>NC_081407.1:477733841-478061698 GCF_030272615.1 Cryptomeria japonica | reverse complement strand
TGATCTTCCATATGTCATAGTTAGTTCCATCAAGTTTAGGATTGTCCTTCCTGAAATAGTTAGAAGATATTGGATCTCCACAAGCTGCTAAACTTCTATAAAAAGAGGACTAGGCTTTGATACCAATTGTTAGGTCCCAAAGACAACTGAGAGGGGGGGGTGAATCAGTTGTCTAATAAATTCAACCAAAATTAACTTAACCAAAACTTAATGCTTAACATCGGTAAACCGAACTTTATGCCGGTAGACAGTCTTAACAGTTAATTGTAGTACCGGTAAAGATTAATTCATGAAATAGAAAGATAATAACATCCACAACACATAACACCAATATTTGTACGTGGAAACCCTGTAAGGGGAAAAACCACGATGGGAAAACTTACCCACAATCAGATGATACTACTGCAAATAGTATGTGTGTACAATAGGGGGTCTGCACATGCAAAAAGGCCAAGCGCCTAGAGCTCACTGCTCAATCACAAAAATGAGAGTCACACTGACTACAATTGGATGATTAAATCCAATGATAATGTACTGCTCAAAATAGCATCTCCATATGTTGGATTCAGTACCGGTTTAGCTCTGATATGCCTTTACAAAATCCTTCGTTCAGCCTTCAAATGATGATTATGTGTATAGCTCTGCTTCTTTTCGCATATACCAAATTGCAACTCTTTCCTTGCATATTTTAATCTCACAAATGATATCTTACATTTATACCATAACCTAAGACCAATTGAGTAGGTTGGCTCACTAAAAGATATTACAATAAAATCAATTACAAATAAATCAATATCTGATGCATGATGTTGGCTTAATGCATTTACAATAATAATAAATCATCTCCATAACGTGTCGTGTTGATCTGGAATAGATATACCTGCCGGTGCATATCCTGGACCTATTTGCCGGTAACAGCAAATATGCAAACTTGAATAAGCCAATGAACAAATCACCAAAACAAAGTGTCCAAATGATGTTTTCAACATAACCAAGTAGTCTCCAAGTGATTCCAAGTGTCGGTGAACAATATAACCTGCCGGTGAACCAAATAATGGTGATTGTGCATAAGTCACTTGCATGTCGATGAACATAACCAATTTGGCTAGTATTGATAAGTATTGACAAGTGATTACAGGTGTTGACATCAATGACGAAACCATATCAACATATCAGAATACCAACAGAGAGGGGAGGGTGAATCAATCTTCATTGAAAATGAGATAACCAAACACCAAAGCATAAATAGATAAACTACAACAACTGAATGATAAGCAAACGAACAGCACAACACACAACACCAAGATTTTTGACATGGAAAACCCGGTCAAGGAAAAAACCACGGTGGGAACCTACCCACAATAAAATGATACTCTCCGATAGTATTTGAAAATATTACAATGGGGAATGCACATGCATTCAAGAACACTTCCTAGATCTCACTGCTCAAAAGATATATGCCCAGAAGTCTACAACCCTCAAGGAAGTCTCACTGACTTACAAAATGAATCAGACTAGAATCTAGAAGAAATGAACTGCAATAGTAGCATCTACATATGCCAAATGACAATTATGGTTAAGCACAATTGTCTACTCTACAACACCGATCTCACCACAACACTTCACCAAATGATATATCACTTGTTTACACATACAACTCTCTCTGATAATGCAAACATAATACCAACACCTATATACAAATCGTCAACCTTGATAGAAAAGTCGGTTGACCCTTAACTCATAAATAAAAAAATTTAATTACACGAAACAAGGATCGACCACCGCACCAATATTATGATTTAAATTACATAGCATGGACCTAATTCAAATTCCCAAATCATCATATCCACCAAAAATCATGCCAAGATCAACCGCCACACGCTACACCACCAGAAATACCGCATAACACACAAATCATCACCAGTTGATAGAAATCACCAAAACTCGCACAAGGATCAATGCATATCACCAAAATAAATAGGGCATGATTAGAAAACACTAGAAAACATATTAGAATCATCTGAAATAGTTGCATCAGCTCCACCTTTCAAATCTTCATCGATCAACATCTCAAAGCTCAACAACATAATCAAATAGCAACTCTCACAAAGAAAGATAACTTGTGAGTCACCAAATCATGAACCATCTAAAATGAAGATACACAAGATCATCCCAAACAACATCCCAAAGTCTCAACACAAGATCTGATCATACCAAAATATACCAGAGGGAATATCGACAGGAACACCAACAAGAACCAAGAACACCAAGAATTGGTAACCAAAGAACAGCGAACCAAATCAAAAAATCTTCCCAAACTCATTGGAATAACCCATAAGAATATGTTGACATCAATGACAACAATATGTCCAAATCCAACAACCAAATCTAACATACTACAACAATCTCCCCAACAATCCCAACGATTCAACAATCTCAACAATCTCCCCCTTTGGCATTGATGGCAACATATGAATGTGAAAAAAAGTCAATGCAAAGAAAGAAGATATCACCAGCAGACTCCCCCTAAGATTAAGATAGATAATGTTGTTGGCATTTTGATTTTATTGGCATTTTGCATAGATATTGCATTAATGATATATTGTCATTGATGTCAATTGAACCGGTAAATGGTATTCATGTTATCATTGATATTGTTATTTTTTATATTGGCTTGTAACCAGCAAAGAAGAGAGTTTGTGAGTTGAATCGGTGAACCGGTGTAAGGGTTAAGCCTTTCTATGTAATGTAACTGGTAAACCCTATCAGTTGTTAAACCCTAACTGATCAAAGTTTGTTGGTTGATTATCTGATGAGCGGTAATGATGGAGACATGTGTGATCACTGTATGACGATAAATTCGAATTGGTTTGGCGTGTTTGCTTATTGTCTAGGGAAGGAGGGAAGTGGATTGCATTTAATACATAGTGTGTGATGAGTTAAAAAATCCAATTGAGCGGTGATCATGGAGCTATTGGAATTGTCTTGAAGAATGTGAAGAGATTGTCATGATTTCTAACGGTCAAGATTGAACCGACTTGTTTGTAATCTCAATGATGAGAATTAGGTTTTTGTTGTGTTACCGACCTAATTGATTTGTATTTAAGGTCGATGAAGTTGTTTGTACAGGTTGTTGGCAAGGTTAATAGAAAACCTATTCAGTGTGTGGTTGCCCAACCAGTGAATGGATCTACACTTTGAGTGAAGGCAGATTGAAGCTTAGAAGGATATGATCAAGCAAAGATAGTACTACTCAGACAGATCAAGAAAACCCATTGTTTTCTAACAATTACAGCAGAAGTAAAATCCCCTAACCGAGTAAGCTCTAACAAGCTTGGTTACTCATTAAATCCTCTAACAAGGCAGTCCATTATCTTGGATTCTCAAATCCTCCAGCGAGGTTACTCCTAATAGGGTATTGTGCTTCTAACCAAGCATATTTGTAAATCCCTTAACCGGGTGATTCCTAACCGGAATTAGTTCTTAGCAGGACTTATTGTAAAGCTCTAACAAGCTTTGGCTCCTAATAAGGCAAACTTCAAAAGAGTTCAGATAGCTATCCTTGTGAGTCCCATCTCACCGTGGTTTTTACATATTTGGTTTTCCACGTATAAACATTTGTGTCGAGTGGTGAATGCTTTTGTGGTTGTGATCGTATTTGTTAATTTGATTAACTTATGATAAGGAATGTTAAGTATAAGCATTGAGAGATGAATATGTTGAGTTAAGATTAAGCATTCTTGATGTTTACAAGTTTGAAGGTGTTTATAGTTAAAGTTGTCATAACAGTTAAACCATTTAATGTCAAGTATTCCTATGAATATTGATCTTGACTAAGATATGTTTACTTTGTTTGACTGAGTTTGAGTTTGGGAGCTTTGTATCAGTTTTTCAATATACTGATTCAGCCCCCCCCCCCCCCCCTCTCTCAGTATTCTACCGCATACTTATTCTTTCATCATACCATCAATTGGTATCAAAGCATCTCAGGTCCTCTCAATCTAAAATCCTAATAGCTTGAGGAAAAGATCTTGTAGATCATGATGAGGAAAGAAGGTTTGAAGTTTAACAAAGATAACTATAGAATATGGAGTGACAGAATGAAGATTTACATTAAGAGTTTTGGTAGTCAGTATTGGGATCATATAGAACATAAGTATACTACACCTATTGAACCCCTGACTGATGATCAAAAGAAAGAACAGCAATAAAATCACCAAGCATTAGAAGCTATTATCAGTTCTCTGTCTGATTCTGAATATGTAGATGTTCATGGTCTTGAAACTGCATATGAAGTATGGAAGAAACTTGAAGATATCTATAGCGGTGATGAGCATGTCAAGTTTTCTAAAGAAAAGAGTTTAAGAGGCAAGTTTGATGACATGAGAATGTCTGAAGGTGAGAACATCTAGTAGTATGGTCAAAGGATCAAAGAGATAGTTGGAGAAATAAAGAGTGTAGGAGGGAAAGTGGAAGATGCCATAGTAATCAGTAAGGTACTGAGAACCCTGCTACCGGTCTATGCTATCCGAGTTGTGGCTATTCAGGAGCTGAAATCTATTGACAAGACAAAGGTAACTCTTGACTCTATTATTGGCAAACTTACTATTTTTGAACTAAATGGCTGTGATGGTAGTGTACAGAAATCAAAATCTGCATTTAGAGCTTCTGTCTCTAACCCATCTGTGAGAAGAAGTAGAGATACTGGCCATAGTTATGAATCTAGATTCAGCAAAGATGTTGATAAAGAAGACAGCTTAGTGAAACTTTAAGCATTGTTGGCAAAACGTCTTCCTAGAGGCACTAGTAAATATAGAGGTAAGATACCTTTGAAATGTTTTGCATGCAACAAGATTGGTCATATAATAGCAAACTGCCCTAATGGTGAAAATGATTACAAGAGAGACAAATTTAAGAAGTACAAGGGCAAAGGCAAGAGAGATTGTCTTGTAGCTATTGATAGTGGTATTACTAATGATGTATCTAATGATGATGCTAGCGAAGATATTGTGTTTGTAGCAAATAAGGAAGAAGTATCAGATCAGAAGGCACTAGTATCTAGAATGGATAACTCTAATGTCTGGATCATTGATAGTGGTTGTTCACATCACATGACCGGTGATCGGAGCAAATTTCTTTCCCTAAAGGAATTTGATGGCAGTGTTGTCAGATTTGGCAATGACTCACCCTATATGGTAAAAGGTAAGGGAGTTATTTCTCTTAATGGGAAGAGGAGTGTTGATGATGTCTATTGGGTTGAAGGCCCAAAGCACAATCTGTTAAGTGTGGCACAACTTAATGATAGAGGTTACCCACTGGAGTTTAGAAATGGTATATGCAAAATCTATGACAACAAAGGTGAATTAATTGTAACCGGGAAATAAACCAGAAGTAATCTATTTCATCTCAATCCTAAAGTTAGCAATTGTTTGATTGCAAAAATAGTTGATAGCTAACTTTGGCATAGGAGATTTTGTCATATAAATTTATTAAAGTAAGCAAGTCTAAGACAGTAAGAGGTATGCCTCAACTAGACAAACCGGTTAATGCTCTTTGTAAAGAATGTCAACTAGGAAAGATGACTTCTTCAACTTTCAAGAGCAATTCCTTCTCAGTAGAGCACTTGTTGAATTTGGTTCATACAAACCTATGTGGACCAATAAGAACAAGAAGCATTCAAGGTGACAAATACTTTATGATCTTCACTGATGATTGTTCAAAGATGATGTGGGTCATATTCTTGAAGGATAAGAATGAAGCTTTTGGCAAAATCAAGGCATTCAGAGCCTTAGCTGAGAAAGAGAGTGGCAAAAAGATAAAATATCTAAGAATAGATCAAGGCGGTGAATTCACTTCTACAAAATTCACTAAATATTGTGATGATAATGGTATCAAGTAGCAACTTTCTGCACCAAGGACACCACAACAGAATGGTATAGCAGAGAGAAACAACCAGTCAGTGGTTGAAGCTGCTAGAACTATGTTCATACAAGGAGGTGTATAAAAAACCTTTTGGAAAGAAGTTGTAAGTACAGTTGTCTACACAATGAACTGAGTTCTGGTGAAAAGAGGTAAGGATAAGACCCTATATGAATACTGGTATGGGAGATCACCTGATGTTAGTTATTTTAAAATATTTGGTAGAAAATGTTTTATTAAAAGGGGTGACTACATAAGCAAGTTTGAAGCTAAGAGTGATGAAGACATATTTCTTGGCTATTCCACCAAGAGTAAGGCCTATAAATGCTTCAACAATCGGACAAAGAAAATTATTGAGTGTTGATGTTTGTGTAGATGAATGTCTTGAAATATCAGAAGGAACCAGTTATGAGAAGAAGGATGAAGATCCTTGCATTTTTCTTTTAGAACCTGAAACTGTTAAATCAGAAACCGGTAAAGCAAATCCTGATGTACTTGTTCAACCAGAACAAATAAAATCAGAGGAAGATGACAATAAAGAAGTTGAACCTAAAGAGAATGATCTTGTTATTCTTGGGTATGTGAGACTGAATCATAGTCCTGAACAAATAATTGGGGATAAGGATGTTGGAGTAGTAACTAGAAGGAGAATAAGAGAGAACTCTTGCATGATATCCACCTTTGAACCCAGAAATGCTAAGGAGTCATTTGGTAATGATCATTGGGTGAAAGCTATGGAGGAGGAGTTGGAACAGATTGAGAATAACAACACTTGAACCCTGGTACCCCAACCGGTAAACAAGAATGTTATAGGTACTAAATGGGTTTTCAGAAACAAGTTAAATGAAGTTGGTGTTGTAGTTCACAATAAGGCAAGATTAGCATGCAAAGTTTATGTGCAAGAAGGAGAAGACTATGGTGAAACTTTTGCACCTGTAGCATGACTAGAAGGTGTCAGAACACTACTTGCATTTGCAGCTCATAAGAAGTTCAAATTATACCAGATGGATGTCAAGTCTACATTCTTGAATGGAATACTGAAAGAAGAGGTTTATATAGATCGGCCTGATGGTTATGCATTGACAGATAAGGAAGATATGGTATGCAAAATGCATAAAGCTTTGTATGGATTAAAACACGCACCCAGAGCATGGTATGAATGACTTCATACTCATCTGATGAAGATAGGATTTGCTAGAACCAGTGATGACAACAACATTTAAGTCTAAAGGAGATGATATACTGGTCAGTGAAGTATTTGTAGATGACATTATATTTGGAGGAAATGATGACTTGAGTAATTTTTTTATAGATGAAATGAAGAATGAATTTGAGATGTCATTAGTAGGGGAAATAAAAAAATTCATAGGCTTATAGATACAATAGATGAAGAATGGTATTCTCATTACTCAATCCAAGTATGTGAAGGAGGTTTTGAAGACTTTTGGTATGAGTGACTTTAAACCACTTGGAACCCCAATGATTATAGGTTGTAAATTATCCAAGGAAGGTGCATCTAAGTTTATAGATGAAAAGGAATACAGGTCAATGATTGGCAAACTACACTATGTTGTTCACAATCGACCGGATATTGCCCATGCAGTTGATATTATGGATAGATTTCAAAAGAATCCAAAGGAAGCACATCTTATGGCAACTAAGAGAATATTTAGATATTTGAAAGGTATTGTTGACTATGGATTATGGTATCCATGTGGTGGAGATTTTGGCTTGAAGGCATACACAAATGCTGATTGGGCAGGAAATATTGATGACCAGAAGAGTACTACCGGTGGAGAATTCTTTCTAGGAGGAAGGCTAGTCTCATGGAGTAGTAAAAAGAGTTGTACTTCACAATCTACTATTGAAGCTGAATATGTAGCAGCTTATATGAATTGCACACAAGCTATGGGGATGAGGCACATTTTGGAAGGTTTGAAGATGAAAATCTCAGAACCTATAAAGATTTTGTGTGATAATACAAGTGCAATAAATATTTATAAAAATCATGTTTTGCACACAAGGACTAAGCTCATTCAATTGAAATATCACTTCTTGAGGGCAAAAGTTCAAAGTAAAGATGTTATCTTGGAGCATGTTTCTACCAAGGAGCGGCTTGCATATATCTTTACCAAACCTCTGCCTAAGACCATTTTTGAGTACCTTAGAAGTCAATTGGGGGTTGTCCCTCTTCATGAAGTCAGTTGAACAAGATGTTGATTGCATCAGTCCCTGAATTACTTGTAGAATCTTATATGGATTGATGAAGGAGTGGATGTATTCCACAGGGGGAGCATCAAGTTGTAGAATGATGTCGATGCATAGTGAGAGCAGAATTACATGTTTTAATTTCACTTTGGCATTGTTGTCAAAGGGGGAGAAGAATTATGTGATTGAGGAGAGGAATTATGTGTCTGACATGGTGAATACTTGGTAATGTAAACCAGGATTCCTACTCACCAGCGGCAGGCTGAAGACACACAGAGCAAGGTGAATACTTGGTAATGTAAACTAGGATTCCTATTCACCAATCTCAGCAGCAATCAGAGGCGTTGATATTTGTATTGCCATCAATGCCAAAGGGGGAGATTGTTGGCATTTTGAGTTTATCTGCATTTTGCATAGAGATTGCATTAATGATATGTTGTCATTGATGTGAATTGAACCGGTAAATGGTATTCATGTTATTGCTAATATTGTTGTTTTTTATATTGGCTTGTAACTGGTAAAGAAGAGAGTTTGTGAATTGAACCAGTGAACCGGTGTAAAGGGTTAAACCTTTCTATGTAATGTAACCGGTAAACCCTATCAGTTGTTAAACCCTAACTGATCAAAGTTTGTTGGTTGATTATCTGATAAGCAGTAATGATGGAGACATGTGTGATAATTGTATGAGGATAAATTAAAATTGGTTTGGTGTGTTTGCTTATTGTTTAGGGAAGGAGAAAAGTGGATTGCATTTAATGCACAACGTGTGATGAGTTACAAAATCCAATGGAGCGGTGATCATGGAGCGGTTGGAATTGTCTTGAAGAATGTGAAGAGATTGTCATGATTTCTAACGGTCAAGATTGAACTGACTTGTTTGTAATCTCAATGATGAGAATTAGGTTTTTGTTGTGTTATCGACCTAATTGATTTGTATTTAAGGTTGATGAAGTTGTTTCTAAAGGTTGTTGGCAAGGTTGATAGAAAACTTGTTGAGTGTGTGGTTGTCCAACCAATGAATGGATCTGCACTTTGAGTGAAGGCAGATTGAAGCTTAGAAGGATCTGATCAAGCAAAGATGGTGTTACTCAGATAGATCAAGAAAACCTATTGTTTTCTAACAATTATAGCAAAAGTAAAATCCCCTAACCGGGTAAGCTCTAACAAGCTTGGTTACTCATTAAATCCTCTAACAAGGTGGTCCATTAGCTTGGATTCTCCATGATAGTTCTGATACTTAATATAAGTACAAATCCAATAGCCAACAAGATGAGAGGGGGGGGTGAATCATACAAACTTAATCATCCATAAAAACATTAGATTCAACCTCGGTAACATATATATCAGTCATATAACCAAAACTGTCAAACATGCAAACTCAAAAGCATATGAACAATATAAACCTCATAACACCAGATTTAACGTGGCAACCCAAATAGGGAAAAACCACTGTGGGATTTCGGACCCACTAAGAAATATACTCTTCTAGAGTATGCTCAGTTAAAAACAAATCCTATTAAAGATTACAAACACATTGCTAGATGTGACCCGATTAAGGGATTTCCCTCAGATCTGTTAGGATCTTCACTTTGTTAGAAGTGACCTTGTTAAAGGATTTCAAACACTCAATCAGAATGTCACCTTACTAGAGGATTTTACAAATAAGACTGTTAAGTCCACTCGGTTAAGAGATTTTTTGCTACTTCTAAAAATAACAGTAATAAAAATATGTCTGCAACTTCACATCTAAAAATGCTAAAGTGGATTCTTATTTGCTCAATACAATCAATTCATAGGACTTATCTTGTCCCTCTGTTGGGCTCTATACTCTGTTGTCAAAATAGGTCTTCAAGCTTCTGTGCTTGGTAATCACTATTTAGCATCCCTGTGCATACACTTGCCCGCATACATTGTTTATCAACAGTTTCCTATTTATAAACAATCTTCCAACCACTTAATCTTCTTGATCACATTTCCCATGATCAATCATAGCCATCAGATCTTCAATCTTGTCCAGGTTCAATGTATCCTTCGATCTGAAAATGTTTTACCCCACCTTGGAACTTGCATTTTCACCTTGGAACTTGTGTTAGGGTATTGCAGTTCAATCTGAGCTGTAGATCTTCCTACCGATCTTTCTTTACCATAGATTCTTTAACAATCTTCATACATGGCTTACCAATCATTTAATTCGCTCCAGCTCATCAGCTTCCTTCATTAAATATCACATGTAAACATTTAATGCATTCTATTATAGCTCGGTTGTAACTCGGTAAATACTAAACTTCACTCGGTAGACATTCTACCTTCATTAACCGATAGCAAAAACCTTAGGGTTTACCGACTAGGTTCCTTAAGGTTTACCGACTAGGTTCTTTGCTCGGTAACATAGTATAGTATTAACCTTTCAAACAATAGCATATGTAGGATATCGAAACAATCTAAACATCATGATTTTTCTTTTAAAAACATTGTTGACATCATCCTTGAGTAATCATCCACAAATAATATGAAATATTTATCACCATAATAACTCTGAACTTTCATAGGACCACAAAGATCAGTATGCACAAGATCTAAAATTCCCTTAGAAGTGTAGGACTTACTTGTAAAGCTTGATCTTGTCATCTTACCCATCTGGCATCCTTGGCACATAGCATTCTCAGGTTTTTCAAGACTTGGTAGACCTCTTACTCGGTGCTTCTTACTTATTTTGATCAGATTATCAAAATTAACATGACAAAACCTTTTATGCCATAACCAGGTATCATCTATTCTTTCATATAGACATTTATTCCGAGTTGATTCAAGATGAAATGTATTACCTCTTGTTTGTGTCCCGGTAGCAGCTAACTTTCCATGCTTGTCATGAACTTTGACAAATCCTTTTTCAAACTCTATTCGATAACCTGTGTTGTTTAGTTGTGCTACACTCAACAAATTGTATTTCAAACCTTCAACCCAATAAACATCATTACATTTAGCATTGTCAAGAAGTGTTATGGATCCTTTACCTCTTACCGGAAATGGTGCATCATTACCAAATCTTACATAGCCTCCATCATAATCATCTAATTTAATAAACTTGTGTTTATCACCTGTCATGTGATGTGAGCAACCACTATCTATGATCCAAGAATCATTAGTATTTATATGAGATATTAAAGCTTTTTCTTCATACCTTTCTTCATCTGATCCATCTTTAATAGCCACATAAACAACTTCCTCTGTATCAGTTTCATCTGATTTATCAACATTAGATTCCTCATCAGCTATTAGGCATGTCTTTTTATCTCTTCTCCTAAAGTCTCGGTGTCCTCTGTAATGATTATCTTTCTGTCTGTCATCTCGGTAATCTCTCTTTTCACTAGATTCTTTGTTAGGACAGTTAGAAGCCATATGTCCTATCTTATGACAATTGAAACATTTTAAAGGTAGCTTTCCTTTATACTTACCTTTTCCTCTCGATAGCCTTCTAGCTAATACTGCTTCAAACTCTTCTTGCTTTCTGATTTCCTCATACAGTTTGTGTACCTCCTCCATGTTTTTGCAAAATCTTTCACTTGCTCCACTATGATTCCCTTCAGAGTACTTATACTTTCTATCATTGTAATCATCAGTTTCATCAATATGAAAAGAACTAAATGCGGATTCAACTTTATTTACCGATGACCCACTGTTATCAAAGTTACTTAACTCAAATGCATGTAGCTTACCAATAGTAGCATCTAAAGAAACTGGCATATTGTGTACAAACCTCAATTCATTGATTGTAGAGACTCGGATTGCATAAGCTGGTAGAAGGGTTCTTAACAACTTACTTGTTACATCCTTTTCTTCAATAGTTCCTCCTACTCCTTTGTTTTGATTGACAATCTCCTTTAGTCTTGTACTGTACTGAGTTATGTTCTCACCTTCATTCATCCTCATAGATTCAAGTTGTCCTCTTAAACTATCCACTTTTTCTCTTTGAACATGTTCATCTCCTCCATATACAGATATGAGCTTAGTCCACATTGCCTTTGCATCATTGCAGCCTTCTAGATCATTAAACTCTGAATCAGTTAATGCAGATGTTATTTCAATCATTGCATGAATATGTTCTTGCTTTGCCCTTATTTCTTCTTTAGTCAATGGATAGGTGCTCAGTGCAACAAAATCATTCTCCAGATAGTATACAGCATATTCTCCAACTCCTGATAGATGTAGCTTCATCCTTTTCTGCCATGTAGAGAAACTTGACTTATTCAGCTTCGATGCATCCCTCTTATACATCTTTGGATCTTTAACTCAAGTCCCTTTAAACTTTTCTTCTAGATTCCAAAGCTCTGATACCAATTGATAGTTCTGATACTTAATATAAGTACAGATCCAATAGCCAACAAGATGAGAGGCGGGGGGTGAATCATACAAACTTAATCATCCATAAAAACATCAGATTCAACCTCGGTAACATATATATCAATCATATAACCAAAACTGTCAAACATGCAAACTAAAAAGCATATGAACAATATCATAACACCAGATTTAACGTGGAAACCCAAATAGGGAAAAACCACTGTGGGATTTCGAACCCACTAAGAAATATACTCTTCTAGAGTATGCTTGATTAAAAGCAAATCTTGTTAAAGATTACAAACACATTGCTAGATGTGACCCGGTTAAGGGATTTCCCTCAGATCTGTTAGGATCTTCACTTTTTTAGAAGTGACCTTGTTAAAGGATTTCAAACACTCAATCAGAATGTCACCTTGCTAGAGGATTTTACAAATAAGACTGTTAAGTCCACTTGGTTAAGAGATTTTATGCTACTTCTCAAAATAACAGTAATAAAAATATGTCTGCAACTTCACATCTAAAAATGCTAAAGCAGATTCTTATTTGCTCAATACAATCAATTCATAAGACTTATCTTGTCCCTCTGTTGGGCTCTATACTTTGTTATCAAAACAGGTCTTCAAGCTTATGTGCTCGGTAATCACTATTTAGCATCCCTGTGCATACACTTGCCCACATACATTGTTTATCAACAGTTTCCTATTTATAAACAATCTTCCAACCACTTAATCTTCTTGATCACATTTCCCATGATCAATCATAGCCATCAAATCTTCATTCTTGTCCAGGTTCACTCTATCCTTCGATCTGAAAATGTTTTACCCCACCTTGGAACATGCATTTTCACCTTGGAACTTGTGTTAGGGTATTGCGGTTCAATCTGAGCTGTAGATCTTCCTGCCGATCTTTCTTTACCATAGATTCTTTAACAATCTTCATACATGGCTTACCAATCATTTAATTCGCTCTAGCTCATTAGCTTCCTTCATTAAATATCACATGTAAACATTTAATGCATTCTGTTATAGCTCGGTTGTAACTTGGTAAATACTAAACTTCACTCGGTAGACATTCTGCCTTCATTAACCGATAGTGACAACCTTAGGGTTTACCGACTAGGTTCCTTAGGGTTTACCGACTAGTTTCTTTGCTCGGTAACATAGTATAGTATTAACCTTTCAAACAATAGCATATGTAGGATATCGAAACAATCTAAACATCATGATCTCATCATTGTCTAACTTGGTAATAGTTGCCCATTGAATAACTTATTCCCTTATTCATCATCTGTGTCTTTTACCGACATCTTTATACTCATCAAATCATACTTCTTAAGATATGGCAACATCATACTGAATTAGAAAATCAATTTCTTGACATCAATGACAAAATAATAATATTAAGACAGTAATCATTCTTAATTAGTTATCTCCATAGTCATCAACAACCTTCTCAATATCCTTATTGAAATGCCAACAATCTCTCATTGTAATTGGAGTGCCAACCTTATTCTTGTCTGTTATAATGCCAACACTCAAATCCTCCAGCGAGGTTACTCCTAATAGGGTATTGTGCTTCTAACCAGGCATATTTGTAAATCCCTTAACCGGGTGATTCCTAATCGGAATTAGTTCTTAACGGGACTTATTGTAAAGCTCTAATAGGATTTGGCTCCTAACAGGGTGAACTTTGAAAGAGTTCAGACAACAATCCTTGTGAGTCCCATCTCACCATGGTTTTTACCTATTTGGGGTTTCCACGTATAAACATTTGTGTCAAGTTGTGAATGCTTTTGTGGTTGTGATCTTATTTGTTAATTTGATTAACTTCTGATAAGGCATGTTAGGTATAAGCATTGAAAGATGAATATGTTGAGTTAAGATTAAGCATTGTTGATGTTTACAAGTTTGAAGGTGTTTACTGTTAAAGTTGTCATAACAGTTAAACCAGTTAATGTCAAGTATTCCTATGAATATTGATTTTGACTAAGATATGTTTACTTTGTTTGACTGAGTTTGAGTTTGCGAACTTTGTATCAATTTTTCAATATACTGATTCACCCCCACCCCCCTCTTAGTATTCTACTGGATACTTATTCTTTCTTCATACCATCAAATGTAGTTTTTCACATGATCTCTCCCCCTTTGACAGTAATGCCAAAGTTCTCCAAAAATAGAAAACCAAACACACTCTCCCCTTTTGAATATGAAACACATTTATATCTCCCCTAAAACACAGAAACAAGAATCTCTCACAACTAAATCAACAAACTACTCTAGCATAGGAGCAACACCAACACATCAATCTGAATAAAAAGAATAAGGCTCTGAAGTCCACCAGATCGATGCAACTCAATGCATCTAGTTCTCATGAGGAGGGGTGGTTACCCCTATCTTATCTCTCAAATAGACAAATGTATTTGGAGGATAAGGCTTAGTGAAAATATCAGCAATTTCTTCCTTTGTAGACACATATTCCAGCTTCACTTTTTGTTCACTTGCCTGCTCTTTCAAGTAGTTGTATTTGATTGATATATACTTAGTCTTTGAATGTTGTACTAGATTCTTTGGAATGTTTATAGCACTAGAATTATCATAATATTTAACAGTAGGCTCATCATAAATAATTTTAATATCTTTCAACTTTTACTTCATCCAAACTATCTGAGTGCAATTACTAGCAGCAACAATGTACTCAACTTTAGCAGTAGATAAAGATATTGAGTCTTGTTTCTTGCTAGCTCATGAAACCAACTTCTTACCCAAAAATAATGCTCCACTGGTGGTACTGTTATGGTCATCTACATCACCTTCCCAATCTGCATCAGTGTAAGCAAATAACATGAAATCATTTTTCGTAGGAAACCATAAACCATAATCCATAGTTCCCTTAAGATATCTAAATATTCTTTTAACAACAGTAACATGACTTTCCTTCAGATCAACTTGATATCTAGCAGCCATACATACAACATGCATAATGTCAGGCCTAGTCTGAGTAAGATATAATAATTCACCAGCCATAGATCTATACAAACTCTTATTAGTTGTTAGAGATTCTTCAACTTTAGATAATTTACAACCAGTCACCATAGGATTTCCAACCGGTTTGGAATCATCTAGTCCAAACTTCTTCAACAGTTCCTTCACATACTTAGTTTTAGATATAAAGATACCTTTCTTTGTCTGTGCAATTTGGAAACCTAAGAAAAACTTCATCTCACCAATCATAGACATTTCGAATTCCTTTTGCATATCACCGGAAAACTTCATACTCATATCATCATCACCATAAAAAATAATGTCATCAACAAAGACTTCAAAAATCAAAATGTTACCATTTTCAATTTTAAAGTATAGATTACTATCAACAGCACCTTTAGTGAATCCTAACTTCAACAAGTATTTATCTAATCTAGCAGACCAGGCTCTAGGAGCTTGTTTTAATCCATAAATTTTTTTCAACTTGCATACCATAAAACTATCATCTGACAATGAAAATCCATCAGGTTGTTCAATGTAGACTTCATCTTCTAGATCACAATTAAAAAATGCATATTTGACATCCATCTGATATACCTTAAAATCTTTATAAGAATCATAGGCAAGTAACAACCTAACAGCTTCAATTTTGGCAACCAGAGCAAAATTTTCTTCATAATCAATTCCTTCTTGTTGTGAATACCCTTTCCAAACCAGTCTAGATTTGTTTCTAACTACTTCATCGGCTTCATTCAATTTGTTCCTAAAAACCCATTTAGTACCAATAATATTTTTATCCTTAGGTCAAGGCACAAGTTCCCAAGTATTATTCTTTTCAATTTGATCTAATTCTTTTGCAACTAACCTTCTTCTCGTCATCACACCTTTATTCTTGTCACCAATAATCAGATTCTCAGAGTGATTTAATCTAACATATCTCAGAGTCTTCTGATTCTCAAATTCATGCACATCATCACCAACAGCAACAACATCTGGATTAACAGTATCGGTCTCTACCGGATCATTTTTCTTAGGTCCTTCAGGCTTAATAGGAGCTAAAACAACATGTTGACCTTCATCATAAGATCGGATCTCCTTCCCAAGGTTCTCATCAACCTTCACACATGCACTCTCAAAAATATTTCTCTCTCTTGTTATAGCACCGATAGGCTTTACTCTTTGTGGAATATCCCAAAAAGATACCTTCATCACTTCTAGCATCAAACTTTCCAATATCCTCATCTCTCTTGATATAACATTTGCTACCAAAAACTTTGAAATAGTTCACAGTAAGAACATGACCAAACCAAATCTCATAAGGGGTCTTACCAGTATCACCTTTGATATGAGCTCTGTTAAATGTGTAGACTACAGTGCTAATGGCTTCTCTCTGGTAGATCTTTGAAACATTTCCTTCAATCAACATAGTCCTTGCAGCATCCAAAACAGTACGGTTCTTCCTTTCAACAACTCCATTCTGTTGTGGGGTTCTAGCATCAGAAATTTATCTTTTGATTCGATGCACCTCACCGAAATAAGATTCTCCACCTCTATCAGATCTCAAACACTTCAACTTCAATCCAGACTCTATTTCAACTTTAGCTTTGAATATATTGAATTTATCAAATGCTTTTGATTTCTCCTTCAAAAAGATAACCCACATCATCTTGGAATAATCATCAATTAGCATCATAAAGTATCTATCTCCCTGCACACTTCTAACATTTGTAGGTCAATATAGTTCAGTATGCACAAGATCCAAAAATCCATTTGATGTATATCATTTGTTCTTGAAAGAAATTCTTATTTTCTTGCCTAGCTGACATTCCTTACATACTAGATTAACAGGTTTAACAATTTTAGGCAGATCTCTAATAGCTTGCGTAGAACTAATCCTAATCAGTGAATCAAGTTTATGACATGTTCTTCTATGCCATAACCAACTCTCATCTGTCTTATCAATAAAATAACTTTTCTCACTAGCATTCAAGTGAAAATTTTTACCTCCAATCTTAGTCCGAGATGCAATCTCTACATCAGATGCATTCAAGATTTTGCATTTACCATCCTTGAATTGTAGATCGTAACCCTTGTCAACCATTTGTCCAACACTCAAAATATTATGCTTCAAACCTTCAACATACAAGACATAATTAGAGTTATGCTTACCATCAAAAGAAATAGAACCTCTCCCATGAATTACACAGGCTTTATCATCTCCACATTTGACTATTCCACCATCATACTTTTCCATACTTACAAATTTTCTTTTATCACCAGTCATATGATGCAAACAATCATTGTCAATCACCCATACACTCTTTTCTTCAACTTTTGCAGCCAAAGCTTTTTCTTCTACAGAATAGCTAGTGGAATCAATAGGCATAGGTCCATCTTCCTTAATGGCAATAAAGACAACTTCATCTCCTTTTGATTCTTCATCCGTAACACCTTCATCTACAGCATAATAACAGTTCTTATGGTTCCTAAACTTCTAGTTAGACTTATAAGGCTCATCATACTTTTCATGCTTCTCATATCTATCATTCCTATCATACTTATCAAACTTATCATGTCCGTCATACTTAGCCATTCTCTCCATACATCTAGAAGAAAAATGTCCTATCTTATTGCATGTAAAACATTTCAAAGGCTACTTTTCATCATACTTACTGGCACCTTTAGGTAATCTTCGGGCAATCAATGCTTCAAGCTCATCAAGCTCTCTCTCTTTCTTTGCAATCTCTCTTCTTTCTCTTTCATATCTGGATATCCTTCACTCATCAGGATCATACTTCTCCTTACCGGAAACAAATGTTGATTCTCTAAATGTTGTCTCAGACTTTCCATGTAATTATCCAAATTTGTTTAGCTCAGATGCGACAAGTTTTCCAACCAACATATCTCTTATTATTGTAGTTACACTATGGATCTCATCAATAGCAGCAACCTTATGCTTGTAAGAAGGAGGCAAAGATCTCAACACCTTGGAAACAATATCATCTTCCTCAATCTTCTAACCAATACATCTAATACCAAGGACAAGCTCATTCACCTTAGCCATGTATGAATGTATGTTCTTATCATCTACCATTTTCAATGTCTCATACTTTCCTTTCAAGCTCTGCAACTTAGCAACTTTCACTTGATTATCACCTTCATACAGGATCTCAACCTTCACCTAGACCTCATGTGTGGTCTGAATCTCCATTACAATTATCATTTTAGAATTAGTCAGGGCACTAAGTAATGCTTCCTTCGCTCTGATATTATATTCAACTTCCTTAACTTCATCAAGAGTGGATGGTCCATTCTGAGGAACAACATAGACATTCTTAGTAATCTTCTCCAAGACATTTCATCTTCTCCAAGAAATTTCAAGTGCACATCCATCCGATTCTTCGACACAGTATAGTTGCTTCCATTAAACCTTGGAATATCCTTCTTGAAAAGAATACCTTGATTTGCCATCCTAGATCTCCCCAAGTGATTAAGATTCTACCGAAGGATCTGGCTCTGATACCAATTGTTAACAGCAAAATCAAGAAGGAAGACTAAGAGGGGGGGGTGAATCAGTCTTCACTGGAAATTAGATAACCAAACACCAAAACATAAACAAATAAACTGTAGCAACTGAAAGAAAAACAAACAAACAAACAACATAACACACAAAACAAAGATTTTTGACATGGAAAACCCAGTCAAGGGAAAAGCCATGGTGGGAACCTACCCACAATAAGATGATACTCTATAGTAGTACGTGAAAATATTATAGTGGGGAATGCACATGCATTCAAGCACACTACCTAGAGCTCACTACTCAAAAGATATATTCCTGGAAGGCTACAACCCTCAGGGAAGTCTCACTGACTTACAAAATTAATCAAACTGCAATCTGGAAGAAATGAACTGCAATAGTAGCATCTACATATGCCAGATGACAGTTCTGGTTAAGCACAATTATCTGCTCTACAACATCCATCTCACCACAACACTTCACCAAATAATATATCACGTATTCGCACATACAACTCTCTCTGATAATGCAGACATAATACCAACACCTAAATTACATAGGTATATCACCTATATATACAAATCATCAACCTTGATAGCAAGGTCGGTTGAACCCTCAACTCATAAATACAAAAAATAAATTACATGATACAAGGATCAACCATCAAACCAATATTATGATTTACATTATATAGCATGGACCTAATTAAAATTCCCAAACGATCATATCCATCGGAAATCATACGAAGATCAACCATAACATGCCACACCACCAGAAATACTGCATAACACACAAATCATCACCGGTCAATAGAAATCACCAAAACTCACACAACAATCAATGCAAATCACCAAAAAAAAATAGGACATGATTAGGAAACACCAAAAAACATGTTAGAATCGTCTAGAATGGTTGCATTAACTCCACCTTTCAAATCTTCATCGATCAACGTCTCAAAGCTCAACAACACAACCAAACAACAACTGCCACAAACAAAGATAACTTGCGGGTCACCAAATCACAAACCATCTAAAATGACGATACACAAGATCATCCAAAACAACATCCCAAAGTCTTATCACAAGATCTGATCATACTGAAATATACCAGATGAAATACCGACATGAACACCAACAGGAACCAGGAACATCAGGAACCAGTAACCAAAGAACAACAAACTGAATCAGAAAATCTTCCCAAACTCACCAGAATAACCCACAGGAATATGTTGTCATCAATGAAAACAACATATCCAAATCCAACAATCAAATCTAACAGACTACAACAATCTCAACAATATCAGCAATCTCAACACTTGCAGTATTTGAATAGCCAGAATAAGTTGAATCAGAGACATATGAGATGGGTAGAATTCTTGTAGAGTTACACATTTGTGTTGAAGCATAGAAGTGGAAAGTCAAACAAACTTGTTGATACATTAAGTAGAAGGAGGAATTTGCTGAGAGAAATGAGAGTGATAGTATTAGGTTTTGAGGAATTGAAGTCCTTGTATGATGATGATCCAAATTTTGTGGAACCTTGGAAAGCATGTAGAGAACTGATTATGGTGGACAGAAGTCAGTGGTTGGTTTATTTCATTCAGGATGGGATGTTATTCATAGGAAATCAGTTCTGCATACCTAAAATATTTATGAGGGAGAATCTAATAAAGGAGAGGCATAGTGGAGGATTAGCCGGACACTTTGGTATTAACAAAACAGTAGCATTGGTGAGTGAACATTACTTTTGGCCTCAAATTCATAAGGATGTTAGGAAATTTATGCAGAGTTGTATATTTTGTCAAGTTTTAAAAAGTAGTAGTCAAAATGTGGGATTGTATAAGCCTTTTATAGTACCAAAGAGACCTTCAGAGGATATAAGCATGGATTTCATGCTTGGATTGCCTAACACACAAAGAGGAAATGATTCCATATTTGTGGTGGTGGATAGTGTTATCACTGATTAAAAATGGGTTTTTCTTTTCCCATAATTGGCTATGGTTTTTTTTGAAATTTTGAGTAACGCACATTTTCAATTGCTTCATCTCTATGTAGGGTCTTGAGGGTTTAGGGTTTTTTGATTTTTAAATCGCATAATGTTTGTTTAAAACCCTCTGGTTTCTATTCTTTCGTTACTTTACCCACTTAAGTAATGGGTCATGGGATCGTAGGAAGTGTCCCCCCTTGTCGTTTGCCTAGGCGGTCATGTTAATTAATCGCAAAAAATTTATGCCTTATGTGTATTCCTCCTAAAGTTGTTGGGCCCAGTAACTAGTGCGCATCTCACGGATGGATCTACGACTTTCGCTATTTTGCTAGGCGAAGTTGCGCGTAGTTTAAAACCAGCGAAGTTGCAAAAATGACATGGCATGCCAACTAGGTGGTCTAGTTGGTCGATGAGGGCGACTAAAATGGCGACACGCGGCATAAGCTACAATAGTCAGCAAGTTGGGATTAAAGGTTTAAAGGCGGGTCCCAGAGGTGAGTCATGTCGTGGGTTAGGAGATGACATGGCAAATACAGGTGTCAAGAATTAATTGGAGCCCAGTGCTTTTTCTCGGCAAATAAAAAAGTGACATGTCAGCTCTGAAGATGACTATACACCAGGTGTTCAAAGTGAGTCAGAGGGCCCACCCCTCCCGAAGCCTATTCGGATGGTTAAAAGCCAATCAACTAAAAAATGATCTGACAGCCTGTGCTATTTCGCAAGGGTAAGATGCTCGTTCTTTATACCCTGCAAAATAGTGAAAGTGAACGAGAACCATCCATGTGCCATGATGGATGGCAACGTGTCCAGGGACACGTGGTCTTAGATGAAAGTTGTGGGCCCGCCAAGGTGGAACCGGGGTATAAGAAAAAGACACACGGCCAGTGTTGAGTCGAATGCGAAAGGCATTTAAAGGCCAGTGGTTGAGTGCCACGTCGTAGCACGTAGCCAATAGAGAAGTGGGACCCAGCGTGGAGCCAAAGCTGTTAGTTAGTATAATGGTCGATCAAGTTTCTTTTGATCTGACGGTCGACGCTATTTCGCAGGACCAAGCTGCCTGATAGTTATGCTTCGTGAAGTTGCGAAAGAGCAAAAAGAAAGACTTGCAGGAACGTTGTGAACCGTTGGAGCGAAAAATACGAATTCTCCTATGAATTCAATTTTGAAGGGACGGTCGAAGCATGTGGAAACAATGTTGTAGTTAAGACCCTGGGTACAATATATGATTTCCCATCAACCGGGTGAAGATATCTTTTAAAGAATTTTTGCAAAGGAGCGGATGCAAAGCAAGTCAGTTCAGCTGCAGAGCAAATTCCTTCAAGTTAAGAACAGGTTTTCTCATACTCTTGTGTAGCAATTCCTATGTGGTGTGTTTCAGATAAGATATTGATTCGTCACAGAAGTATTTAGGAGCGGTATTCATTTCTTACATTTTTTTTAAATGGCTCCTAAAAGAGAATTTTCTAGCAAAGTCAATTATTCAAAAAGAAGTGTCTGTGATGATTTTCTTGAACAGTTGATGTTGTCAACTAATCAAGCATCGAAGGCAAAAGAATTAGTGCCTAGAGCTCCCCGTTTAAAGATAAGAGAAGGACTGTATGACAAGGGTAACTGGTTGAGAGACCCACTGGTTGGATTGTCTGGGTTGGGGTTATTTAAGATTGGATTTGGAATGAGAAATTCTCCTACCCCGCAAAACAGTATTTGGGAATTAGATGTTGGGAAATTGGTAGTCCCAGGGGTATTTATGGACATAGATTTATTGACCCAAATTGCACTCAACTATGATCCAGTCATAAGAAGCATTCGGGCTATAAATGGAAAAACCCTTATTGAGATTAATGCTGAAGAATTTAGGAATGCTTTTGGGCTTAATGAGTTCACCAATTTTCTAGAGCCCATAAATTTCTAGTCACTAGCTCAAATTTATAGTGCACAGAGGAATCATCTCAGGAATGGGCCACTCAAGGAATTTTTTGTAAAGATAGGTGGGTTGGTAGTTGTAGGACCCAACACAGAAGAGCCCTTTTCATTGAGTATGTTCACCATTAGGGCTAAGGGAATGTATTGGGAACTTTGCCAAATTTTGGGAGAAGATGCTGAAGCAAATATGCCAAATCACTACCTGTTAATGATTGCTCAGATTTTGAATCCTTCTCTTGCAATTACATTTGATTATGTTTCTTTCATTGTTGATGCTATCGATGGAGGGTTAATAGGAATAAAGAATGGAAAGGTGGATAGGCCTTTCGGATGGTACTCACTCCTAATGCATCTATTTCTTTTCAAAGGTGGTGATTACTTTGCCAGTGGATTGGACCTTGTCAAGGAGAAAGAAGGAGAAAAGATGCCAGTACAACTATGGAGTACTGTGTTGTCATGGGATAGGGAGGATGCCAGTTTCTTGAAGTTTGACAAATACTTTGCATCCAAGATCAGGACTCTCCTCTTCTCAGAGAACCCAAGAATCCCCAAGGTTCTTTCAGAATTCATAAGACCAAAAGAATTCGCAGAGAACATAAAAATTGTTCACAATTGGGGTGACATTTATTTGTATCCAGTCTCGACAGTTTTTAGAGTGTTTGGTTTTAGAGGCACCCCATTCTTCCTGCCTTACCAGGTCCCTCTCAAAGTGGGAATTGCAGATATCCTTAGACAAATTGGTGGTGTACAAGAGGCAAAGCTGACAGGCAGGGGTAAATGGACTATTTTCCCTACAGTTACCATAGCCCACCAATTTATAATAACAAAAAGGGATTGGAATTGCTTTGAGGATTTTCTCAAGCCTTATCATTTTTCTACTGCAGTATCCAGGTGTGCTGATCCAGAAGACTTCTTCAACGGCATGTTTAGAAAGAAAGCAGCATGCAGAGGTAGGCCCCATCAATTTCAGTTTCCTGAAGACCTCATCAGAAATGAGTTTGATCTAGATGAGCAGGAGCTGAGGAAAGAGAAATGGGTGGCTTATAAAAAATCCTTGGATTTCGTGCATCAGTTTGATGCTAGCTATGACCCATTGTCTAGCTTTTTCCCTCTAGAGGAGAAAATAAAGTTTTTAATTGTTTGCTATGAAGATGTGATGCAGACCCTGAAGGAGAAGAGGGAAGTTGTAATCAAAAGCAACCCTAAAAAGGTGAGAGTGATCCTAAGTAGGTCAGCTTCCAGCAAAGCAATCCCTCCTGGTGATTATACACTGCACAAGAAATCTAGTTATAGTGTGTTGATGCCTACAACGGGGGAGCCCTCTACCTCTAAAGGAAAGAGGAAGATACAAGATGACATTGACATCCAAGATAGCCTAAAGAAGCAAAGGGTAGGGAAAGAAGTAAAATTGGATGCACCTTTGTATTCCCCATCCCAATCCCCTATCTACATAGGAGATGAGCAAGCAGCAGCTGAGCAACTCCTATAGTTAGGCAGTCTAGGGGAAATTGCCTACACTTATGATGAAGTGGAAGAAAGAATGCCAGAAGAACCCCTTGCTACTGAAATGGACATTACCACTAGTGAACTCAAAGGCCAGGAGTGGGATCCTAAGATAAAGCAGGCAAGTAATGCCTTCTTGGCTGACAACAATTTTGTCACATCAGAAGCATTTATGTAGTTTATATGGAAACAGAACATAGATAAATATAATGCTAGATGTGAAAAGAGAAAAGGTGATCAGCCTAATAAAGATCCAGCCCTGGTAGAAGAGGAAATAAAGCAAGAGATGATGGAAGATTTCAAAACCATCACCCCTGGGCAAGGGAGAGATATGGTGGCACAAACTGGAGTGCTTATTTTACCCGAGTGGGATATAGCAGATGCCCTAGTACTAGACGCAGTGAGGAAGGAGACCAAACCCATGGAGGGAATTACTTTCAGTAAGGATAATGCTGCACTCATCATGTGGTCTCTCAAGAGAAATGAGAGTAAGAAGAGCAAAGATACCCCAGGGTCAAGTTACCTTGGTGGGATGATGGTGAAAAGAGTGCAGAGTACAGGGGTAGTGGATGCTGCTAGCACTATGCTAAAGACTGCAAAATTTAGTGTTGCAGTAGCAGAAAAGGAAGCCAAAGAGAAAGAGATCCTCCAAGTCAAGTTGGAAACAATTTTGAAGGCCTATAACAGTTCTAAGGAGGAGGTAAGAGGTAAGGATAGCATCATTGCTAAGCTGCAGAGCCAGTTGACTAGACAATACCATCAAGGTGAGTCTTCAACACTGATGATCTCCTCTTCTCCTGCAAGACCTCCACCTACTATCCCTATCGTTGAGTTTCCACCATCTCCAGCACCCTCCGGCTCTCAAATGATTGAGATTACTCCTCAAGAATTAGAAAATTTAAAACAGGCTCAGGCCCTATATGCAAAGAAGTATGAGGAGAGAGTAAGGGCTACAATTTCTAGTTTTCCAGATACGATGAATGCCTCATTGCTCTACAACAATGTAGGTAAAATTTTGGATATATGGAATGAGCTCAGGGGAGACAAGGCCATTTTGACACCTATTTTTGACAAATGGAGGCCTAGGGAGCAAGATTTAGAGTTTATGTGTGTATCTTGTGATGAAGCAAGGGCCAATCCTATCATTAGATCCACTTCTGACATCACTAAAGATTTAGTACAATTAGCAGCAGGGGTGGATAATGTTGATAGGAAAGTTAATTTGTGCAAAAAGGAATATGTTGATCAAGTTTTTGAGTTGCTCCCAAGAGTTTTTGCTAGCCCAGATCAACTGAAGGACAAACAAATATGGCTTAAGGAGGTAGAAGCCAAGCTGTCAGCAAGAATTAAGGGAATTATTGATCTAGATGATGCTTCTTTCTTTGTTTTGACAATACAAGAGATAGAGAAAATTAAGTCACATTATGGTTTTCTCAATTCAGAAGTCAACAAAATGAAAAACTCTTGGAAAAGGTTGACCAAGGCTAAGGATAAAGTGATTAATTTCTCATGGCCGACAAAAGATGTGTATGATGAGTGGACCACAAAATATGCCACCCATGATCCGGAATAGTTGGAGAGCACCCCTAAAAAGGTAGAAGAAGTTACAACCGAACAGCCTGTTGAAGAAACTGCAGAGGCTGAAAAGAGCTTGTAATTGTTTTTTCTGAAAACCTTGTAACCTTCTTTGTTTTGAAAGAAATGATTGTAACAAACTCTCCTCAAAAAGTTTGAAGCTTTATGCATCCATGTTGTTATAAATGGATACCAGGACTAGAGGAAAGAGGATCGCAAAGAATTGTAAGAAAACGCTACTAAAATTCATAGCTGAGCTTTTCTAAGTGTAATGGAGAAAATTCCAAAGTTTTTGTAATACTTCTTTGAATAATAATATCAATATGCAGACCATCGGCTTTCGAGTGAACTTTACGTTGTCTTCAAGTATTCCTGCAATTTGTTTATTGCTTTCATTCTGAATAATCCATGGTTATTTTGTTTGAATGGGGTTGCAAGTCAATTTTCAGTAGATGTGTTCGCTAGCTTTTCTCTTTAGGAGGGAAATTAAAGATGCGGGGATCATTCCTACTGGTGAATTCTTTGTAGGGAACTTTGAATCTTGATGATCATGGTTTAATTTGATATGCATAAATTCTTATAAGTGTTAGGCACATATAAGGATTAATAGAAGTCGAGCCAATGGGATGTGTGACGGTATTTTGTTTTGGGGAGTATTGTCTAAATTTTAGATGACTTTGTGACCTTGGATATGGCACTGGTATTGATTGGAGTTGTCTATAACATGTTTTGTTGGTCATAATACTGAATATGAGTATAATTTGCATTCTTTTGTTTCAGTTGGTTTCAAGGTGATTAAATCCACTGGTTTTCTGGACTGGTTTGCTGTGGGTTTATGTTTGAAAGTGTGAATTTAGTTCACAAATGTATACCCACTAGGACTCTGAGCAATTCTGAAGTGTAGAAGGTTTAACTAAACCTTGTCATATGTTGTCTTGAGAGTTTCCTTATCTTTGATATCTCATCTGCACCGAGTTCAGTCATATTATGTTAAGGATGTTAAAGAGAATCAGATTTCGAAGACAACAGATAGAATCTCGAAGATGGCTCATTTCATAACTTGTAAGAAGACATAAAACACAATGCATATAGCTGAGTACTTATTCTTCAAGAAAGTGGTGAGATTGCATGGATTGCCTCAGAGTATAGTTTTAGACAGAGACACTGAGTTTGTTGGTTATTTTTGGTGAACACTTTGGAAGAATATGAAGACAAATTTGAAGTCCAATTCTACTATTCAACCATAGACTGATGGACAGATAGAAGTATTAATCATGAGCTTTAGAAATTTGTTTAGATACTTAGTTGGAGAGAAAACTAGAAGTTGGGATTTAATTCCTGCACAAGCAGAGTTTGCCTACAATAATTCAATAAACAGGAGTACCGAAAGAAAGCATTTTGAGATTGTTACCAGAGCACACCCTAGAGGTATATCATAATTGAGAGATATTAGTAATGAAGACAAGGGGAGTGCAGAAGCAGAAGAATTTATAGATCACGTGAAGGCCTTACATATTCAGGTTAAGCAACATTTGGAGGATATGAACAACAACTATAAGGAGAAAGCAGATGAGAAGAGAAGACATAAGGAATTTCAAGTTAGCAATGAAGTGATGGTGTATCTTATAAAAGAAATATTTCTAGTTAAAACCTATAACAAGTTGCAGATGAGGAAGTTTGGACCTTGTAAATTCTTGAGGAAGTTCAGTTCCGGAAATGCATATGAAGTAGAATTACCAGATAGTTTGAATATTTCACCTATATTCAACATTGCAGATCTACATTAGTATCATGAATCCAAATGTAGTGAAGATGGTATTGCAGACTTGTAGAAATAGTTGCCCCGGAAGGAACTGGAGTAGATTGAAGACATTTTGGACAGTAGGATTGGGCATAGCACTCGAAGCAGTCAGTATAAGGAGTATCTTATACAATGGAAGAATATACCATTTAAAGATTCACCTTGGATTTCTCAGGAAGAGGTAGACCGCCTTGGTTTTCCTTTGACCCCAACAAAGTGAGGGAATCACTTTTTCAACAACCTTGAATGTTTGATGTGGGAGCATCCCCGGTTCCTGGCAATCTTGCATCAACCAAAAACATTTATTTTCAGTTTGTTTTCTATTTTGTGGTTTCAACATTTCTTTCTGTATTTTCTTGCATTTTCTCACTGGATCTTGTGGAGTTATATTTTTATTGCGGACAAGATCATATTACTTATTCCTAAATTGTAAAGCATTTAGATCTTTTTTTGACAAGTTATCGATTTCAGATTTCGAGATAGTTTTGTGGCTTAGAACAACAAAGCTGCTTGGACCTATTAGTGTCTTGCAGATCCTTTTCTTAGCTTGTGGAGCCCAATCTCATTGATTCCAATGTTTCTTGTCTTGTGGTCAACCTTCCCTTTGATCCACACTTGATCCTTTGGATTTTCTAGAGGAATCTCTTTGGTGAAAGTCGACCTGTTGGTTTTACACGTTTGATCTTGTTCTTCAGCATTTGATCCCTTTTGGGCTGACTGGATCTCCTTGGATCATATAAATCATTGTAATTGAGCATTATAATTCATTCTAGAGAATTTAAAAGATAGATCTTAATATTTAGAGGTCCAGAGTTGACCAATTATGTTATTGAGCATGTATGTGGCAGGTCAATGAGCCAAATCTTGTAACCCAGATTTTACCGGTTATCTATAATCAGTTTTCGTGATCTAATTCATTCAAATATGCATTGATTCTATCATATCCTCTCGTTTGTATTGTGTTTACTCTTTCTGCCTGATCTGGATTGATCTCTTTGAAGTCCCTCCTAACCAATGAATGCATCATCTTACTTCTAAATGATGTTCTTGTTTTCTTTTCCAATTAACATTCTTTACATACCGGATTATAGGGCTTCACAATCTTAGGAAAATATATAACAGCTTGAGTAGAACTTATCCTTATCATGCAGTCAAAATTAACAGGACACGTCCTCTTATGCCACAACCAACTTTCATCTATCTGACCAATCAAACAACTTTTCTTGCCGACATTCAAATGAAAGATGTTACCATTAGTTTTAGTCCCTGTTATAATCTCTATACTAAAGGAATTCATAATCTTGCATTTACCATTCTTGAATTGCAAATCATATCCCTTTTCAACCATATTTCCAACACTCAAAAGATTATGCTTTAAACCTTCAACATATAAGACATCATCAGTATTACTCTTACCATCAAAAGATATAGAACCTATACCATGAATCACACAAGCTTTATCATCTCCAAATCTTACTATACCACCATCATACCTTTCCATATTCACAAATTTAATTTTATCACCTGTCATATGATGTGAATAACCATTGTCAATTACCCATTCATCTTTCTCTTCAATCTTAGCAGCCAAAGCTTTCTCCTCAATAATGCAGCTTGTAGGATTCATTGGTACCGAATCATCTTCCTTGATAGCAATAAATACAAATTCATCTACTAAATTCCCATTGTCTGATTCCTCATCGGTCACAACTTCATCAACAATATAATAGCATCTCTTTTGATTTATGTACTTCCAGTTAGGCTTGTAGGGCTTATCATACTTATTATGCTTCTCATATCTATCATTCTTATCATACCTAGACATTATTTCAAGACACCTAGAAGAAAAATGTCCTATCTTATTAAAAGAGAAACATTTTAAAGGTAACTTTCCATCATACTTATCGGCTTCCTTAGGCAATCTTCGAGCAATAATTTCTTCAAGTTCATCCAACTCCTTCTCTTGTTCTTCCATCTCTCTCATCTCTCTTTAGCTTTATAAGTTGAAGGCAAGGATCTCAACACCTTAGCAACAATCTTATCTTCCTCAAGAGTTCCATCGGCACATCTGATTTTCGTAACAAGTTCACTCACTTTAGCCATAAATGATGTTATGTTCTCATCTTCTCCCATATTCAATGTCTCATACTTTCCCTTCAAACTCTACAACTTAGCAACTTTAACTTGTGCATCTCCTTCATACAAGACCTCTAGTTTTTTCCATATCTCATGTGCAATCTGAAGTCCCATCACATTAGTAATCTTTTAATCGGTCAAGGCACTCAACAATGCTTCCTTAGGCCATATGTTATTTCTAGCTTCCTTGATTTCATCAGCAATAACCAGTCCATTTGGAGGAACATTGTAGACATTCTTTGTAATCTTTCAATAATCTTCTCCAAGACACTTCAAATGAACTTCCATATGATCCTTCCATACAATATAATTATTTCCATTAAATCTAGAACTCTCCTTCTTGTACAAATAGGTTGCCATACCGGATCTCCTCAAGCAGTTAAGATTCTTCCGAAGGATCTAGCTCTGATACCTATCATTTGCAACTACAAGGAACGAAAACTGAGAGGGGGGGTGAATCATTTTTCACCGAATTAAACAAATTAAGAACAATCTCAGATCTAATCAACTACAGCAAAAAGAAAGATAACATCAATAATAGCAATACACATAACACCAATTTTTTTGACGTGGAAAACTTGTTTAAGGGAAAAACCATGGTGGGAACCTACCTATTGGTTTCCAAATAGGTTTACACTACGAGAGGCAGAAACCAAGTCTATTCTTCAAATACTCATGGAGAAGCCAACTCCAACCATTAAAATCCTCAATAACTTGGACCAACTAACAAGGATTCTGCTAATTCTTCTACACTTTGGGCTCTGCAAGACCCGGGAGGGTGATCCCTTGGAAAATTTGTGATCTATGCACCACACTCACAAATTATGCTACAACAAAGTAGATGATCTTATATAAAGGCTCAATAGCAGGGAGAATACTCAAGAATGGTGAATTCTTCAGTGATCCTAGACCTTATTTGGAGCATGAGATAGTAGTACAACTCAAACATACATAAAACTTGGAAATATGTCTTGATTTTGATGATTTATGACAAACCATAAGTGAAACAAACAATAAATTGATAACCTAATGACATATGTTAGCATATACCAATGCCTTACTCCATTGGGCTCTGAGTTTCTGAAATATCACTGAAACTTGACAGAAATTCATCTAATAGCTGATTAAATCTTAAACAATACGGCCTTACAATATCATTTCATTTGCAATTTCTAACTTGAACTACTTATCAAATCCTAGTACAAGCTTTATCCCTCTGTAATCTCATTTAGGCATTTTAATTAACCCCTTGGATTAAAGCATGAAATGAAAAATTACATACATCATAACAATGCAACAAGTAAATGAAACCCTTGATTCCATTTAACTCAAAAGAAAATAAAATCATACACCGGAGAGTAAGGATTTTGAAATTTATATTTGTATTAACTTCAAAAAGCTATCTTCTATCAAATAACTGAATACATTTCATTTACAGAAGAACCCATTTAAAATTTGAAACTAATGACTATCTTATATTTTTCTCTGCAAAATGACATTACAATTCTCTACTATTTTCTCATGACTTCTCAAAATTGGAACCTAATCTTGTAGACCGGACTTACAAAAGAGACCCTATTTAGATATTTTGGAACCATTTCTAATGGCCTTGATTTCCCTTTTATAAAAAATAAGGGAGCAACAAGCTTCAGGCCAAGAGACACATATCATCAGAATGATCAACTTCAACAAATTAGGCCTAACAAACCATATGTGATTCTGTTACAAAATATTTTGTAAAACTGCCCATATGCTAGCATCTATGAAAAAATAATCAGAATTTTCAATTGAACATTGGTAAAAACAAAAGTGCTTGAGTGGTGCCACTACCATCCTGGTGTCTCCAAATGGACCTTGAGATGCTCATTCTTTCCTACAGAGCATTTCCTTGCTCAGAAGGGAAACTGGATCCTGGCAAGAAGTAAAATCACCCCCAAACTAGGGGAAGATCTCCAACCTTTATGCCCAGGATCAGAGAAAGTGGAAGGAGAAGCTTATAGGGAAACATAATATGTTGGGAAGGGGTCACAACTTGCGTGCCATCGCAGAGACAACTAGCTACCGCTCCACACTCAAACAAATCTTTCTTTCATTTCCCTGTGGGATTCTTCCTCAAATCCCCTGCCAACTAGTCGCAGAGTAGAAGCAGAGGATGTATCATGTAGGGCTTCTTTAGATAAAAAGTGGATTTCAAGCCTCCACTAACTATCCTCCCAACTTTCAAGGCTCCACTGACTATAAGCATACTCACACAGGAAAATAGACACCCATCTGGTATCACAGGGATCACAACAACTCCATGCATGATATTGCTCAAACATTATCTTCTTCATTGATGAAAAACCACTCTCAGAAAAGAAGGATTTTGTGCTCTTATACCAATTGAACTATCACCATATTGTATTTATAATCTAAAATCACTTCCATTGGCGGTATTCGTTCATGCAAAAAAATGCTCTTTTTATCTATTCTTTATGCCAACTAAGAACCAAGGAAATCACACATGTCAGATCCAGGACACCATCAAATTTTAGACTTTTCAGAAGGAAAATCAATCCACTGATTCTCTGCCATGATTCCCTTCACATGGTTGATCTATTCTGATCTTATTCCTCCTAGGACTGCACAACTTTGTTTTAGAATTCCTTTAAAATACTAAAACATCCACCTTTTATACTTTCTCACAGAAAGCTTTCCTCATTTTATCTTTCTAAATAAAACCCTTGATAACAAGTGACCTCTGATTATGCCGAGAGATCCATGATCCTTCATTTCCAACTCAGAGGCTATAAAAATCATCTTATTCTTATGAGAATGTTGTCTTTTCTTGTTAAATCAGCGTCGACTCGATACAAATTTTCAGATAATTGTCCTTTAGAATGAGTAGACATCTAACTGTCTTATCTTGTCGCTATTTTCTCCAAGTTGACCACCCTACATTCTATTCATTCTAACTTTCTATTGCAGATAATAGACCACGCCTTCACAATACCCTTTTCAAACTTATTTGAAAATTCGTCGTAGATCCTATCCATTATGAAAAATCGTGTAGTCATCATCGATCAACCTAACATAGACCCTCTATGTGGCAAGCGGGCCCATCAAATATCATGACATATCATTTCCAACTCACCGCTTACCTTACCTCTGTTAGCAATCTCACCATCGGTTCTTTCCTGGACCACCTCAGACACGTGGCATCATCTCGTGATGTCACAGTCCATAACCTTCCTACATCTTTCTTCACGGGGTTACGAGGGTCGTCGGATCTGTTCACTGTTTACTCGCCAGGTGAGATGGTCACTTAACACTGGCCACTAAATCTTGAGCATCTCTTGGATCGGGATTAAAACATCACCGTTCAATTTCACCATGTGCAATAAAATGTACTTTTAGTAGCTCGAGTATTATCATAAAATTATCGGCAAAAAGGAATAAAAGATAGACTTAGGGAAAATAAAAGACTGACAGGGTGAAATATTTGCTAGGAAATAAAAAATGCCCCGCCCATGATATAAAACCCTCCAGCTTAAGTGGCGAAAAAGGTTATGGCAAAAAGAAAAAGCCTTAGGGTTTTATGAAAGACTTAACAAGATGCACAAAATCATAAACCCTAAGAATCAAGACAAAAATAGAAGGCAAGACTAACCCAAAATGACCATCATTTTGCCTAAGGCATGAAAAATTTTGCATAGTCATTTTTAGGATTATCACTACCCACAATGAGATGATACTCTACAGTAGTATGTGTAAATTGTAAGGAAGTTAAGTAGCGGAAACAACTTCCTACACTAACCTTGAGAGGAGGGTAATGCAAAACTTTTTCAGATCATTACAACAGTTACAGAAAATAGAAATAGATATAATAGCAATCATACCACAACACAATGATTTACGTGGGGAAAACCCTTTCGGGAGAAAAACCCCACCCTCCAAAAGCAGCTCAATATTTTATTCAGCAATCAAAAACAGATTACAAAATACTTGCAGAGCAAGCTCTTCGCAGGAGTACCACTAATCAGAGATTCAGAGGCAACTCAATAGCCATAGGACTCTTACACACAACCTCTATCTCACACACCTCATAAATAGGAGATACAATACAAGAAACCATCAAACGGTATTACAAAACCATGGGCTAAAACCACCCAATAAGGTGTAGCCGACCTTATCTCCCTTCTATGACATGTTAAAGCACACATCAACACGTGTCGCTCCCTTTTATAGCTCATTTATGTATCCGATACAAATTATTTTTCCTATTTCAGGAGTACAAACTTCCGAAGGCCATAACTTGAGAACCGGGTGTCCGATTGACGAACCGTTTGAAGCGCCGGAAAGCTCGCGAAGTGCTCTATCACCTTGTAACCCGCTTCGCTGGTTACGGAAACTTTTCAGGGCGTTTCGGAGCCTCTAAAGTCCCCAAAATTAAGTTTAAACATTTTATTGCACCCCTCCAAGATGAAAACTTTAATATCTTCAAAACTAGCTGTGACCTTGCGACGCAACTTTACAGGAATGCTTATCTAGCCAACCAGAAGCTTCAGGGAGAGTTTCGCACCATTTCGTGCTCAAATAAAAACTTACTATAAATAGTAACCTCGCATAAATGCAAGGTTGAGACACCATTTTTCCCAACAAATCTCCCACTTGTCGAACACCTTGCATGAGCGGAAGGGAATGTCAACACAATGAATCAATTGCTAGGGGCCATAAGGCCCATAGACTCTGAACACCATCTGAACTTCTCTGTGCTCACAGCCTTAGTTAAAGCATCTGCAACATTCATCAAAGTGTCCACCTTAACCAGCTTCACCCTACCATCTTCGACCATATCTCTAACAAAATGATACTGAACATCAATATGTTTGGTCCGGGCATGAAATGTCGGGTTCTTAGCTAGGCTAATTGCACTCTGACTATCACAGTAAATTGTCACTGTACCTTGTTTTATTCCAATATCCGAACACAGTCTCTTAAGCCAAATGGCCTCTTTACAAGCATGAGTAGCTGCCATATACTCTGCTTCAGTAGTGGATAAAGCAACCACAGCCTGTCGCTTACTCATCCAACTAATTGCACCACCAAACAAAGTAAACACATAAGCACTGGTGGATCTTCTGCTATCAATATCACCTACCCAATCTGAATCCACATAACCATGGATATCAAGGGAAGTCATGTCTCCAACTGAATTACCATGATAACACAAAGAATACTCTGAAGTACCCTTTAAATATCTGAAGACTCTTTTGACTGCATCCCAATGAACTCTACCAGGATTAGACATATATCTAGAAAGTACTCCCACTGCTTGGGCAATATCTGGTCTAGTACAGACCATAGCATACATCAAGCTTCCAACTGCACTCTGGTAAGGCACTCTGCTCATGTCTTCCATCTCCAATGGGGATGTAGGACAATCTGAAACAGATAGTTTCGTTCCAACTGTAAAAGGAACACTCAATGGTCTACAATTCTGCATGTTGAACCTCTGTAACACTGAATTCACATACTTACTTTGGCCTAGCCATAGCTTTCTGTTCGCCCTATCTCTTCTAATTTCCATCCCAAGAATGTGCTTTGCTGCACCAAGATCTTTCATTTCAAATTTAGCAGCGAGCTGAGACTTCAGTTCTAAAATCATACCTTTCCCTTTGCCAATGAATAACATATCATCAACATACAATGCAATGAATAAGAAATGATCTCCATAAGATTTATAATAAACACAGTGATCTGATTTAGAACGTTCAAATCCCAAACTCAACACATATGTATCAAATTTCTGGTACCACATCCTAGGACTTTGTTTGAGGCCATACAAAGATTTCTTCAATTTACAGACCAAATTACTTTTGCCTTTCACCACATAGTGCTCTGGCTGTGTCATATAAATATCTTCCTCCAAATCACCATGAAGGAAAGCAGTTTTCACATCCATTTGCTCAACCTCTAAATCATAAGCAGTAGCAATAGAAAGCAAAAATCTAATGGACGTCATTTTTGCAACAGGAGAAAATATCTCACCGTAATCAACACCCTCAACCTGAGAGTAGCCTTTCGCAACTAACCTTGCTTTATACTTTTCAATGCTTCCATCTGAACCAATCTTTTTCTTGAACACCCATTTACAACCAACAGGTTTTCGTCCTTCAGGCAATGGTACAAGATCCCATGTATCATTCTTTTTCAAAGCTGTCATTTCTTCCTCCATAGCAATCTTCCAGGATTCTGCATCATTCATACCTAATGCCTCTTCTACAGATTTCGGTTCATCCACACTAGTATTCAGAGCAAAAATACATCTCCAATCATCAGGTGAATACCTTTCAGGTGGTTGTCTATGTCTTGTAGACCTTCGAACAAACTGAGTTGGAGGTTCTTCCTCCTCTTCTGAAGATTCAGAGCTAGACGAGCTCTCCTCAAATTCTTGCCTATCTAGGGGTCTCGATTCAACTCTTTCAGGTGTAGAAGGAAGTTGAATCACATCTTCTTTTTTAGTCTGTTCTGGCTGCAGTGTAACAGAAGGAGACTTAATTTCTCTAAAAATAACACTTCTACTGTGAATTACCTTTTGTGCAACAGGGTCCCAAAGCTTGTATCCTTTCACACCATAACTATACCCGATGAAGGTACATTTCATAGCCTTGTTCTCCAACTTTGTTCGCTTCTCCTTTGGCACATGTGCATATGCCTCGCAACCAAAAACTCTAAGATGTCTCAATGAAGGCTTGTGACCTGACCATGCTTCCATAGGCGTTTTATCAACAAGAGCTGATGTAGGAGACCTGTTAATCAGGTAGCAAGCAGTGGCAACAGCTTCAGCCCAAAACTTTTGTTCGAGACCAGCACCACTCAACATACTCCTAGCCTTTTCCATCAGTGTCCTGTTCATTCTTTCTGCAACTCCATTCTGCTGTGGAGAATACGGAGTTGTCTTCTGCCTGTTAATTCCACAGTCTTTACAGAATCTATCAAAATCATTAGAGCAAAACTCACCGCCATTATCAGTTCTCAAACATTTTATTTTCTTTCCAGTCTGCAACTCAACCATTGCTTTAAATTCTTTAAAACGACTAAAAACTTCATATTTACTCTTTAGAAAATAAACCCATGTCCTTCTACTAAAATCATCAATAAATGAAACATAATATGTGGATTTTCCAATCGAAGGGACATCTACTGGACCAAACACATCAGAATGGATAAGATCCAAAACACCACAAGTTTTATGAGAACTCGAGTAAAACTGAACGCGGTTTTGTTTTCCATAAATGCAATGCTCACAGAAATCAAAGTCAAGGTTACAGTCATTCAAACCTTCAACAAGGTTTTTATTTTTCAAGGTCCTTAGACCCTTTTCTCCAATGTGGCCAAGTCTCTGGTGCCATAACATAGTCTTCTCTGCAGGTAACTTTGCTTCAGACGAAAGAGCACCCTTAGGTACCCAAAAACCATTTCCATCTACTGAAGGTGAAACCTTCAAATCTTCCAGTGAAGTATCCGCAGATTTACTTTTTACAGAAGTGCTATTACACTCAATAGTGTATGCTTCAAGCTTATACAAAGTGCCAAACCTGACACCTTTAGCAACTACCATAGCACCCTTAATCATCTTACATCCTGTTTCAGAAAAGACTACCTGCACACCTGCATCTATTAGTTTGCTCACAGATAACAGGTTTCGTTTTAATCCAGGGATATGCAGCACACCATTAATCCCTTTTATTCTACCATCAAAAAACCTGATTCTAACTTTACCTCGACCAACAATGTCTAGATGTGAATCATCACCCAAGTACACCTTACCTCCATTAAATCCTTCATATTCAGAAAACCAATCTTTATTGGAAGTCATATGAAAAGATGCACCTGAGTCAATTAGCCAGGCATCATTACCTGCATGAGTCGCCAAAGCCGCAATAAATGCATCGCCATCTTCCTTGTCGGACTCAGAATCAGAATCGAACTTTTTCTTTTTCTTCTTCTTTTCTTCTTTGCAGTCCTTACGGATGTGACCCGGTTTACCGCAATTCCAGCAAATGACTTTGGACTTTCCAGGAGATTTCGATCTCCCTTTGGATTTGGACTTGCCGCGCTTCTCATTCTTCTTGCCTTTCTCCTTAGGTCTTCCACGAACGGTTAGGGCTTCCTTTGAACTGATGGATACCTTCCTTCGCATCTCTTCACCGAGTAGGGCACCCACCACATCTTCAGATTTCAAAACAACAGAAGTACTACCGATAGCCATAACAAGAGAATCCCACGAATCAGGCAAAGAACAAAGCAAGATCTGACATTTCTCCTCCTCGTCCATCTTAACACCGACGGATACTAATTGAGCCACAATCATATTGAATGCTTCTAGCTGGTCTGCAATTTGTCCACCCTCTTCCATCTTCAAGGAATACAATTTCTTTCTTAAGAAAATTTGATTTAATAAAGATTTCACTTGATACATCTCACCAAGCTTAGTCCATAGCTTCTTTGCAGAGTTCTCTTCATGGACATTGATTAGAACAGAGTCTGCCAGGCACAGTCTGATTAGACCCTTAGCTTTTCGGTCCATAACATCATACTGAGCTGCCGCAGTAGGATCTGAGGGCCTTTGGACATTCGCATCAACAGCATCCCAAAGATCTCGATCTATTAACAGATCTTCCATCTTCAGCTTCCACATCTCAAAATTACTTCCATTAAATTTCTCCACCTCTATTCTCCCTGACGAACTCGCCATTTGAATATTCCTGCAACAAGATCAAAAAGTGTCTTCTGCACAAGCTCCCACTCAAATCTGGATTAGTTCAAAAAACCCAACTGCCCACAATTGAAACCAAAGGTGATCAAGCTCTGATACCACTTGTAAGGAAGTTAAGTAGCGGAAACAACTTTCTACACTAACCTTGAGAGGAGGGTAATGCAAAACTTTTTCAGATCATTACAACAGTTACAGAAAATAGAAATAGATATAATAGCAATCATACCACAACACAATGATTTACGTGGGGAAAACCCTTTCGGGAGAAAAACCCCACCCTCCAAAAGCAGCTCAATATTTTATTCAGCAATCAAAAACAGATTACAAAATACTTGCAGAGCAAGCTCTTCGCAGGAGTACCACTAATCAGAGATTCAGAGGCAACTCAATAGCCATAGGACTCTTACACACAACCTCTATCTCACACACCTCATAAATAGGAGATACAATACAAGAAACCATCAAACGGTATTACAAAACCATGGGCTAAAACCACCCAATAAGGTGTAGCCGACCTTATCTCCCTTCTATGACATGTTAAAGCACACATCAACACGTGTCGCTCCCTTTTATAGCTCATTTATGTATCCGATACAAATTATTTTTCCTATTTCAGGAGTACAAACTTCCGAAGGCCATAACTTGAGAACCGGGTGTCCGATTGACGAACCGTTTGAAGCGCCGGAAAGCTCGCGAAGTGCTCTATCACCTCGTAACCGGCTTCGCCGGTTACGGAAACTTTTCAGGGCGTTTCGGAGCCTCTAAAGTCCCCAAAATTAAGTTTAAACATTTTATTGCACCCCTCCAAGATGAAAACTTTAATATCTTCAAAACTAGATGTGACCTTGCGACGCAACTTTACAGGAATGCTTATCTAGCCAACCAGAAGCTTCAGGGAGAGTTTCGCACCATTTCGTGCTCAAATAAAAACTTACTATAAATAGTAACCTCGCATAAATGCAAGGTTGAGACACCATTTTTCCCAACATAAATATTACAATGGAGAATGCACGTACATTCAGGCACACTGCCTAGAGCTCACTGCTCAAGTTACAATGACCCATAAGGCTAAAAACCTTAGGGAAGGTTCACTACCTTACAAAGATATTTGGACTGCAATCCGGCAAAGATGAACTGCAAAAATAGCATCTGCTAATGCCTGATGACAGTTTTGGTTAAGCTCATATGTATTCCCTTCACCAATCTCAGCTCAATATACCACACCAAAACATAAATTTACTTGATTGCACATACACTACTCTCTAATAATGCACACTCAACAACCAACTCTACACTGAACCACTAATTACACCCATTTATACAAATCATCAACCTTGACTACAAGGTCGGACAAACCCTTAACACCTAATTACAAAATTACATCACACGATGCATAAATCAACCACAGGACCAATATAATGCCATAGACAACATAGCATGGACCTAAATCAACTCCTCAAATATGCACCACCACTGGAAATCTTGCCAAGATCAATCACAACATGTTACACCACCACAAATACCACATAACACGAAGAATATCACTGGATCCATAAAATCATTAAAAACATGCACAATGGTCAATGCAGACCATCAGAACAAATAGGACATGATTAGGAAACACCAACAAGCATGTTAGAATCATCTGCAATAGCTGCACCAACACTACTTATTCAAATCTTCATTGATCAGCACACCAACACTCAAGAAAACTTAGCAACAACAACTTGGACAAGAAAGATAGCTTGTAGAGCATCAAATCATGAACCATTTGAAATTAAGATACACACAAACATCCCAAACACTCCCAAATTTGCAACACAAGATATGACCATAATAGAGAACAACAGATCAAACAACAGTACACTGCAACACTAAAAATCAATCTCCATACCAAAATACATAGCATCATGGAATCAATAAAGAGTGAAGTATCTCTAGTTTTCAGCATAGCAAATAGATAAACCAACCAAATCAACTCACTACAATCACTGTATCACCAAAACATTTCTCTGAAACACCCAAACATAGGAATATGTTGACATCAATGACAACAACATATCCTAGCAGGAGCAATATCCACCAGTTTTGATCTCAGCAACATGAATTTCTTTCAATGAGACTATTTTTCGGCAAGACCATTTTCAGCCCATGAAGATCCTATGTGTGTTGGTGACATTTTTTTCTTGTATGACATTTGGCCACCTTGTCGACAAATTGGATTTCATTTAAATGTGTGTGTTTTGGTGGACTTGTCAACCCAACTTCAAGTTTTTCACATGGCAAAAACTCATTGGCTTGTTCAGGTTGAGTTGGTTGCATGTGGGTCCCTTTCTTCTATACACTCAAAGTGTTTTTCACTATTTCATGGTCAAAAGTTTGTTTGACTTTTGAACCTTTGTGAAACAATGAAAAGGGTTATGTCTGAAGGACTTTGCACCATTTCACCAAGATATAAATATTGAAAAGTCAAGTTTTAGTGAAACCACAAAAGTGAAATGGTTTTCGCCATTTTGCGGGGTGCTATGACATAAATGGTTAACCGGCCATGAAACTATGAAAATGCTAAGTGGCTTCCAAAAGAATTAACGGTTCCGCCATTTTGCCAGTCAGACATTTTGTTGACTAAGGCTTCTTGAGAAATAGCGAAAAGAGGATATATTGACCACATGGCTAAGGAAAGATGGACATTGTCATTTCACGTGGTTGATTAAGTTGACTACTAGGGGTTTAGAGAAATAGCAATATGGTTTATGTTCGCTATGAGAACAAAAAAAATCTCGCTGATAAAACCCTAAACATAGGTTTTGATCAAATGGGGAGTTTTTACACCACAAGAGTAGTCTGATTGACATATGGTCCACGTGGATGGGTTGATCATGGTTGACCGAATGGTAGGGAAGGATTTGCAGACCATATAGAATGTACAAAATGAATAAGTTTCCTTCAAGGGGAAATAGGATCTTGCTTGCATAGATGGTTTTCATAAATATTCCAAATGAAGTATTTTGCGATTCAATCGAGCAGATTGTTGGATGAAATAAGAAGACAACTACATTTAATGAAGAACCGGTTTCTAATGGTTGAGTAGCTCAAGATGATCTACAAAGAGGATATCAAATCATATGATAAAATCAAGATTACTAAAATTAGTAATCCAGATACATGGAATGATCAAAAGACAAGAAGGATGCATTTAATGAGTGCGACCAATCTAAAATAGAGAATCGAATCTTCTGTTGTTGTGGTCCCTTAGAAGTTAAAAGAATTATTTTTAAATTCTATTTTAGAGGGAAAATCTTATGCATACAAAGATAACCGAATGAAGAGATAGTTGATGAGATTTGATAGTTGTAGATGAGGTAGTTGAGTTGCCAAAGGCAGACAAGCAGATGGTGATAAAAAATAGAGAAGGGAATTTGGATAAAAAGAGTTGTTGAAGCGCAAATATGGGAGAGGGTTCAGTTGCAAAGAGTGAAACAAATAGCATTGAAAAGAGATAGAGTAATCAACTAAGTGAAGAAGAGAGGAGAGAAGAATCATCAACAAAGATTGAAGACAATTAGAGGAAGAAGACTTGAAGGCAGAGAATATACTTCAAAAGGGTGGCATCTCAGAAGTGCAGTAAGTTCATAAGATTTACAAAATTCATTTGTAACAAGGTTGTTCATTGTAATTGTTTATCTTATTGATTCATTGCAATTCTCTGAGTGGATGCTCGGAGGAGGGGCAGGTGCTCCTTGAGTAGGTGCTCAAAATTCATGGATCGGTGCTCCTTTGGTCGGTGCCTAAAAATATATTGTAATCAATTTATATTTTGTGAGGTTGGATTGGAGTAGTAAGCTTTGGCATCTATTCTCACCGAGGTTTTTCCCACATTGGGTTTTCCTCATAAATCCTTGTATTATGTAATTTGTTCTTGTGTGTGTGTATGCTATTTATCTATTTGTATTCTCATTTGTGTTTTCACACCTTGATTTAAAATTTTAGAATATCATCGATTCACACCCCTCTCAATGATCACTTGTGTTCCTCAAACTTCACATCATCTACAAACTCAAATCTATACAAGTAATTTTTTTTGATAAATTATCTACATTCCTAACTGTGGGAAAAGTATAAAAAAAATATTAGTTCAAACAATGGTGGTCTACTATAGTAACATTAGAGAAAAATAACCTACAAGCCTATGTTTTTTTATTGATAATAGATGGCCTACAAGGAAAGGAATCCATTAGATGATAAATTCAGGAAATCATTCAGACTTATTCAGTCTAAGAGCTTAGAGAAAGAAATAGAAGTGGGTGGTATGCTTTATTCATAGGGAAAACAACATGGTTCACATATTTTCAATATTTGAAATGAAAAACAAAAGTACCTTTAATTGCACTAGTTTAGGGCCACATTATGAGATATTTATATGAAGGCGTGAGACTTATAGTCACCATTTTTCTTAATGGGATCCTAAGGAATACAATTCCTGAAGTTGCCAACAATGGTGACATAATGAGGGAGATACTATAATTTATTACTAAAGTCTTTCATGGGTTGGATGATACTATAATCCCTTCTTTCAATAAGAGAGCTATGATTTAAAATGTTATGGCTAAGGTTAGGTCATGTATCTTTTTGATTGATCTCAAATGTAATGATTTAATTCTCCAAATCTTCCAATACTTATTTGTCAATATAAAAAAACACCATGAAAATAATGTTAAACCAAGCATGAAAAATATTTTTTGTTTGATTTTAAATGAGGATTATGATATCTCTATGTAGTTGCAATTTGACTTGTTGGCCATTTGGAGGAAGGATTATGATGTCTCACTTATAGAAAATGAGATCTCAAAAATATTGTTGGAGCAAACCATTGAGAAGTTTAAAAACTAGTTGATTGAAGAGGAATTCATTTCTTTAGGTTTACAGGTTACAAGATCTCCCAAAAGAGAAAGAAGCAAATGAGAAGAGAGAAATGATGTTTCACATGTCATAATTCTTGGACACTTAATCACATATGTGGAATCCATAAATAAAGTGACTTATTCCAGCCAAGTGTTGTTGAGGATAGAGAAATAGTTGAGGCTATAGAGTTTAAAGAAAATAGCTTAATTATAGAAGGATGTAAAATAAATTCCTAGAATGACTCCATCAAAGTGCATGTATCTTCATATGAAGAAGTTTTTCTTGACAAAGATGACAAAACAACAACCTTGTTTTTGTATTCAAATCAATCCAACAAGGACTATGAAGCCTATGATGACATTGATAACACTATTGAAAGCTATTGTGAATCAATTTTTATTTCTTGTATTTTTTCACTGATGGATTGTTGTGTCATTCATAATGAAGTTTTTGAGGCTAAAATAAGGAACATGAAAGATCCCAAATTTGATGAGGCTGATGTAAATTAAGATGCTTACTTAGTGATTTAAAAAAATGAGAAGAATCAATAGGATTTTGGAAGGAGATATATCAAATGAACCTTAGATTATTGAAGTAGTTTATTAATTCCCTTTTGACCAATGGGATGCCATATCTTGTGAGCCTAAAGTATGCAAAGAATATGACATTAAGGGGGATGACTTGGAGGACATATTAAAAAATATATTTCAAGGCACTAATTTTGAGACACATAGTTGGAAGAATAAGTTGAAGTTCATAGATGATATGATTGTTGCATCCTTAGTATGTTCTGACAACACTCACAGGATCGTTGAAGACCTCTACTAGAGGGCCCAAATCGAGAGGAAATAAAGAAGCATGTAAGGTGAATTTTCTCTTATAGATCTACTGGTAGTCAAGGAAGCTTTAGGGTCAATAAAATTTTATTTTATGCAATTAATTTTAGAAAGGGGTCATATCTTCAAGATTGTTTAATTGTATGTTGATGCATTGAAAGGAAAAGAGTATGAAGTTAAGAGGCCCACCTCAAAGCTTAAGGATACTAAGGAGACCTTGGAGTGCAAATGGTTCTCCTAGAAGCTGAAAATTAGCTTGTTGTTAATGAACAATTTAGGGAGTAGGAAAGCATAGAAAGGGAAACTTGAACTCAAGCGAGTGATTGAATATCTTCACCAAATCCAATATATCCAAAATTTTAGAGCCAAATTCCATTGTTTGAAGCTTCAAATTTTAAATTTAGTATTGTTCAAGACTTTAAAAATTCTAAAATTGGAATGACATTATCTAGGTATGATTTTTGAATCAAAATTGACTCTCAAGGTTGACTATGCATTCCTATTTATTTGGGTAATTTTTTAGATTCATACATTCTTAAATGCAAGCTTACTAAATATAGAATCCCTCTATTTCTAGCTTTTTTGATAATTTTGGTCATTTTAAATAATTTTAGGAGATTTTTCAACAATGTATACTCAAGTAGCTTGGAACTAATATAATAGGTTAACCTCACATATAGACAACAAAAAACTTAATCCTAATAAGATTTCGGTAAGTTGAGACAAAAAAAGGAACACAAAATAGGATGACATTTTAGAAAAGTAAGTTATTTTTTTAGCAATAGGCTTGAAATAGGGTTTCAAACATAAGATCCAATAGATCTACTAGTTTTGGTCTATATATATGCAATGGCATTGTCTATTATGATCCAAAGTTCCATAAAAAGCATTAAAACTACAAAAAATTCTAATCAAACCATACAATAAATAAAAGGGTCAGAAGACTTAACAGTGTCTAATTTGGATGCAAAACAAATTTACCCTTACTAATTTGACCCTTTTGGATGTAATCAAATTGCTTGTTGCTTCTTTAAATGTCTCCTACAATAGATGGTTAATAATCACATTATAAGAATATAAACTTATAAAAGTAGTATTATACCCTTAAATCTAAAATTTATTTATTCCACTTGAATTTCTCTACTCCAATGCCATGTTAGATCTAACAAAGAGTAATTAGCATAAATATTAAATATCACTAAAATAGACATATTATATATTCTAGATGATGTAATAAAGGAAATGACAACATATATAAGCTCTAGCATGCATGAGCCAAGATGAAAAGTGTCCCAAAGAGCTTGAGGGATCCTTAGTAAATTGGAGGATAAAATAAACATGTAGAAGCAATGGTATCAAGAAAACTCATCTTGATAGAGGACATATGGCATCCAAGTATTTTCAATAAAAAATTGAATAAGTTAGAGGTAGCATCATGTACCATGAATCAAATAAATGATACACTCTCTTAATTCCTAAATTATAAATGATGTAATAAAAGGAATGACTACATAAATACGCTCTGCCATGCATGAGCTAAGATGACAAGTGTCCCAAAAAGGTTGAGTTAACCTCAATAATTTGGAAGATAAACCTAATATGTAAGATTAATGACTTCAAGAGAACTCATCTTGATGGAGAAGATGTAGCATCAAACTATTCTCAATCAAAAAGTTGAATGAGGTAGAGGTAGCAAGTTCAACCATTGATTAAAGAGACGACATGTGCTCTTATTTCATAAAACTACTTAATACAAGATGTTACAAATAATTAATTACACCAACAAATTGGCTTCCACATAAAAAATGTAAGAGCATTTATGACGAATAAAAAAGTTGTAAGAGTAAGTTACAATTGATGATCAACTTATGAAATGTGTGACACATCAAGATGCATTTTTAATGGATATACTGGAGCTAAAAGAGTGTGCTCAAGTTGGTGATTGGATCACGAGGATATTATTGTTGAATATAGTGTTTTCATTGATGTCAAGGTGTGTGGAGATTGCTAGTGTCAAGGTGATTGATGTTGGCAATTGACAGTCATCCGGTAAGAGTTAATGGCATTTTGGGTTGTCATTGATGGCAACTCATCTTCAGGTAATTGCAAATCATGGGAATTCATCTTCAAGTGTACATATCCTTTGTTTGGTTTTACCAGCATTCATTTTTCTTCACACCCGACTTAGTCTTGATCTCGATAACTAATCCCGGTAACGTGTATTTGGAACCTAGTATTGGGTAGGACCCAGTTAGGAGATCTTATGACTCTGATTATTTCCTTCATGGAATTTATGGTAACACGTGAAGGATGACATGATCATTGGGATTATATTTGAAATTCATTATGATCCGGCAGCCAACAGGTTTAAAATTTTCACTGAAGCCAACATGATGGAAGTTAGGAGGATATTTAAGGAGATCCCTTTAGCGATGGATCAAGAGATAGAAGAGATATGTTTTTTAATTGAAAATTATTCAGTGATTATCGGTATGCTTTTTGGTCAACGAATAGAAGCTTTTGTGTGCAGTTTCACGTGCATAGCATAACCGGTAGCAAAACATGGCAGAACAAAGCGTCGACAAACTGGTACACAGTCAAGGTTATCAGAGCATAAACTGAAACTTATCTATCATGGTCAAATGCATCTTATAAGTTCATTCTACTTTGTAATTCTTTGTAAGTCAATGAGACTTCTCATTTTGTGTTTGAGCAGTGAGCTCTAGGTGGTTGGCCTGATTGCATGTGCAATCCCCTACATGTAATATTTGTATACCTTGATCAAGTATATAGATATTGTGGGTATCAGCCCCACCATGGTTTTTCCCTTTAAAGGTTTTTCCATGTATAAATATTGGTGTTATGGTGTTACCTCTTTATGTCTTATTTAGTGTATGCACTTTAATTTTATTTACTATTAATCGGTTAATAAGCAATAAGTTTAAAACTAACATCATCGGTAACTGATTCACCCCCCCCCCCTCTCAGTGTTCTTGGATTCCAACAATTCATATCAAAGCTTGGTTCCTCGAAAGAAGTTTAACCACTTGAGGAAGATCTGGAATTTGGAATCAATGGAAACTGGTCTATAGCAGCAACTTCAACTTGCTCTTGAGGATCTTGATAATGAGCAGATGGAAAATAGTAAATTGAAAAATGAACTGAAGCAAGCCAGAGAACACATCATTTCATTGTAAGGAAACATTTTAGTTGTTAAGGCTAAGAGGAAGGAACTTTGTTATCAATTGCTAAATCAGGATAGTGATGAGGAAGATGTTATGAAGGATCAATGTCATAAACTCACTCATGAGAATACTATCTTGAAGAATGAGATGCAAGCCCTAACCATGAGGATGTGCAGGGAAATTGAGGACAGAAAGAAAGATGAAGAAAACCTATCTCAAGCATTGAAGGATAGATCTGATGAATGCAACAGACTGACTCATGAGAATGACATGCTGAAACTTGGGTTGACCCAGTCCCGGAACAATGAACAAGAACTTGAAAGACAGATTATAATCATGAGAGATAACTTGTTCATTGCAAATGAGTACAAGGACAAGTTCAAGGATAGCTCTGCCAAACTTGATGAACTGTTGAAGAATCAGAGAGATGCTAATGACAAGAGAGGTCTTGGTTATGAAGAAGGAGAAAGATCTGGTACTACATGACAAGATTAATCATTCAGACAGAAGTAGAATCATACCATAAACCAAAACTAGAAATCACTAGTAAGACAGCCTAATGCTCACAAATTCAATGGTACATGCTTTGTTTGCAATAAATATGGTCATGTGGCTAGTTAGTGCAAAAATAGGAATAATCATAACAATGCATAATTCACCGGTCTTGGAAATGTAAGATGCCATGCCTGTAGTAGATTTGGGCATATGGCTAACCAATGAAGATCAAAAGGACATCAAGGAAATCAAGGGTTTAACAAAGCAATTCAGAAAAACAATATTGTGTGTTATGCATGCAACAAGATTGGACATATTGTTAAATATTGCAGAACTAAGAAGCCACTGACAACTAATGGAAATGCAGATGAGAAGAGAAAGTTAAAAGTGGAAGAAATCAGGAAACAACATGAGAAAAGATGGGTAAGAAGATCAGATACACAATTGGAAGATCACACTATAGAGTCATCAGGTCCTACACCGGTAGTAGACACAACCGATAACTAAGGCACTCTGCCTTAGGGGTAGGAAAATTATTGAAGATCATGTGAATACCCCGGATTAGATCTGTACTCAAATAATTTTGATTGTGGATGGTACTCAAGGAAATTCCAAGTGTTTACTAGAACCTACTCATAGAATATGCAACTCGATAACGCTTCTTAGTAGCATTTATGATAGTGAAAAATTTAGGGTTAACGACAATAAAAAGGAAAAGTAAATTTATTTTCATCACACAACAATCATGCATTCAAATAAGTGATTTTCAGAGTGATTCAGAGTCCAAGGCAATTTGTGCAAAGCATTTTACTTCAAAAGTGATATCATCTCCCAACAGTATCTTGAGGTATTTTTCATTTGTAGAAACCCTAATTTTAGTTTCCAGCTATCATGGCTTCTTCATCATCCAGCATCGACACTCCCTTGGTGGTAGAAATCAAGAATATCCCCCATCCTATTTTCAAGAAGCATCCTTTCAAGTCACTCTTGGATGAACCTTTGGGAGAATTTTCAAGTGTTTGTCATGGTATTCTTCACACTGAGGATATTAGGGCATATATCCACTACAACATTGAGGAGCTCGACGAATATGAGTTGTCTTGTGTTTACACAGAAAACCTAATCACCGACAACCAGTTGAAATCAGAATTTTCACACTTTCAGAGGAAGGGTTTCACATAGTTCATGGATTTTCCCAATTTTGATGAGGCAGAATGGGTGCGATATATTTTGAGCCGCATTCATGGAGAGTTTTTCTAGTTGGACCGGTCATACAAAATCACAGAGGAAGTGATTAAGAATGTCACTTGTCTTCACAAGGTTGGAGGTTTACCCGGCCCTAGGTGAAAGCTTTCTAACACTAAATTGAACAAGCTCACCAACGCAACTTTTTATGGACAATCAATGAGGGTTGATGATGTAATGGATATTGATGTAAAAATTGTTACAATGATTATAGGTTACAAGGTTTATCAGTCAAACCGGCTGAATTCTATCCTCGGCAACAATATTTTGGTTGCTCATCAAATGGCTAAGGAGGATGCACATTATGATCGTTGGAGTGTAATGTTGAAAGAAATCATGACAAACCTCTAGAAAATCAAGCAAGACAAGAAGAATACTTTCTGGTATGGCTCCTTTGGCATTTGTCTATATTTTACTTTTGGGGAACAGTCCCTAGTTTTGGAAAGATTCAATTGGCTTTTGACCACCCGGTAGCATCTCAGATAGGTCAAATTTTGGATAGGCAAGGGGATAATCTTAGTAAAGCTAATTTATGGGCATTTTCCAAGACTTTCCAAGAAGAAATGAAAAACATATCAAGAATACCAAAATCTATAGTAGAAAAGTATAAGGATACTATATGTTTTATGGTTGATAAAGATGAGTGCATGATGGAAGTTGTTCAGCCCAAAATAATATGGATCATGTCAATGGGCTATGAGGTGGATGAGGCCACATTAGATGCCTATGCACAACACTTGCTACAGGCACCGATAGATTAAAAAGAAGAAAAATTTGGCACATCTCAACAAAAAGGGCTTAAGGTTCACCAAGAACAGGTTGCACCAACAATAAGGAAGAAAATGACTAAGGTTGCAGCGGAATCACTTATAAGTGAAGGACATGACAGGGCATAGGTTGAATAGAAAGTTAAAATTCTTGAAGCCCGCGGGAAAGAAGAGATGAAGTAGAAGAGAAAAGAGGAAAGGGAAGCCCAGACAGCATCTCAAGCCACTCCCAATGCGGTCCTGGTACAAACAAAGACTTCCAAGCAGCCAGAAGCATCATCCATTGAGCTTGCTAGTCCCAAACCAGCTAAGCCTATAAAGAAAAAGCAGAAGACCACTCGACAATACATGACCGTTTCTTCATAAGAAATAGAATCAGATGAGGGTGTAAAGGAAATTCCAAAGAAGAAAGGAGAAGTGAGGGAGAAGGAGGAGGAGAAAAAGAAAGAACCTATCAAGGATACTCCTTGGAAGCCCAAGATAACAATTGTACATAAACGCAAACCCAAGTCAGGTGAGCAGTCCCAACTAGAAGCAAAAAGGAGAACTGGTAAGAAGAATTTGGAAGCCAAAAAATTACATGCTCAGACTCTGGACTGGTAGATAAAAGAGACATAATTAGTCAATCTTTGTCCAACAATAACCCCTCCAAAGATGGCTAATCTAATAAATAAAACCAGCTCATCCAAATTTAATCCTAAGCATAGAATAAACAACCTAATGTTGGAAAAGTTCGAGGAGATTCGAAAGGAAACTATAGGTATTTGGGTAAGGATTATTTTGAGTTTGGATTATTAATTAAGTCCCATTTTTGTACAATCTCAGAATATTTAGTTGCCAAAAGATCGGCAACTGGCAGTAACAAAACAACCAAATGTAAATATTGAACAATCAGCTAGCACTCCACCGGTCAGTGAGTCAAATTTTGCAATAGAGGATATACCGGCAGAAAATGTACAGATTGCAAAGGATACATAGGCAAATGTAGATAAGGATATAGTTAATAAGGGTGCAGAGGAGGTACAAGATCCGAATAGAGCACCAAGTGGCGAAGCCACCAGTGCACAAGAGATAAAGGTTTCTAAGGTTACATCACCGGTAGACAAGGGTAAGGAAGTTGTGACAGAACTCTCTTCCGGCTTGGCAATTGACACTTCAGTCTTAGCCAAAGGGAATTTGTTACAATTTTCTACCATTTTTTATAAACCCTACCATAAGATGTCACCGAATGAGAAAATCTTGGTGGCAAAAGCACTTCAAGCATAGGCTACCCAGGAGTTGGCTCAAGAAGAGTTAAAAGACAAGAAATTAATTGTACGCAGTTTTGAAGTTTTGAACCAGTTGGTACCAGAATTCCAACCACAAGAGAGCGCAAGCTCATCTAGTAAACTGGAAAAAATTATTAATTTTTTTCCCAAGCACTATGATTCTTTATTGAAAATTTCATTAATAGAGGCTAAAGAAAAATTTGTTGCGGCCCGAAAGTTAACATTTTGCAAATGATTGAGATTGATAAGGAGAAACTTCAAACTTGTTTCCAATCCATTGATGTAACATTTGCGGAGGGAGGTAGTATATATAAGACTTGACTAAATTTTGGCAAACTCACAACATCTATAGATAAGAAATTGTTAGATTGTAGGAACAATCTACTTCAGATTTCCAATTCTTACAACCCGATAGTTAATCTCACTTTTTCTTTGGATGGTCCAATTTTGGTAGTCCTGGATCAAATTTTAAAATTGGAGAAGGATAGGGACAGTAAAATAAAGAGAGAAAATGAGCTCCGAAATCTTATTGGTCCCCAGTTAGATAATTTATTGTTTCATAAGACTGAGTGTATTTCTAACATGCAGAGAGATGATCCCACTACATCAAAATAACTTGAGTATTATGCCAGTCTCTTCAATGGATTCATCTCCATTCTTGACTCCCTTAAACAAGGTTGGGATACCTTTTTTTCATTTTTGAAGACTATGTATGCAGATATTTTAAAATTTGTATAGAACCAGCCTATGTTTATAACTGTACATAATTCTTTGAGGATACCTCACTTTCTCATTGATGTCAAAGCGGGAGGAATAAAGTGAAAAATGTATATAGTTCTCAGGGGGAGCATCGAATGTATATAGAAGATTCATGTACAGGTCAGTAGGTCATGCAGATTCAGAGGTAGATTGGTGACATCACACCATTTTTCACATGAGTGTTTCCATCAATGCCAAAGGGGGAGATTGTTGGCAATTGACACTCATCTGGCAAGAGTTAATGGCATTTTGGGTTGTCATTGATGGAAACTCATCTTCAGGTAATTGCAACTCACGAGAATTCATCTTCAGGCAAACATATTCTTTGTTTGGTTTTACCAGCATTCCTTACACTTAACCGACATTCATTTTGCTTCACACCCAACTTAATCCTAATCCCAGTAACATGTATTTGGAACCTGGTATTGGATAGGACCCATCTAGGAGATCTTATGGCCCTTATTATTTCCTTCATGGAATTTATGGTAACGTGTGAAGACCAACATGATCATTCGGGTTATATTTGAAATTCATTGTGATCTAACAACCGATAGGTTTATACATTTCATTGAAGGCGACATGATGTAAGTTGGGAGGATATTTAAGGAGATCCCTTTAGTGATGGATCAAGAGATAGAAGAGATATGTTTCTTTGATTGAAAATTATTCAGTGATTATCGGTATGCTTTTTGGTCAGTGAAGAAGCTTTTGTGTGCAATTTCACGTGCACAGCATAATCGGTAGCAAAACAGGGCAGAACAGAGCATCAACAAACTGGTACACGGTCAAGGTTATCAGAGAATGAACCATAACTTATCTAGCATGGTCAGATGCATCTTATAAGTTCATTCTACTTTGTAATGCTTTGTAAGTCAGTGAGACTTCTCATTTTGTGTTTGAGCAGTGAGCTCTAGGTGGTTGGCCTGATTGCATGTGCAATCCCCTTCATGTAATATTTGTTAGAGTATTCGGGTATTTACTTGATTAATTAAACATTATTTGTTTAATTATTTAAGTTCCCTTTATCTCTTTTACACTTAAGCTAACTTTAGGTGCATATAATTAATTGTTTTAATTAATTATTATGTGCAAACCTAGGTTTTCCCTTTTTAGGGTTTCTTGACCTATTAAAGGTTGAGTTCTTTCTTTTCATTGTAAGAATCACATTACATATTTTTGTGAATATTGAGCTCTCTCTTTTTGAGCATATTCTCTGTGTTTTGTATGTTCTTCAGATTTTGCTTCATTGCTTCTCCTTGTAACAGGTTATTCGGCTTGCAGAAGATCTTTAGGTTCCTGTGGTTTTGTATTTTCTCAACTCCTATATGGTATCAGAGCACGAATCTGCAGCTACCTGTTCTTGTTTTGAGAATTTTTGCTTTGGAAGCAAATCTGGGGTTTCAAGAATTTTTTTATGTACCTAGGGTTTGAGCTTTTTTTCTAAGAACTTTGGGCCTAAACGGACCTCACCATCGTGCTCAGAAGGCCCGAAAACCCCTATGGTCATATAAAATTTGACCTATTTTGGTTCCTGAGCCTCTGGGAGCATTTTTTTCTCAGATCCAGGCCGTATGGCCTTGGCATGCAGATCGAGAAAAAAATTTCAAAAAAAATAAAAAAATTTCCTTTTTACGGCATGCAGGTCGAAATTTGCTTTTAAAAAAAAAAGGCGAAAAAAAAAAGGAGGCGTTTGTTTCTTTTTAAGAAAAAAATAAAAATTTTGGCACATTTTTTTGGGTACCGCAGGGTATCGGACTGACAGGCCTGTCAGACCTGTCAGTCCGGCCCCCGCCGGCGGCCCCTCCATCCTTCTTCGGCCACCGCTGCTATTTCTCCGGCCACCGCCAGCCCGGTCTCCGACTCTCGCCGGTCGCTGCATGCTCCCCGGCCACTGCCCGCTGCACCGCTAGTTGCTCCGCCGGGAATCGCCCACCGTCGTCTGGCCGCCGCTACTCCCTGCGCCCGCCGCAGCCGGAAGCTTCCACCGCCACCGCCTGCGACCCTCCGCCCTAGCCCCCACCACTCCTCTTCTTGGCCACCAGCAGCTCTTACTTTCCCTGGCTTTTTTTCCGGCCAGCCGCCACCCGGTCGCCGCCCAGCCACCGGAGCTCCTTTTTTGGCCTTTTCAGGGGGGGTTTGGTTTTTTGGCCCTATCTTGGGCATACGGAGTCATTTTTTCAAAAACAAATAGGCGTCAGAAAGCTGGTTCTGAGGCCGACCTCATGGTGTTGGTAATTTTTTCCAATTTTTCTGTTTGACTATGTTTTTTTACAGTCAAAGTGAGGTCTCTTTTTTGCACTCCGGGAGACGTAGAATGAGCATCCGACCTTCATTTTTTGAAAACTTTATATTTTCGGAAAGCGTGTTCTATGTACTTTCCAAAAATATGAGTTTTTTTTCTAGATTCTGCTCCATGCATATTTTATTCAGTTTTTTTCTTTTCAGCACTCTGGTCGATATCATGGTTGTTTCAGGTCCTGGGATCTCTTTTCTAAGTAGGATGTCTCTGTTTTGATTCTCGTTTCTTTTTCCAGTCTTCTTATCTTTGTATCTTGTAATTATGCAAACACACTGAGATAAAGTGCCATCATGCATTGTATACTTGGAATCTTGCATATATTGTGTCTTGTTGTACATGCACTGTTGATCAAGTGCCATGAGGGGGTTGATGTTTGCCTTTGTTTGCCATCTTCCTTTGTCAAGTGAGTGTTCCTTCCATGACATTTTCCTCATGATGATGTGTCTCAGCACCTTTGATGTTCTTGGTTCTTCATCATGCAGTTGTTTTTGGCTGTCCTTTTCAGTGTTCCTATCTCTCTCCCATTTCCACATTATGGGGAGGTTTATCCTGTTGGTTCTAATGCTTCTGTGGTTCGATTGATCAGCTCTTCAGGCTTTGGTTTCTCATGCCATCTGTATCTTCGATTTCAGTTGTTTTGCCTTGTTTGCCTCCTGATTCGAGTAGTGTCATTTGAGGGCACTCATGCAGATTACAGTCTTCTCTACCTGGTCATGTTCTAGTTCAGTGGATGTTCTTCAGATCAGCAGTTTTTTCTTCGACAGAGTTTGCATGTTCTTCATGCTTCAGTGATATTCTTTTCCATCTCTTTTTGGAGTAGAGTTTTGTTCCCATGTGGTTTTCTCTATTTCTCCAATTCATAGAGATTTCATTGTATTTGGGTACCTGATCAGGCCTTATTGTCGGGACCCATCTTTATTGCTTTCAATAGTTGTTCTAGGTTTTAGCTTCTCCCTAAGTCTAGCTTAAGGGGGGGTGTTAGAGTATTCGGGTATTTACTTGATTAATTAAACATTATTTGTTTAATTATTTAAGTTCCCTTTATCTCTTTTACACTTAAGCTAACTTTAGGTGCATATAATTAATTGTTTTAATTAATTATTATGTGCAAACCTAGGTTTTCCCTTTTTAGGGTTTCTTGACCTATTAAAGGTTGAGTTCTTTCTTTTCATTGTAAGAATCACATTACATATTTTTGTGAATATTGAGCTCTCTCTTTTTGAGCATATTCTTTGTGTTTTGTATGTTCTTCAGATTTTGCTTCATTGCTTCTCCTTGTAATAGGTTATTCGGCTTGCAGAAGATCTTCAGGTTCCTGTGGTGTTGTATTTTCTCAACTCCTATAATATTTGTATACCTTGATCAAGTATATAAATATTGTGAGTATTGGCTCCACCATGGTTTTTCCCTTTGCGGGGGTTTTCCACATATAAACATTGGTGTTATGGTGTTACCTCTTTATGTGTTATTTGGTGTATGCAGTTTAATTTTATTTACTGTTAACCGGTTAATAAGCAATAAGTTCAAAACTAACATCACCGATAGAACACTGATTCACCCCCCCCCCCCCCCCCTCTTAGTGTTCTTGGATTCCAACAATTGAGTCATGTCATGTTGAAGCACCTAATAAAAATGAAGGAAAGAGTCTAGTAATGATTAGATAGCTCTCTTGATGTCAGTGTACCCATATTAGTTGTTCTTGTATGTCTAATATACTTATAGTGACTTGAAAGTATATGTGGTGAGTTTCTCATAGTTTTTGTTAAGTGATTATACATGTATCTACTTATATTGTTGATATATGTGATACTGCATTCTATTGCAGTGAAGTATTATGGCTTGCAATTTGGAAGATAAGTAAGGCTATATATGGATGATAACAAATATTCCAAAGTTTCAAATATTTTCTCAAGCAATCAGGAAGTTAGAGATGACAAATAGTGTGTGAATATAGTTTGGGACCAGTTGATTTTGTGTTATATAAGGCATAACATGATATTACTCTTGGTGTAGCATGTTGGCTTTAGGATCGATTTGACTACATGTTTGGTTTAAAGATTTTACCCTTAGTCGACATATAGATATTGCAAATATTTCCTAAGTTGACTTGAAGGTGTAATTAATATTGGAATGCATATATAATTCCAATCAATTCTATCCCAATACGTAGCAATGTGGAGAAGTGGAAAAAGTTATATAATCAATAAAAGAGGCGCACATGTGATGAAGTGTGTGAATTAAGTTGGATATCCTTTACACATAATGAGATTACCCTGAAGTAGATTAGGTCATATAGATGATGAAGATTAAGTTTGGAAGGTTTAGATGATATATACTTTGTATTTCATATATCCTATTTGTAATTGAGGTTAGTGTCTCATAATTTGATTTGGTGCTCAATGCTTTGGATTAGGAGATTGGTGTCTCTTGTAGGCTAGTGCCTACAAATCCAATTGGGGATTGGTGTCTCCTTCATAGGTTGAAATTATTTTGGGTTGAAACTATAAAATCATAAATTTTTTAGGTTGGATTTGGGAAATAGATCTAAGAAACTTTTCTCATTGTGGTTTTTTCCTTTTGGGTTTCCACGTAAATCTAGTATTCTTGTGTGTTAATGTGATTATCACTTGCATAATTGTTTTAATGATATTGTGAGATGGGGTAATATTTTTTATGTTGTATTGGTTTTGGAGTTAAATTTGGTATATACTAATTCAACCCCCCCCCCCACTCTCAATATGTTTATGTGCATAACACTTATGACAAAGACAGTGGTATTTTTAGATTGCAAACACATCTTGAGATTTGGGCATTAGATTTTGACTTGGGAGTTTGGTTTGCAATTTTGGGTGTTTTTAGCACATAAATTCCTAGCTACCATTTTGTGGTTTCATATATTGTCTCTTCTATATATTAGGTACTTGAGATCTAGGTTTGATAGTGACTTTTGTGTGTATGATTATGCTACTAGAATTGCTCCAAATATTTTGTTGATGATAACATTTTATGGACTTAGCATCCATATTTGTATTGTAACTATTCATTATTGAATACTACAATGAGGTACTTTGGAATGGTATTTTTATCCTATATGGTCTTCCCCCATGTAAATCACTATGTTTTATAGAAAGATAAACATGGGAAAGGGTCAAAACCATTAAGGCAAAAGAGATGAGTCTAACTAGAACTACGACCAAGGAAACTAAAAGAATACAATAGCAAAATAACAACAAAAAAGGAAGGATTGTCCAGCAGCCAACAAACCAAATATAGATTACTGAACAACTTCATTCCTTTGATGGCCTACTATTCTTTTTTTAGGAAGTCCAACTTGTCTTTGAATAATAGATCTTTTGGAACCTTACTCTTTCTATTAGCAGAGGAGGGAGGAGGAATATAGTGAGTCATAACTTTAACCTAATATTTCTTCTTTATGTTATAGGGAGGAGTGGCAATGAGAGTCTAATGAGTAGATTCCTCGAACTTGGGTTGGAACGATAATACAAAAGCATTGAGTGTTGAGGACAAAAGATGAAATAGTTAGCTAGTCAATTTGGTGACACCATGTGGCATAGAAGCATTGGACTAAACTACAATTGTTTTCTATTAATAAAGTACTGAGGAGAAGGGAACTGACCCTTTACATAGCATAACTATTAAAAATCATAGTGCAGAAATAGCACTATAACAACAATTAATAGCAGAAAGGAGCCAAGTCTTTAGAAATCACAAACAACAGTAGAAAACAAAAAACAAACTACAGGGGTGCCTTGCGCACCCTAGTGGCATCCATGGCACTGTTCCATTCATTGGACAGGAACTTGTAAAGGTCCCTAGCCTCCTACTTATCCTCCTCCACGTCCGCAGAACGTTCCCTCAGCAGAGAGAGGGTGAGCGTCGAGCTGTGTAACACCTGCACATGGAATTTTTTAAGGCCCGACATTTGGGCTTCCCAAGCCTCCATCTTGCTCTTGAGCTGGTTGACACAATCTTTGATAGTTTGCAAATCAAGCACAGGGTTGAGGTTTTCAATCCTATGCGTGATGTCCAACACATCTGTGCTCAACTTTTCCATTTTTTGAAGAGTAGGGACACTCTGGGGGTCCTCAGCAGTCATGCCATCCGTAGTCTCTTTGATCTCTTTAGGCACACCTCCAACAGGGGAGTTATCAATGTCATTAATTAGGCCCATCAGGGGGATAGATTGCATCACTTGTTCAGCCATTTTTAAATCCGGGTCCAAGTTACCAGAGTCCAGGGCTTTGTTATCAGAAATTTCCTCGCCCATAAGACCCTAAGTGCCCGTGTTCATAGGGGTCATATCCTTAACATCAATGGGGTCCTAGGTTTGCATTTCAGAGTTACCCATGTTAGTGGAACCAACAATGGTCAGAACCATGGGGTCCCTAGTCATATTCACATCCACAACATCCCCATCAGGGGCCCCCATAGTGGTATTAGGTTCCTCTCCCTCCTTGTCCCCAATCGGGTCCTCCATGGAGTCCAGATTCTTGATCACCGGGGTATTCTTTTTGTGGATTTTGGAAGCCAGTCTGGAGGATTTCCTTTTAACCTCAGAATCAAGGGAAGGATTGTCATTCTTAGCATCCTCAGAGGAAGAATTGTCATCAAAGATAATACGTTTGCGTTTAGCAGGGGTTTTTCCTTTGCCCTTGGACAAGGAGCGGGAAGCACTGGGAGAGGCTGACAGTGTTAAACTAGGGGAGACCGCCGATAAGGAAACTATCAATAAATAAGTAGGTAGGGACATGGTGGTCATAGCAAAGACCTTATGAGGATACTGGAAGAATCTAGGGAATGCCATAGACAGGGTCGCAAGCTGCTGAGGAGTAGGCATGGGGGGTTGAGAGAGCGAAAGGTTCTAGGGGGGCATAGGGCCTCATGGAATTTATACAACCTATAAATTAGGCAACGGTAAAGGAGGTAGGGCAGCTTATCCCCATGCTTGGAATCCATGGTATCTTTAACAGAACTTTCTATAGAGTGCAGTAAATAAAATGACAGACAAATCAAATCATTGTTGTGGAAGTGATTGAGGACGGGAAAATGATAGTAGTAGAATACCTTATGCCTTCCTTCGAGAGTGAAGTACTTCCTAATCATAAGGCAGATCATATTCCACGGGTGTTTGAGCTCCTCCTGAGAAAACCCACCTTGTAGCTTGACAGGTTCTTTGTGGTTACGGAAGAATCATTTCAAACCTTTGCTATTTGCAACATGGCTGGTACACTTCCAACAACGGACGTCAAGGGTTAGCTTCGTAGCTTGGGCAATAGTCTCCTCAGAGACATCAAAGGCAATGTCGCCAATCGAGACGCGCCTCCCAGAATAGGAGGAGGCAAAAGCAGCCGAGAGCTAATCATCATGGCCCTTCAGGCAATCCAAAAAATTGGCAACCCCACCTTGAACACAAAAATTCCAGACCAAGTGGTCATTTTTAAAATCATCTGAATTATTTGGTTCATATCTAACTTTGTCGCCCCCCATATCCTCCGCCAACAGAGCTTCTTTAGTCATGAAAAAATTAGCATAGAGAAATTTGTAGAGACCCTTCGAGAAGCAAGCCAAGAAGAGATAATGGGAAGTGTGTGAGCTCGACATCAATAGATGAGACATGAAGTTGGGTGCATGGGAAAAAATGAAGTCACTTTTAGAAATGATTTCCTGGTTATGAGGCATTAAGAGCTAGCAAATACCGGTGGCAACCAACACATTACCAATCCAATCGTACGTCATCATGACTCTGCAAGCCCAAAGGAATTGCCAACACAGCAACACGTGCATCATCGCCAGCCTGGTCGAACGAGTCACCACCACATTAGAAAGGATCAAGGGATATTCCCAAAATTTAAATTATGAAACCAACACCTCCATACTACCCTGAGGGAAGAGAGGAGGGTAAGGGAAGCACTTGGCAACCGCTCAATCATTAGTATAAAATTGTTGGTTGAACTTTCTATGGAGTATAAAATGGAAGAGTTGTCAACTAGAGGAGTGTTTTAATTTAAATTAAGGTATTTTGGCCAATGAAGTTTAGAGTTTTTAAAATAAAGGAGAGACGATAACAATGAAGATAAAATATTGAAGATAATAACATCGTTGTGAATAGAACATTCACCATGTACAAATTTGTTGAGGAGAATGAGAGATGTTGCTAGTGGAGAATATTGATGTAAGGAGAGGGAATGTAGCAAATTTTGTTCTTTAGATAATGTGTTGTAAATAATATTTAAATGAATAAAAGAAAATATGTTATCTTTTGAAATGTTGCTTATGTTGTGTGTTCAAATTGAGTGAATGGGCTTCCTAGTAAGGGACCCTAGCCATGACTACACCAAATTCTAAGAAAAATATTTTAGACAAAATGTAGAGTCTATTTGCATAAAAATTTAATGTCACATTAGAATTAAAATAAAAGATAATAGCATGTGATCCAAGATGATGTAAAAATTACACAAATTTTCTAAAGGCTTTTAATCTGAATATAATAGACTATGAAAATGTCACGTATATTGATGAATATTTACTATTTGAGTATGATTGATGGCCACAATTAGAATTTTACTGATATATTTGCACTAAAATCTTGTGTTGGACTTTGGATATAGATCATACTAATATATGAACTAGTGTGTGTTGTGTCCCTGGATGACCGCCCCCTCTGGGAGGTCCCCCCTCCCCCGCTGGACCCAACACCCAATTCTACGGTCGATGCGCATGCTGCTGAGCCGGTTGCGGGGTCCCCACGGTCTGTCGACCATACGGAAGAAAATGCCAACCTTCACACCCCTTCCACTTCACCAGGTCTGACTGATACTGGCCTGAAAGGGGATGAAAGGAGTATACCCCATCCCGGACCAGAAACTTCCGCTGGACAAGAGGATGTGGATCTTGTGAAGGAGAATCCCAAGTCTAGCTAGAAGAACGCCCTCCTTGGGTCAACAAAGTCGACCCCTGAAGATGTTGTGGCCACCTTCTCCCAAACGGAAGACGGAACAAAGATCAAACTCCCAGACAACCTAATGGACAAAATCGCCTCTTCCCTTCACCTGGCAATAGTTGGTCATTTCTTCTCCTTCCGACCATCTATTTACATGGTCAAGCGATGGGCAAAATCTCGTTGGAAGCTTAAAGGAAGCCTGGAGGTTTCAGCTATGCCGAGGGGAATCTTTCTATTCAAGTTCAACACTAACGAGGATTTGATCTATGTTTTGTCAGGGTCTTGGGCTTATGGAAAGCATTTCCTAACCATGGCTAAATGGAAGCCTGGTTTTGACCCCTCTGCAGAACTAAACCGCATGGCTCCAGTCTGGGTTAGGCTTCCTCGACTCCCTCTAGAATTCTGGGATGAACAAATCTTTCACTGGATAGGAAACTCATTTGGCGGCTTTGTTGTAGCGGACTCGATCACTCTCAACAAATCTAGGTTGGTGTATGCTCATTTTTGTATCAATGTCACTATTAACAAGGCTCTCCCAAACTTTATCTCCCTAAAATCAAAATGGGGAAAGTGGTCCCAGGCTATTGTGTACGAAAATGCCACCTTGTATTGCCAGAAATGCAATAACCAGCGGCATTCATATACTGATTGTAAAGCCCCCATGGTTGCGGAACCCAAGCTCAAAAATAAAGCCATCTGGGCCGAACCCATCAACCCTGGTGACCCATCATCCTCGGCTCCCCTTGAGCTAACTACTGCGAATGAAATTTTTAAAGATTACCAACACACAGACAAGATCCTTGAGATCTTAAAATCCCCAGCAGAGACCCAGTCAAAAACTCAAGCATTCCCTTGGAAGAGGGGGAGATCCCGCAGGAGATAGCCCTCAACTCGGCTTTGACCAAGCCTCTTTTGACTGAAAATAAATTACTGACCTCTTCAACCCCAATCTCCCCTGTAACAGGGGATAGAGATGCGCACCCTAGAAACTCCCTGGTAACTCCGTTGAAAGTGTCCCCCCCGGGCTCCCCCCGGATGGATAATGAAGAATGGATAACCCAGAAGAAGAAAGTCAAGACCAAGAAAGCAGATGTGGGGGGGTAACAAAAACAAAGTAGGCAGACCCTCAGAAAGAGTCCTGAGGCACAAGGTTATGGCAAGGGACATTGCAAAGGGCAGACAACTGACCCTGGATGGCCTTAACAAAAGCAAGAAATGAAGTTACTCTCTTGGAACATAACGGGTCTGAACAGCCCCCAGAAGCAGTTCACCATAAAACAACTCATTCTTGAGATGAAAATTGACATTTGCCTCATTCAAGAAGTCAAGATGCCCTTTCAAAATTTTGTTGCGGTTGCTGGTAAACTTTGGCCTGGAGCGGACTATCTGTATGTTGATGCCTTGGGTGCTTCTGGGGTATTGCTACCCTTTGGGATCCCATTAAAATGAAAGGCAAGCTTTTCGCTACCTCCCAAAATTTCCTAGCAGTTTCCCTTCATTATGGGGAACAATGCTGGCAGATGTTCAATATCTATGCTCCCAACTCAAGATCGAGGAAATGGCTCCTATGGGAGGAAATTTCTAATATCATTAGGACTAACCAGAAGGACCAGTTTATGCTTGCAGGAGATTTCAACTCCCCCCTCTACCCGTCCGAAAAGTGTGGTGATTTGGAAGATTTCTCTGACAGCATGGGCGACCTAGCCAGTTTCATCAATGCTACAAGCCTTATGGATATTGATCTGCAGGGTGCCCCCTTCACCTGGTCGAATAATAGGAAAGGCAAACATCTTATTCAAGTCAGACTGGATAGATTCCTGATTTCCACCAATTGGGACATTGGAAATAGCTCTTACCTGAAAACCCTCCCAAGGACTGCGTCTGACCACAACCCCCTTCTTCTCCACTGGAAACACAGACCCTACCAGGGTCCCCCCCCCTTTCGCTATGAGATCATGTGGGCCTCCCACCCGGACTTCAGGGAAATGGTAAGATGCTAGTGGACCACCCCAATCCAAGGGACTGCCATGTTCAAAATTATGGAGAAATTAAAGTGAATTAGCAGGGAAGTCAAAGGGTGGAATAGGACCTCATTTGGAGATATCTTAAAAAAAAAGAAGGACCTGGGAGCCAGACTGGAACAACTTCATAATATTATGGCTATCGATAACCCCCCGGACCCCATTTTGAAGGAGGAGGAAGATTAACGCAAGAGCTGGAAAGATACCCTCTCCAGGGAAGAAGTGTGTTGGAAGAAAAGATCCAGGATCCAGTGGTTGAAAGAAGGGGACAGAAATTCTACTCTCTTCCACAGATCGGCTTCTATCCACAAGAGGAGAAACTATATCAAAAGTATTAAGGATGAAACTGGCCAGGAGATCTCTGAGGACTCTCTGCTTGGACAGAGCATGGTGGGCTTTTTCACCAGACTATATGCGGATGGTGGAAGGGATTCTCCGCTCCAGGACTGCCTTGTTAGTAAGCTGTTGATGACCATCAATGAGGATGACAACTGACAACTTTTGGCTCCCATCTGGACCAATAAAGTTCACAGGGTTGTCTTTGCTATGGGAGCCTACAAGACACCAGGCCCGGATGGTTTCCCCTCGGCATTCTTCCAGGACTTTTGGGACATTATTAGTTATGATGTCACCAAAGTTGTTCAAGATTTCTTCAAAATGGGGAGACTGCTGAAAAAGATCAACAACACCTTCATTGTCCTCATCCCCAAGACCACTACTCTCAGCTGCTTGAAGGAGTATTGACCCATAAGCCTCTGCAACACCATTTATAAAATTATCTCCAAGGTCCTTGTGAATAGGATTAAACCCTTCCTGGAAAAATTTATCAGTCAATCAGAAAGGCTTCGTCCCGAGACGCCCAATTTTGGATGCTGCCATTGCAACTCATGAGATAATCCACTCCATGGATAGGAGAAAATTGCCAGGTATGGCCTTTAAACTTGATATATCAAAAGCTTATGATAAGGTTAATTGGGAGTTTCTTTTCAAAGTGCTTCTAAAACTAGGATTTAACCAAAAAATGGTGAATATGATTCGAGAATGTGTGACCACGGTTCAATTCTCAATTCTTATTAATGGGACTCCTAGAGGATGCTTCAAAGCTGAGAAAGGTATCCGGCAGGGCGATCCTTTATCCCCTTATCTGTTTATCATGATAGCTAAAGTCTTAAACATAAATGTGACCCATCTGGTCACCAATGGTAGGCTCCAAGGATTCAAAGCAGCCTCCACACTCCCCCCCTCTAATATTCAACAGTTCATGGTGACACTTTCCTTTTTGGTAGGACTTCTGTCATGAAGGCTAAAGGATGGAAGATCCTACTGGCGGACTACGCCAAGGCGTCGGGACAATGCATCAACTATGAGAAGAGTAATCTCTACTTCTTCAACACTCCAAATGACCTCCAATGCAAAATTCTCTCCATCCTCGGATGCAAAGTGGCAACTCTCCCGGGGACCTACCTGGGTCTCCCCCTCACGGTCAAGGAAGTCACCCCCACCTTCTGGAACTCTATCTTGGAACGAATGCAGAAAAAACTTGTGGGATGGAAAGGGAAATTCCTCAGTAGTGCGGGGAAGCTCCAGCTTCTCGCAGCCTCCCTACAGGGAATTCTGGTGTACTTCCTCTCCATGTTTAAAATATCAAGGACCATGGGAGAAAAACTTGAAAAAATCCAAAGAAACTTTTTATGGACTGGCTTAGAGGGAAAAACCGCCTTGCTCTGGTCAATTGGGATAGTGTGTGTCTACCCAAATCTCTGGGAGGTTTGGGCATAAGAAAGATTAATGCCCTCAATAAGGTGCTAATTGCCAAGATTGGATGGACCCTGGCTAAAGGTGAGGCAGACGAGTGTAACATCATCAAAGCTAAGTACTTGGACTGGGAGCATTTCTTTTATAATTTGAATAAAACTGACCTTCCCCAAGGTTCCAAGTTGTGGACCAACATCCTGAAGAACAGAGTGATGGTTAGAGAAGGTGTGAAGTGGCAATTGGGAGACGGTAAAAAGGTGAGATTCTGGGAGGATTTTTGGATGGAGGACAAGCCTCTGGTCAACACTCGCTTCCATCAAATCATGAATCACCTTAAAGGTATCCTGGGGGATTATGTTGCAGATTATTTGGTCCCAGGAAGGGGTTGGAAGGACATTGTTCTCATCTGCAGCAATAGACCTAATCTGGTCCCCCTGGCTCAGGATCTGCAACTCATATTGTCGAAAACCAGAATCCCCCTAGCTCCGAATGAAGATAGCTTCATCTAGAAAGAGACACAATTGGGCTATTTCTCGGTCAAATCTACTTACAATCAGCTCCTTAAGTACCCTGTGGATGCAGAATGCTGGAAGAAAGTCTGGAACCCTCAGCTAATCCCTAAAATTAATTTCTTCTGGTGGGCCCTCATGCATGGTAAAACCCTCACACTTGATAACCTAAAAAAGAGGGGATTTCATCTCCCCAATAGATGCAGTTCGTGTAAAGCTGATGAGGAATCTATTGACCACCTTTTTGTTCTCTATCCCTTTGCGGCTCATATTTGGTCTATTACTCTGCGGTCTCTATTGGGTCTTCCAAAAGAATATAAAAAATTTTGCTTTTGATTGGACCCCCCCTCCCACATCCCCTCTTCATTCAACTTTGGAAACAAATTCCACCGCACATCTATTGGGCCTTGTGGAAAGAAAGAAATAACAGAATTTTCAGACACTGAGACCCCCCGGACTCTGTGGCTCACATTTGCTTTAAGATGATTACTGAAAATTTAGAAGTTACAAAATGGAAAATCCCCCCCTATCCTCCCAATGAGGTAGACAAGAAGATTGTTGTTTGTTGGAAGCTCCCCCCTGACTTTGATCACTTCAACAACAACACCAAGAAAAAGAGACGGATGACTAGATGGTCAACCCCAGGCTTCACTGGTTTAAACTGAATTTTGATGGCTCTGCTCAATACAACTGTCAGGCAGGCGGTGGAGTCATCAAGGATCATCTAGGGAATATGGTTGCAGCCTATGCTGGCAACCTAAGGGATAATACGGTCACTCAAGCTGAAGGAATGACCCTCCTTTGGGGTCTGAAAATGGCTAACTCCATAGGAATAAAACACCTAGAAATCGAAGGAGATTCTCAAATCATTATTGATTCTACCAAAGGAAACATTTCAGGAGGATGGAGAGTGGAACCTATTCTGAGGGACATCAGGTGCTTTCTGGTCAAAATGGAGGACTTCACTATAGGCCACGTCTTCAGAGAAGGAAACAGAGCCGCCGAATCCATGGCGGCTGAAGGAAGGCTACAGAATGGCTTACGATGCTGGAGGGACCCCAATCTGCTGCCAATCACAATTAAGGAAATCTTGGAAAAGGAAAAGGCCTTTATTCAGGAAAGGACTGTCCCATCTGCTCAATGATGAAGGAAACCTTTTTGCAATTTTTAAATTGGCACGGAGATCCCGCCAATTTCTACCCTAGACGGCCACGTATCAAGGGCGGGCTGAGTCACCACTACCACTTGGGATGGATTTATGATGAAAGTACTGACATCGGGAATGATTACCCTCTAATTATTACCCGGATGGAGCCAACTGGTGACGGTAAAGGTGGCATTGGGGATTTGTCAACTCACATTGGCCCGAGTGAAGGCTCGCATGTTCTGAGTAGATCTTCGGCCATCAATATCTACGGGATCTTAAGGGATAATAATCACTCTGATTATTATGACCATTTATTTCAAGTCTGGCACACTTTTCTCAACCATTCCGTCTTGAGTTTGCTTCGGCTCTGTGTTCTGGTTTTTTGTCATTCTCAAACTATGAAACTGGAGGATTCAAGAATGGGGGGGGACAGGCTCAGACTAGAACCCAACAAAGTGGACGAGTTCAAAGCCAAACCGACAGCCTGGTTTGTGTGCACTGAAAACAGTATTGACAAATTCATGGAAAATATGAAGGGCAACGACGAGAGACTCTTCAAACAATTCGTGACTTCCTAGGAGGACAGAAGGGTGACCATGGGGGGAATCTCTTTCGAAATCAACGAAGAGGTCATTGCTCAAGCGACGAGCCTTTCAATGGAGGGCAGAAAATGGAAAAAGCAGAGCCACATTGCGGATTCTACCAGCCTCAACCAATTTTTCCGAGAGGGCTGCAGGTTTCAACAGGGAGGAGCTTCCTCACCTATAGGATGAAGTCTGCTACATCGTGATGAAGTATTTTATGCTAGAGGGCAGGTATGGCATTTTCTACTACTACCATCTCTCGTTCCTGAACCATTTGAGGAACAAAGACCTCATTTCCATTCCGTTCTTTTTACTGCATTCGATGGATGCTAACATTAAAGATATAGCCGAAGCTAAGAAGAAAGGGAAAGATTTTCCCATCCTGCATCAAGGCCTTATGCTCTACCTGTATAACTTTCACCTCGCCCTTTGCCCGCCCCGTTCCATTTCTGTGCAAAATGTCAGCCCCTCGACCCAACCTCCGGCCATTAATGATTCAAGCCCTCGGTGCCCGGAATTCGGATCCTCCAGCAAGAAAACCAAGAATCACTCCCCGGAGGAGGTCAGAACCCCTAAAAGAGTCAAAATCCAAGAGATTGACTCTGATTTGGACATTACTGAAGAAGCCAACACCCCCCAGCGCTCTAGCAGATTGGCCTCTAAACCCTCAGAGAAATCCCTGAGAGACCCCTCCTCCTCGCACGACATGAGCAACTCCATTCCGAATGTCAAAATGCCTCTAACCCAGCACAAACATACCCCCCATTCTGTGAGCTCCACCTGGATTTCTGAAAGCCCCGTCTCCTCTATGAATTCGGAGCCAGCCAATTTCCCATCCCCGACCTTTAGGATTGAAAAAATGTTGGTTGTTGAAGAGGCCAGTAGCGTGAAGGAAGAAGATCCCAACCTAGCTGAGCTTGAGAAAAAGATAGAGGCCCTCTCTGACAATGTGCAAGTGATTACTAGTAGACTGGAAGCGACGGAGTCCAAGATGCACGATGTGTCCAAGTTCGCGCTGAATGTCATGAGATGCTCGGCTACTACGTTGTGCCTGTTGCTAATGTAATATGTGATATTGCTTTTTGTGCCTATATCTGAACAAGCAATTGTGTTGAAAAGTACAATGGTGATTGTTGTGTGCAAATAGAAGTTTTTTGACTAGACAATAAGTCAAGCCCTTTCATTAGTGATATAAAATCAAGTGCAATTTCTATAATGTTAATGTTGATGTAAGTGTTTATGCAATTTATAGGTGTAAGTGGTTAATATTGAATTCTTTCATACTTATCCAATATCTAATAATTTAATTCTATTTATAAATACAAGATGTTAAATATTCAACTTAAATAGTTTGATTCATGAATTGGAGAAAATAAAATTCAAATTCTAGCAAAATGAACTTGAAGATTGAATTTTAGATTAAAAAATAATTATAGATTGTATCGTATACCCTTACTATTATAGAATCCAATTTTTTTTTTAAATATTATTTAAAAAATATATATATATAATTAATTGATAACTTGTAAAGTAAAACTAATTTATATATTTAAAATAATAAAACAATAAAAAATTGAACAATGCAACATACAACCCTAGAATTAGAAAAAATGACGGAATACTCTTTAATCCCTCCTTTGACCAAAGATAAAAGCAAGGTATATTATTATGTAGACAAAATAGAATTTAAAGCTTAATAGACATGAGACAAATTAACGTATATTAGTCAAATCCAGTTAGAATATCGCCACATTTGTCCAAGGTGGAATGAGTACGTATATAAAACAGTGGTGAGAATCTAATTTAACAGTGGTGAGAATCTAATTTATTTGTCATACTTCCTAACAAACATTTATGCCAACTCTATTTCAAACATATAATTTACTTTTGCCTCACACATGATTCCCTAAGATTTGATTACATAAAATAAAATACAATTATTGGGTTCTCCTCACCAAAGGACAAAATATAACATAAATTTTTCACTACACACCTTGTGGGAAGTGAGATGCTACTCAATAAAATAGTAATAATTTACAACTAAAGGTGATAGAAAACACATGGCTACAAAACAATGTTATTTAGAGTTGGATATGTTGAATCTAATTTAATTAAGATTTATTTTTAAATAGATTAAATTTAATTTAATTGATGTTATATATTGTGACAAAAAAAATTTAGAATTTAATATTAAACTTAAAATTTGAGATTTAAAATGAATGGAATCTAAGAAGATGAGAGGCTAGAATGCAATTGTGCAAATAGTCTTGTCTAAGTAACATGAATCCATTCTAAGTATCTACAAACATATATACCTCATGTACATTTGAAGCAAGGACAACTACATCCTTGTCCATTTGGTAGGCCTCGAGAACATGTTAACAAAATTAAAAACAAATAAAATTTGGTAATGAATGCCACTAAGCTAATCATTGTTATTGTGTTAAATCTTGCTACAGGTAGATGAATCATTGTGCCTGAATATGTTTTCATAATTGATGTTGATTACATTATTGTTGATTATTATTATTGGTACCTAATGCTAATAAATGAGGATTGATGATTAATTAATGCAAAAGGAGCAAATAATATCTATTATTTTTATAACTTTGTGAATTCTTCAATCATGATGTGTAAGTATCACAGGATGATATACTTATATACACACCCCTAGACACATAAATTTGAACTTTTGGCCCCCACATTGACGGGTAGTAAGTAAATCTTGTGATTTTTTAGCCTTGGAGTGTAACACTTCCAAATTTAGAAAAGGGAAATGTGACAATGCCTATAATTTGGTATAATGAAAAAAATTGTGTGTAATCTATTCCAAGATGAGTAACATAATTAATAAAACCTTACACTCAAGTCGCAAGATCAAGTCAAATAATGTAACATAATGTAAGAAAATAAAACCACCCTAGTAAATTCCTATTTTATACGGCTCAAAAATATCAATTCCTTTCACACCTTGTTTTAACCACCCATTTATAGCCACTCTAAGAAATTCAAAGTGGATTTTCCTTTTTTCATTTACTTAAGTGTTATCATTTGGCATTCCGTGTGCGCTTATCAATGTGTTGGTTGTTGCAATATCTCAAAAATTATAAGTGTGATGAGTTGTGTTGTTCAAATTATTAAGTGCAAGCATGTTTTTGAACTCGTACTTTCAAAGTTTCCCTAACACAACTTTTGAATTTTGCTTCCCTAGTATGTCTTTCCATACAACTCAACCTTGTTCCTTTGTCTTTGTCAAGTTATCAAACTTATCCTTTTCATCATGTCTTTCATTTTGATTCCCAAACCTCTTTGCATTGAATTTTGTTCTAGAGTATATTTTTTTATTCCCTTATTGAAGTACAATTCCTTTCATACTCCCAAGCTTTGATTCCTAATACTTTTCACTAAGTATATTATTAGGGCTACAAGTACAAACTTGTCCTTATTTGATTATTACATAATAAACACTCCCAACTCCTCAATCCTTCTAATAAGTAACTTATCATGTAAATTTTTGGTCATCCATTTACCTAAGTAGCTATTGTTGAAAATTTGGAGGAATTGATTATGTGTTGCATTGATGTCAACACTAGTTGTTTTGGTTGTTTACCGGTTTCCGGTAGGTTCCAGTAGAGTGGTTGGATTATGATATTGATCTGGTATACTATGGTATGCTTCATCTTGTGGAATTGGTTTGGATCTGTCATTCATGTTATTCAGATGCGTATCACGATCAGTTGGTTTGGGATTTGATGGCTCAGAAGCTATCATTTGTTCTAGTAAGTCTTTCGATTATCGGTAAGGGTTTTACCGGCTGCGCTTTATTGAAGATCTTTTGACGCACTTGATAAGTGGTGTTAGTGCGGCTTCTAGATGGTTCACGGGATGATGTTGGTTATCTTCTTATGTTCCTAATGATCGATGGTGTTGGTTTTGATTTATGGCGACCTATTTTGGGTCCGGTTCTATCTAGGTTATGGACCGATTTATGTAACGTGTTGGTGGATGATTTTGATGCGTTACCCATTGGATCTATTGATTAGTTTAAATTGTTTTAGTCCCAAGCCAACTTGGATGACCATTGGATTGCGGGTTTATGTTATGAATTTATTGTATTATCTTTTAGGTGGTCGACCTAATTGTTTAGGTCTCGGGTTGGTATATATATGATGTAAGATCTCTTTGTAGATCATGGGTCATGGTTATGGGTTAAGGGATGGTTATGCGATTATCTAAGTGTGGATAATGTTGTTATCATATGCAGAGGTTTTGGTTGATAATAGGTGATCGAAATGGGTTTGTAAAAGAGGTTTAAGACCTCTGGTACTAAGCTTAACGGGAACTGTACTCAAGCATAGGAGATGTTATTCTTATAGTTCACTCTTCTTTCCAGATTGTAGTCTAGATTTCTTTTGTAGTCAGTGAGGCTCCTTTTGTGATGAGCAGTGTTCTCTAGGTTGTTGGCCTTCCTGCATGTGCAAGTCCCTCCTTTTGTAATCACTACTTACTGTAGAAGTATTATCTGACTGTGGGTAGGCTTCCCACTGTGGTTTTTCCCTTTACCAAGTTTTCCACATACAAAACTTGGTGTTATCTCTTGTGGATGGTTGGTTAATGTTCTATGATTTATATTTGTTCTTAATTTCTATATCTGTTATTTCAATATTTGGTTTATGTATTTTTGTAATAAGGTTTTAATGTTTAAAGCTCTATAATCTGTTGACAATTGATTCATGCCCCCCCCCTCTCAGTTGTCCACTGGTTATCAATGTTGTCTAACAATTGATATCAAATCCTGGTCCTCTCTACAGAAGCTTAACCTCTTGAGGAAGATCCTATGGCATCTAGTAGTTCAATTTCATCAAGTTCATCTACAATTGTTTTTCGGAGAGAAAATCCTAGGCTTGATTCAACAAATTACAGAGTATGGAAGATTCAAATGGAGACTCATCTGAGATGTCTTGGGAAAGAGATTTGGGAGATTACTGATAAAGGCTATACTCCTTATGATATGTCATCTGGAAATCCTTCTCCAACAGACTTGGATAAGAACATTGACAATGACTGTAGAGCTAGAGAAGCCCTTTTGTGTGTGCTTTCAGATCAACAAATAATGGGATTAGCTGACAAATCATCTACAAAGGCTATATGGGATAAGTTGGAGACTCTGAATGAAGGTGACCCTACTATTAAAATTGCTAAACTTGATGGTTACCGGGTGAGATATGAGAACCTGAAGATGGAAGAATATGAAAGAATTACTGCTTTTATGGAAAGAGTCAATGAAATCATTATGGAAATTTAGTGTTGTGGTGGATCTTTGAGTGAAGATGAAATAGTTTCTAAAGTACTGAGAGCTTTGCCACAAGCTTACAAGATGAAGGCTACCGCAATTAATGAGATGAGAACAATGGCAAATACTTTTGTTAATAGAGACATTTTGGTTGGGAAGTTATCTGATTTTGAGCTTGAGGAATTTGGACCTTTTGGAGCTGCAAAATTTGAACCTGCTTTTCATCCATCTACATCATCTACCGGCAAGAGTGATTGGAAAGCTTTATATGCGAAGGAATTAGAGGATATGAAGAGAGAAGATGAAGAGTTTGAGAAACTTGAAGCCCTATTTTCTAGAAGAGTACCTAAAGGTCTGGCAAGAAGTATGAAGGAAAATCGCCTTTTAAATGTTTTGCATGTAATAAGATAGGTCTTTTTGCATCTAGATGTCCTGAAAGGAATTTAATATTTGAAGAAAGAGCTATAAGATCTTTTAAGCCTAACCATGAATATCAAAACAAGCATAAGTATAGGAGAAACAAATACAAATCATGCTACTATGTGGATGAGGAAGGTGTGACCGAACCTGGTGATGAACCGACACAAGATTCTGCTAGTGGATCCAGCAATGGAAAGGAATGGGTACTCTTGGCTATTAAGGAAGATGATCCGGTACCTGAAGAGAAGGCCCTTGCTGCTAAAATTGAAGACAAGGACGAATGAATGATAGACAATGGATGTTCACATCATATGAATGGAAATAAAAGGAAGTTTCTATCCTTGCAAGAATTTGATGGTGGTCTTGTTCGATTGGGAGATGACAAAGCATGCATGATCAAGGGAAGAGGAATTATATCATTGGATGGTAAGCATAACACTGATATGTCTACTATGTTGAAGTTTTAAGGCATAATCTTTTGAATGTAGGACAGTTGGTGGATAAGGGATTTCAATTACTGTTCAAGGATGGAAAATGCAAGATTATCAATAGATCTGGATTAGAGATTGCAATTGGTACTCAGACTAAAGGCAACATCTTTTATTTGAACTCCAGTGAGAAGACATGTTTGATTGCACCAATTGATGAGAGTTGTCTATGGCATAAGAGGTTGTGTCATGTGAATTTTGATTGCATTGCAAAGATCAGTTCAACTAAGGTAATTAGAGATATACCTAAGATTGTGAAGCCCTATAATCCAGTATGTAAGGAATGTCAAATGGGAAAACAAGTCGGAACTTATTTTAAGATTATACAAGAAAAATCTAATAATGTTCTTGATCTTATTCATACTGATTTGTGTGGTCCTGCTAGAATAAAAAGTTTTTAGGGTGATAGATTTTTTATGCTAATCATTGATGACTATTCTAGAATGATGTTGGTTACTTTTCTAAAAGAGAAATCCGAAGCTTTTGAAAAGTTTAAAATATTTAAAGCTAAGGTTGAGACAGAGACAGGGTTGAAGATTAAGTGCTTAAGGTGAGATCTGGATGGAGAATTCACATCCGGTGAGTTTAACAGTTATTGTGAGAAGCATGGCATAAGAAGACAGTTGTCTACACCTCAGACACCTCAGCAGAATGGAGTTGTGGAAAGGAAGAACATAACTATCTTGGATGCGGCTAGAACCATGATGATGGAAGCTAACCTGCCTCATATCTATTAGAGAGAAGTTGTTAGCATGACGGTGTACACATTCAATAGACTTCATATCAAAGGAGACATCGATAAGACACCTTATGATTTATGGTTTGGTCATACACCTACAGTTAAGTATTTCAGAATCTTTGGTAGTAAATGCCATATCAAAAGAGATGATTCCTTTGGAAAGTTTGATCCTAGATGTGATGAAGGAATATTTCTTGGTTATTCTATTGAAATCAAAGCATATAGATGTTATAAAAAAGAATGCAGAGAATTGTGGAGAGCACTAATGTCAAGGTGGATGAGTTGAACAAAGGTCAAATTAGAACTTATGAGAAAGAACCGGTAGTGGAAATAACCATAACTGAACCAATAGCACCCACACCGGAACAGAATGTTGAACCAGTTACTCTGGCAGTATTCAGAAAATTCAACAGTAACTGAAGATCAAAGCAGAGAAACAAAAAATCAGAAGACTCCTAAGTATGTAAGGTTGAATCATTCAGAAGATCAGATCATTGGAGACAAGAATAAATGAGTGATGACAAGAAAAAGGTTGGTAGTTGATGAGGCATGTTTAATTTCTCAAGTTGAACAAACATCACTAATTAAAGTGTGTAAAGATGAATGTTGGATGAAAGCTATGGAAGAGGAATTAGAACAAACAGAAAATAATAACACATGGACTTTAGTTCCCCGACCTAAAAATAAGAATGTTATTGAAACTAAATGGGTTTTTTGGAATAAATTGATTGAAGATGGACAATTTGTGAGAAATAAGGCTAGATTGGTATGCAGAGGATATTCTCATAAGGAAGGAATTGATTATGATGAAACCTTTGCTCTGGTAGCTAGGATTGAGGCTGTGAGATTATTTCTTTCTTATGTTGCACATAAGAACTACAAGGTTTATCATATGGATGTTAAGTGTGCATTTCTAAATGGAGATCTTGATGAGGAAGTTTATATTGAGCAACCCGATGGATTTTCACTTTCAGATGACAAAAACATGGTTTGCAGGTTAAAGAAAGCTTTATATGGATTGAAGCAAGCCCCTAGAGCTTGGTATGCAAGATTGGATAAACATATTTTGAAGCTTGGTTTCACTAAAGGTAATGCTGACAGTAATTTATATTATAATATCACAGATGATGACATATTCAGGTCTTTTTTGATGATATCATTCCTGGAGGTGAAGATAAGTTGTGTATGGAATTCTCTAACAATATGAAGAATGAATTTGAGATGTCTATGATTGTGGAAATGAAATTTTTCTTAGGTTTGCAGATTACTCAGATTGATAAAGGTATTTTCATCTGTCAAACTAAGTATGCTAGAGAGTTATTGAAGAAATTTGGTATGGAAAATTCTAAATCGGTTGGTACTCCTATGGTTACAAGTGAGAAATTGACAAAGAAAGATGTATCAACTCTAGTAAATCCTACAAGGTATAAGTCTATGATTGGAGGTTTGTTATATTTGACTCAGACTAGACCGGATATAACGAATGCAATTTTTATTATATCAAGATATCAGAGTGATCCTAGAGAGAAACATGAGAGTGCGGTGAAAATGATTTTCAGATATTTGTAGGGAACAAGTGAGTATGGTTTGTGGTATCCTAAAAATGATGGTTTTACACTATGTGCATATACAAATGCAGATTGGGTTGGAGATGTTGATGACCAGAAAAGCACATCCAGTGGAGCTTTCTTTCTTGGAAAGAAACTTGTTTAATGGATCAACAAGAAGCAGTCATGTACTTCTTTATCTATTGTTGAAGCCGAGTATGTTGTTGCTGCTAGTAACTGTACACAAGTCCTATGGATGAAGCAAATGTTGAAGGATATAAGGGTAAATTGCAATGAACTGGTAGTTATTCACTGTGATAATTGTGTTGTTATTAACATATCAAAGAACCCGATATTTCATTCTAAGATAAAGCACATATCTATCAAGTACAACTTTTTGAAGGAGAAGGTGGAAGCAAATGAAGTCACACTGGTTTATGTGAACACTAAAGAGCATATTGCAGACATTTTCACTAAACCTTTGCCTAAGGAATCATTTGAGTACTTCAGAGACATATTGGGGGTTTATGCCCCTCTGGTAGAGACTTGATTGATGTTGTTTGGCATCATTCTGGTATGCATTAATAGAGAAATTATTCATTCTGGATTGGTGTGTTGGTACTACTACTCAGGGGGAGTAGTTAGATGTGTGGTTCAGAGGGTTTACGATTTATCTTTGATATTTATGTCATATTTTTGGCATTGATGTCAAAGGGGGAGAGATATACATGTGAAAAACAAAGCTTAATTGTAACATCATTCAAAGGGGGAGATATCAGAGCTTAACAGAGATATCATTCGTAGGGGGAGTTTGGTCAATTGGTTCAGAGCTTCATTTTTATATCATTTTGTGGGAGATTGTTGGTTTTCTTCCATTGGGGGAGACTTGTTTGGCATTTCTTGACACTTGGATGTTTTTCACATCTAATGTTGCCATCAATGCCAAAGGGTGAGATTATTGGCAATTTGGAGGAATTGATTATGTGTTGCATTGATGTTTTGTCATTGATGTCAACACTAGTTTTTTTGGTTGTTTACCAATTTTAGGTAGGTTCCGGTAGAGTGGTTGGATTATGATATTGATCTGGTATATGCTTCGGTATGCTTCGGCTTGTGGAATTGGTTTGGATATGTCATTCATTCTATTCAGATACATATCACAATCAGTTGGTTTAGGATTTTATGATTCAGAAGCTATCATTTGTTTTAATAAGCCTTTTAGTTACCGGTAAGGGTTTTATCGGTTGAGTTGTATTGAAGATCTTTTGATGTACTTAATAAGTGGTGTTGGTGTGGCTTCTAGATGGTTTGCGAGATGTTGTTGGTTATCTTGTTCTTGTTCCTAATGATCGATGGTGTTGGTTTTTGTTTATGGAGACCTATTTTGGGTTCGGCTCTATCTAAGTTATGGACCAGTTTGTGTAACGTGTTGGTGGATGATTCCGATGTGTTACCAGTTGGATCTATTGATTGGTTTACATTGTTTTAGTCCCTGTCTGACTTGGGTGATCATTGGATTGTGTGTTTATGTTATGAATTTATTGTATCATCTTTTAGGTGGTCGACCTAATTTTTTAGGTCCCAGGTTGGTATCTATATGATGTAAGATCTCTTTGTAGATCATGGGTCATGGTTATGGGTTAAGGGATGGTTATGTGATTATCTATGTGCGAATAATGTTGTAATCATATGCATAGGTTTTGGTCAATCATAGATGATCGAATTGGGTTTTTAAAAGAGGTTTAAGACCTCTGGTACTGAGATAAATCGGAACTGTACTCAGGCATAGGAGATTCTATTCTTACAGTTCACTCTTCTTTCTGGACTGTAGTCTGGATTTCTTTTGTAGTTAGTGAGGCTCCTTTTGTGATGAGGAGTGTGTTATAGGTTGTTGGCCTTCCTGCATGTGCATGACCCTCATTTTGTAATCACATACTTACTGCAGAAGTATTATCTGACTGTGGGTAGGCTTCCCACCATAGTTTTTCCCTTTACCAGGTTTTCCACATACAAATCTTGGTGTTATCTCTTGTGGATGGTTGGTAAATGTTCTGTGATTTATATTTGTTTTTAATTGCTATATCTGTTATTCCAATATTTGGTTTATGTATTCTGGTAATAAGGTTTTAATGCTTAAAGTTTTATAATTTGTTGACAACTGATTTACCCCCCCCCCCCCTCTCCTCTTAGTTGTCCACTGGTTATCAGTGTTTTCTAACAGTTATTCCTTGGTATCTTTTAACATCCAAAGCTTGAAAATATATAACTCTCAACTTCAATGACCAAGCTTGATATTGTAAAATTAATTTAAGTCCTTGTCTTATCCCTCTCATTTGTTTCACAAATAAAAATGACTAAGAAAAATGTAAAATATTCCAAGTTCAAGTCGTCCAAAGTTTTGGACCTTAACTTTTGTACATGCTTTCCCTACAAACCTTGACTCCAATTCTTATGATATCTTTTAGAGATGGAGTTTCATTCATACCTTTACCTTAATACCTTTTCCTTGGTATTCCTAACCCTAACTTCTAACATTTTGTTCTATATTCTTTGTCAAAGTCTATGATTTGGGAATACTCATAGTGTGGTACAAGGACTGAAGTATCCTTGAACCTTGATTGTTGACACTTTTGATTATGTTCCATTATCAAGGTTGTGAGGTTGGAATTGTTGGTGTTTCCAACTGATTGCCTAAGTATTTCCTATGAAATAGCCTATTTCAATCTACAGATGATCCAACAAGATCTTAGATCCGATTCCATTTGAGACATGTTTTGGATATCTATTGTGAACACCAATGGACTTTGCCTTTGGAAAAGATGATGTTGAAAACAGATGTCATGATGCAGAGAAGTCTTTGAAGTTCATTCAAAAAGTCCAAGCAATTCATCAAGCAGTAGAAGCACAGCTGGAGAAGAGACAATCTAAATATAAGGCTTCACATGACAAACATCGTACAGATCATCATTTCCAAGTTGGCGACCATGTTTGGTTACATATTAGCAAGGAAAAGATGCAATGAGAAGGTAAAAAACTTAAGCCTGTCAGATATGGTCCCTTTGAGATCTTGGAAAAAAGCGGGTACCAATGCCTTTCGCCTTAATCTTCCTTCATGCATGCACATCTACTCAATTGTAAATGTAAAAAATCTAAAGTTGTATGAGCCTCCAATGATTCTAGATGAAGAGGCTAATGTTCAGGCTCCATCAATTGATGACCTTTCACCTGAGTATATGTCAGAGCTACTAGAGGATGTCATCCTTGACAGAAATGTCAAATCTTCCAAAAGAGGTACTATTGAGTACCTTAAAATAGGATGCAAATGGATGCATCCTAACAAAGCAAGATGGATGGAACTTGGAAAAGTGAGTGATTTGTATCCTCACTTATTGTCTAAGTAATCAATCTTTCAGAGGTCCAAAAGCTCTCCAGTGAGGAGGATTGATCCAGGAGGATATGCTCCAATATTATCTTCAACAAAAAATGTGTGTTTGTTTGGGGAGTTCAACCGGTGACCCCCCATGTTCAAGCTTTATGCTCCACCATTCTACCGCGAGATCTCTACTAACTCATTTAGGAGGTGTTTTTTTTAACAAATAACGAAACCACTAAGATGGGATCTATGGGGACCAAACCCCCGACCTCCTAGCTCTCATGGATGGATCTAAACCATTGAGGCACACGATATATTCGGTATATAAGTGGAAAAGATATTTATTTAAAGAAGTCTGTTGGGATAAGGCCGAGAATGGACGACTCAAGTCAAGCCTAATCCCCCCCAAAATTAGACATAAAATTAAAACTAGAAACCCGAAAAGATTAAAGGAGACATTTTAAATGGGTAAAAAGATTTTAGTGTTATTTAAGCGGGATATTTAAAGATTTATTGTTGTAAATGGGAAAAATGGTTGTTTTGTAAAATCATATGGTTATGAACCAAATTAGGCAATTATTATGTATAAAAGGGGGTAAGTTGTGAATGAGAATAGTGATGATTTGTGAGAGAATTTTCTTGGAGAGTTTGAGTGTTCATCTCTATGCATCAAAGCACTAATGTCTTGCTATTGCATTTGAAGGAGAGGGACTTTGTAATCATCATAACTAGGAGACTTGACACTTTGTCCAGTTGAAAACCTTGTAACCATTCTTGGAGCATAATCAAGCATCAGTCACTCCATTGGAGAGGGACCTAGAACTGTAGTTATATTGGCAAACTCCATTATCAACTCGTGTTCTTGTCTTCTCTCTTCTTTCTCTCCTTGTTAATTCATCACTTTATTATTGTTGTGTTTATTTAAGCATTTCATTTACATTTTCAAGACCTTCAATTTAATCGTTCTAATAGTTAATCATACACATGCAATAGTCATAGATCTTAACATCAAATCAACAGGCCCTTAGATAAGTGGACAACGAATGAGATTTCAACCAGAAGGTTGAAATATCTCCTACTCTTTAGGCTCTACAAGACCTAGGTTTTTGTACCTTAGAATATTTAAAGACCTTGTGCAAACATTACATAGATGCTATTATGCAAATAACTCTCAAGAGATTTTAACCAAAATGCATATTACTCAACCCTGAATTGGCTCTATTCATGGTTATTTAACACTATTATGTGCAATTGAGAGTGATTCCTACTCTAATCCTACTCCTACAAACAAAAAAGGGAAAATAACCTTGATATGAATTAAATTGTGTCTAAAATTTAATCAAGCTATCAAAGATTGGTGACTAATCCTGGGTAATAAAGTAAGAACACATGACCTTTAAACAATTCATGGAAATTTAAAGATCCAACCACTATACTTGAAAATTTATGCATTACACAAATGTATGTCTACATCTCACTTCAAATTTTACTTAATGATCATAATTGCACTCCCTAATTCACTAAAATACAATTACAAAATTTAATCTTTTCTTTGAAAAGAACCTGCAAATATATCTCACATTCACAATAAAATTGCAAAGGTAAGTCACTCTATCCTTGATAGAAGTAATTCATAATGAGTTAGAAAACACAAATGGGAGACAATTTTGAAATTAATTTTCATTAATTCTCTCAAAAGTGGTGAATACAATCCATGAAAATGCTAAATTCTTGAAGGATTTACTTTCTATTACTCAAACTTAGACTCCCATTTTACTTGCCTGGTTACAATAATTCATAACCCCTTACAAATGATCTTGAATTCCCTTTTATAGAAAAATGAAGGGAGCAAACAAGATTTAGATCATTTGTACACATGTCAAAATTTGATTTAATTACAATAGAATATGCCCAAGGTATCTTTACATTGCATATGAGAAAAAATGTTTGCACTCTTAAGAGGGAAATGCAAATATAACCGCTTCTTGTTCAAAATGTTGTTGAATTGGCTTGTCGTAGTAGCATGTTGAGGTGTTGCATCCTAGATTATTATGTCGATAACAAAATTTATCGTTGTTGACATGGATTATGTTGAAGCATAAATTGAAACAAATGAGTTGAAATAGTAAAAAAAGTGTATGTTGAAGACAATTGAAGATTGTTGACCGATGGATTTGAAATTCAATGAACAATAAACTTCTCTGAACTTTTGTAAGGTTCTCATGATCTATTGATCTAACAAGGTCCTTATGTACATACCTAAGTTGTGTTTGAGAATTGGTGTAGGAGCACCTAGCACAAAGTGGCCACCATGAGGCCAAATTGGTAATAGGTTAAGGTTTTTGATTTTTTTGTCATGAATAAGGTCCTTAAAGACCATATTTCATGTAATAAGGTCATTAAGACCCAATTGTAGTGTTTGGATTCAAGTTGAGGTCCTGATTGTTTCATTATGGTCAAAATTGCCATTTAAGGTGAAAGTGTACTCAAGGCATCCGATGGGATGATCCACTATGTATGAAGATTTTTTGGGTCTAATAAAATGTATTAATCATTCTTTGAAACCATATAGGGTATATTTCAAGTTCTGTGGTCACATTGACAAGTTGGTCAAAAATTGTCATCTTGACAAAAAGTTGTCATGCAAAAAACTGCAAAGCAAGTTGTCAAAATGCAAAATGGGTGGTTAGAGTTAGTTGGACTCAGTTTGGGGGTTGGTTTTGGATGTAGGTAGTATATATTTGAGTGTGAGGGGTCGAATTAAGTTTGGTTGGTGTGTTTTGAAGAAAGAAATCAATAAAATGTTCACATTTTCCTTAATTATCACCCTTTTTTTTTAATATTGCAGTCTGATATTTCTTTAGTTTCATGGTGACAATTATTTGTTTTGATCATAAATCTATTATATATGATAGGGAAGTGATTTAACTTCATTTGAGTGTTTCTGGCATTTGATTTCATTGCTATTTGAAGGAGAAATCATAGTTTCCTTAAAACTGCCAAAACCTTGACTAGGGTTACTCATTTTGGTAAAACCCTTGTAACTTTTATTTCAACCATTGAATCTGGCTATAAATTGGGGAAACGTTCTATAACTAGGAATTATAAGATCTGACTAGAGATATTGTCTTAAATATTATTATTTTGAAAGTTATGAATGACTATTTTTCTGCATTCCATACTGAAAATCAAATTGTCATGAACAACAAGTTGTTGATGTTTTGAAGGTGGTTCAAGTGCAAAGAGGGGTTGGGAAGGTTGGTGGAGGAATGGAAGGATGTGTGGGAGTATCCTATATAATATCCAAGTGCTGGAAACAAATAGGATAATCAAATTATCAAATGTTTATGACTATCCTAAACTGTGTAAGCTTCCTCACAAAGTTTGCCACCTCTATATTTGAGTCTTCACTGGATTCACCATGAGCAATTTCTTCCTTGCCCTTTTTGATGAATTTGAAAGTAGCCTCTTTCCTTGAAGTTCCTTCACTAGTTGTCCTCATCTCATAAGCAGTTAGGGAGCCAAATAACTCATCCATTGAAATTTTTTTTAGATCCTTGGCTTCTTCTATAGCAGAGACCTTTGTATCATACTTAGATGTGAGTGATCTAAGTATATTTTTTACAATAACATCATTAGATATATCTTCTTCTAGTCCTCTAATGGTATTCACAGTTTCATCAACTCTGTGAAGGTGATCTACAATCTTTTCTTCATCCTTCATCTTAAAGCCTTCAAGTTGACCTCTTAGTGTTTACAGCTTGGCCTCCTTGACCTTGACATCTCCTTCAAATAATATATGCAGTTTATCCCAAGTTTCCTTGGCGGATGAGCAGTGCATAACCTTGACAAACTCATTATCAGACAACCCACTAAGAATATCCTGTTTATCCTTTGCATTGTATTCATACTCCTTTTTAGCATCCAGGTCTGTGGGAGGAACACTAGGGACAGAATACCCATTCTTTACCGACATCCAAACTTCAAAACCTAGGGAGGATATATAGGTTTCCATTCTTCTGCTTCAAAAGGCATAATTGGTTCCATCAAACATGGGAGTTTTAAAGGAAGGGGACTCATTCCTTTCCATTGTATTCTTGAACCAGAATCTACCCAAGCTAGAGAAAGCTTTGACCAGCGGGGAACCTAAGGCTCTAATACCAATTGTAGAACACAATATGTCACTAAGAGGGGGGGTGAATCGGTGATTTTAAACAAACTTGGGTAGTGTGTGCAACCGGTAATAATGAGAACACTAACAATCAATCACACACAAAAACACATCACATAACACCAGTTATATGAGGAAAACCCAATGTGGGAAAAACCTCGGTGAGAAATGTTGCTAGAGTCTACTACTCCAATCCAGCCTCACAATGAAACAACAATATTATAAAGATTTAGGACACCAACCCAAGGAGCACCAGTCCCTACTGATTTAGGGCACCAACCCAAGGAGCAACAACCCCTACACCAAGCACCAACTCGGTGATATACAATGAAATAAAAACTTATTACAATCAAAGCACCTTGTTACAAATGAGTTTTGTAACACCTGCAATCAAATCACTTTGTCGATTCAGTTCTTCTCTACCGGTTCACCTCTGCTCTGTTTTCTATCAGTTGCTCTACTCACTCTTTCTTTCTAATTCCCCTTCTGCTCTACTTTTTCCTTGCCCGATCTCCACTGGTACTCACCCTTCTCTCCTTTACTCTCTACTGCTATCTTATTGTTTCTCCCTTACTGGTTCACACAACTGTTATACTCTTTTGCAGCTTACTGGTTACTTTAACCTTACCGTTTAAACCTCTGTTAAACCCTCTTACTGGTTACACCTTTGCTACGAGTTCTCCTTTAGATACTCAGTTGCATCACTCTTCTCAATCTAATCAACACTCTGTTCGCTCAAGCACACTCCTCTCTAGCAACTGGCATCTCATATTTGATCTTTGATCTGCAGATTTATACATTTGAGTTTTCCCGCCAAACCAAAGAATCAAACTTTGAGCCCTGGGGTTTTTCTTCTCCAACCCAATCCGTATCAAATTTGATCAGATCTCGTATCTGAGATTGACATCTTGCCACAGATCACACCTCACCACCATTTTCCTTCCTTTCAGTACATGATTGTTATATTTAGCAAACACGACCCTGTTTTTTGTCAATCACAATAAGTGTTCAAGTAGTTTTCTTCTCCATGTCAACAAGATGATCAGATCTCTTGCTTCGATCAACTCACCAAGAGACGTCTTTCGATCTACTTCGAGCCGCAATCCTCTACAACTCATTTGTGATTTTTGCAGTTGACATTTAATGCATACTTAGTCAACAACTACCTCACCGACACACTCTTCACCAAACATTGCACGTTAGCCACTTAGACCCTACGTATCATCTTCATCGGCATCCACCTCAGTTCACTGTGTCGGTTTAGGTTCAGGCACTGACCAAAAACACACTACCAGTATACCCTTTATACTATCGATCTTCTTTCCCTAGTAGTTAAATCCTCTTCCTGTCACTCTACCTCTTCTCTATCGATTCTCTAATCTCTCTAACCCTTCTTCCACTCGACCCCTGCCTTGTCTGACCTCTTCTCACTCTCTCTTTGCTCTCCTTGCTCACTACTGTTGTCTTACCAGTTCTGATCCTATTAGACCATGCACCTGCCTACCGATTACTCTGCTTACCGGTTGATTACACTTCTCCTTGCATACCAGTGGTCATGTTTCTCTCTATTTTCTCTTGCTTGCTTACCGATAGATAATGCTTATGTCTGCATACCAGTTGACTATACCATTCTTACCTTTAGTTATCTCTTTGCTTTCTTATGCTTTCTTATCGATGAACTTCCATACCAGTAACCTCTCCTGCTTGCATCTTGCATGTACCTTCCATACCAGTAGCCATCCATACTAGTGATATGTTATACATACCGGTTGGATGTAAGTGAACCAAGGGGATAGAGCAATGATGGTTGAATAGTTTGAATAGAAGGTGATAAAGGATCATGAAGTGAAGTAGATGTGATGGTAGGATCTTGATATGGATGAAAGGATGATAAAGTATCATGAGATGAAGTAGGTGGGATGGTAGGATGATGATGTGGATGAGAGGATAATAGTAGGATCTTGATTTGGTCAATAGATATTTCAATATGCTTTGGAACAAGATCTTGGCATAATGGGATTGATGTTGATGGTGTGACCGGGGAAGAGTTGAGAGACTTTACAAATAGAGTGGATGGAAGGATGGGAGGTTCTTCAATGGGGATGGAAGGGAGAAGGGTGGATTCATGAGGTTTAATGTATTGGGTTTGAATAATGCTAGGAGGAGGAGATGGGGATTAGGGTTGGATAGTGTCAACGAATGGGAGGTTTTCAATGATGTTAGGAGGTGGAAGAGGAATGATAGGTGTGGGAGGTAAAAGGGCTTCACCAATAGTGGCCTCACATGGTGGAGTGGGGTGACATAACTCATCAACTTTGGGAGATGGATTTTGTGATGACGTATTTGTGATAAGTCCTTGGAGGGTGTTTGGAATGAAGGACTTGTATCTTAGTTTCTGCTTTTGGATATATATTTGTTGTCTCCAAAATATGTCACTTTCACACACAAGAGAGGAAAAAAGTGTTGGTTGATAGGGGTATGGCTATATCAAACCCTAGGTTAGGAATTAACTTTTAATGAAATAAATGAAAGGAAAGATCTAAAGTAAAATGTTGGATATGCAATATTATACCTCAAGCTTGCTAATGTTGATAATGGTGATGATGCATTGCTCTTTGAATATGATCACAATTGTTGATGTAATAACATGACATGACAAGACACAAAAAGGATCAATCATGAAAACATGCTTACATGAATACTACTGCAACTTGCTACTCCATTATGGTTAGATCTGAAGGAATTCACAAATAATACTTACTCTTAAATGATGTAGGATATGGGGGGATGAAAAGTTGTGTGTGATGTCTAAATGAATGAGGAAGGATGCTCTTATATAGGGTTTCTGAGATATTTCATAAATTAAGCCAACCTCCAACAATCATATTGAAATATTGAGATCAAGGATCAATTAATGGGAATTGGGGCGCCAACATATTTAAAAATTGGCCCAATTTTGGGGATAAGGACACCTAGTGCCATTGACCACTTAGGACAAGGGCATTATGCGCCCTTGTCCACCTAGAAAAAGGTGAATCAAAGGTGGTTCAGGTGCACTTAGGCTCAAAGCAGAAACCCAAATCACCATATAATCATATGACAATAGTTTGATAGTGCAAAGGCCAAAAATAGGCTTGGAAAAGAGCTAGGAGGAAACACATTAAGGAAAGGGCACAAAAATAGTGTAAAATTGTACAGGGTTACAATTTACAACACTACACTTGTAACCATCATCGAAATGTGCTCACCTCTTTTAAATGAAATTATAATTTTTCATAGGAAACACATATTAAATTGTTTTCCTCTCATGTCCCCTATGACACTTTCCAAGGAACATGGAGACACTTGATAATGACGTAGGAATGCAAGGCTAATGTCATTTATCCTAACATTGATTTCATTATAAAAATCACTCTTATGAAGCTTCTTTGAAAACTCGGTGGAGGATGCCTTGGGTTTATCAAACCAATACTTATCATCATAATTATACATTTTTTCATGTTATAATCAAAAAATACTTGAAAAAATCCATGGTGATTTCTACATAAGTTTCCATGACTAGGAGATCCAATATCTTCTCGATATACAAAGGTTGAATTTATAGTATTGGATGTTTTTTTGTATTATTTATATCCGTCCTATCTTTGTTCTAGAATTTTGCTCAAGTTAAGTAGATGAGTGGATTGTGTGGAAAGGGAAAATTTAATGCTTGTATAAGACCACTTGACTTAAAGAGGGGGGAAAAGAAGATGAGGAAGAACCAAATAAATTTCATAGTAGAATTCAAATGGCCGTGGGAATTCAAAGTGGAGTGGGATTTTGTTGTTTTCCAAATTCACGAGAAAAAAGAGGCGTAGAAGCGAACATTCGAGAGTCAATTCCACATGCTTTAAAGCTGAATAGAAACAAGGACCAAAAAGTAGCAACCAAATTCGGCATTTCACACGATTTGCAAATTAGGTCAAAAACCTTGACTTTACCATAGATTTTCAATCCCATTTACACTATCTACATTTCTAATTTTGGGGAGGTCCAAATGAGTATTAATGTGTTTGTTATTTGGGTGATTTTGTATTTAACTATATTAGGGTTTGGATTAAAATAATTTAATTTTATTTATAAAAAATATAAATTTGGATTTTAGAAAGAAAACAATTTTTGATCTTTAAATTTATATGAATTTGGTTGAATTTAGAATGTAATTTTTTTTATAAATTATTAATGTATTTCAACAAAGATCATTTATACATTCTTTTAAAAACTCTTTAAATCTTAACTAGACTCAAATAAAATGAAATAATGAAAATCCTATCATGACTTAGACTTAATTAGATCAAGAACATAAAAGTTAAATTAAAGGTTGAAATTTAAAAATGAGATGAGGGTCCCCAACTTTGAAAAAATAGAGACAAATTGTGAAGGTCATGACAATACCCTTTTAAAAAACATAATGATTTCAAAAAAGTTTATATTTTTGGTAGAATATATATATTTTCTAATTAGAAAATAATTAAATCATATAATTTTAAATTGCATAATTAATTAACATGTTATATTTCAAATCTACCCTACGCAAAAAAAAAATCATATATAATCCACCTAATATAAAATATGCTAAAAAATGAAATGCATTTAAACGATTGCATATATATTAAAAAAAAATACCTTCCATCTAATAAGCTCTCAACAATCTAAATGGCCTCTTGGAAAGAGATGCACAACAAACCCTTGAAAAAGAAATGCACAACAAACCCTGGCAATCCTCTTCAAGAATTTAGCATTTTAAGCACTCACATAATGGAAGAGAGAGAAATAGGGGAAGAGCACAAGTAGTTGAGCACCCTAACTTCGCGCTTCTCAAAATCTTATGTGGAAATTTCAAATCACTCCCAATTTTTTATAGTAGCTTACTTGGCAAGTCCCCTGCTTATAACTAAGCTTTCGGCCCCAAAAAAAAAAGTAAGACCAATAGGCATGCAAAAGAGGCCCCAATAGTTGTGCAGCTGATGTGGCATCACCCGATTGGTTACTTTTTACAGTATTAGTACATTTCCTAACAACTATTGGTACATTTCCTAAGGACTATTGGTACATTTCCTAACAAAAACTGATATTTTATGTTTCAAACAATAGGTTTTATTTGTTCAATTTTTGGAACAAAAGGTATCAACAACCCTCACAACAATTGGTGCTCTTCCCCTATACAAGAATAACCAAATGTTTGAAAATGCAATTTTCCTTACAGCCTCCAAATCACTTTTAATACTATTCACATTCAAAGTAGATATTTTTGTAAATAAGGAATTTATTTTAAATGATATATTCATAACATTTTCAATAATTTTATTAATTTTTTTAATGATGTAATTAAATCTGTTTGTTAATACTTTATTTTAAGATGAATGTAATTAATAAGTTATAAAACTCTTTTTAATTCAATAGTCTTTTAGGTATTTCGTACATATCTTGCAAGCATTAAATGAATACTAAATAAATACAAATAAAATAAGAGGTCTACGAAAAAAAATCATGCATGTTTTTGGGGTTTTCACAACACAAAAAACTAAAATTGACATCAATTTGGATCAAGAATTTATAGGGCTATATAGAACATATCTCACAAATCACAATTAAATGATATGAAGAACTAAAATCATAAAATTTCCACAATCCACAATGATAATTAACCAATACTTTTAGATTCGACTATGTAGAGCTTTTATTACCAATTTTTTGTACCAAACTCTATGATCCATCATTAAGATATGATAACTAGAGAAGAGAAACATGAGGAATGGTAGCATATCAAGATGCCTAACTACATGGAGGAAACCATGTCACAAGAACCAATAAGTTAGAAGGGATGGATGAGAAATGTCAAACCTTAGGTGAAAGAAGAATTATCAAACAAATAAAAGGGATAGTCTTCAAAATAATCAAATATAGCATATTTACCCAAGCTTGTCATCTTTAGATTAATCCTACTTCTCAATTAACATTTAGGTGCATCTACATAATACAAAGATAGTTCTTAATTAATATAGATTAAAATTGGTCATGTTTGATATTTAAAAAAAATATATTGATAGTGTGAATTTACGAGTCCATAATGTCAACATTTACGATCTAGTCTCGAGACAAAAAAATGGCTAGATCATAAGGGATAGCATGTACATGGGAATACATGTGATCATGAGAATAATAAATATGTTGATAGAGTGAATATATAAGGATGTGTGAACATGAAAAAAGAAAAAAAAGAAAAAAATTTAATACTTTCAACCAACAAAGTAGTTTTGAGAAAAAAAAATCACTCTATAAAATTTTAGGCTAAATTGTTTAACCTAAAACTAATTACCATCTATATGGCACAAAGAGATGAGTGAAACCCTTTCACTCAAAAATTAAATCAATATACTTTAATTTTAAAACCTAACGCAAGTTGAATTTGCATGTATGTTTCAACTAAAATATTTTTTAGAGAAAGAGATCCAATGAAAACACTTTCACCCAAAATTATCTAGGTGTCATCTTAACTTCTTTTTTAGGGTAAATTCAACAAGAAAAAAAAATCAACTCCATATTTTTCCAACCAAGAGTTCTTCCATGAAAATATAAAAATACTCTTTTGTAGAGCTTGGAGTCTATAGTCTATTTTTTTTAAGTGCTTTGATTACATCTATTATGATTTTTTAAAATTTATTATGAGTAGGTCTTATAACCAAACATGAGGCTAATTAAAAACTAGAAAATAAATAAAACAAAAATTGGCTTCCCATAAAAGCTATGCCATTTCAAGCAAATGTGACTTTAGTAATTATTAAATAATAAATATTAATTAAAAACTATTTTTCTTAATTTTTAAGTAATCTTAAATGAATAAAACAAATAAAAAATATAAATTTTCTATACTTTTTTTTATAGGTAAATAGTTGTAGAGGGGCAACGCCCATTATATTAATATAAAGGATTTTACATATATATGTTTTTGAAATATGCCTAGCTTTCCTACTACCTATTATCACCAAAATGGCCTAGTGCCCATGTAATACACCTGAAAAAACCAAAAACTACAATAGAGAGAAGTATTGTTATCTACAAAAAATCCTACCACCCTAAATAGTATCATGCCAAGGTTACAAAATTTTGGGCTACTGCCTGATAGTAATACCAGAAAACAAGAAAAAAAGAGAAAAGCCAACAACCTAAGGCTCAAGTAGAGCCAACATCCACCTCCTTAGGACCAACAGCCTCTGGTTCACTATGCTCCTCCTCCTATAGGCTCTACTCGCGTTCTTTAGCTTTTTGAACCAGGACTGCTCTCAACACCATGGGGCATTCCATTCCGTAGTCTGCATGGGCTTCAAAATCTACCATTTCTTCTGGGAGATGATAATCATCCGATATCCATTCTTCAACGCGATCAAACCCCCAATCATTTTCAGGGTCTTCCTCACCATTTTATTGAATTCTTATGTCCTGTCTTTCAATCAGACCCTCCACCAACACGAACTACCTCATCGATACCTTGCTAAGACCAGGCAGAATGCCAATTGCCTTTAGTAAGAAAGAAATATTTTGGTCCTTCCCATCCCATTTAGCAACCAGGCTCCCCTGATCTAGGGCTTGCACCACCACAAACTTCTTGACCTCCACTCTCGTTCTGAAAGACATGTAGTAGTTTTGTGGCAACGAGGTGCACAAATTGGCATCAATTTTATCTAGGACTGTATCAATCTCACCAAGGAAGCAATGCATGAATATCATTTGAGTCATTTTCTTGACTCACTTCTTGCTCACCCCATATAAACCAGCATGGCGATGAATATGGTCGGGATGTTTGAGTTTACCTGGTAACGGTGATAAGCTCTAAGAAAATCCCCAACCAAAATTCTCTTCACAGCATGCAAAATGAGAGGATGCTTCATGATCATAACTACTAACAATCGCTTGTCATAACTTTCCCCCAAGAAGGCCATTTGTCGCTTAGTAGACTCCAACATAATAGGCGTATCCATCCCTAGCCCTCTTATCACACTGAACCCAACCACTCCGAACTAGCTTAACTACACCAAGAAATGTGAGGAAAATAGAGATGAAGGGTCTATAAATAGACCTAGATACATACACTCTCATGATCGCCAAAGGGAAGTGGGATGTCCTAGCACTTCTATCATTAATGATCTCTTGTGCCAACTAACTCATAAGTCATCCCAATTGTAGTGGTGTTAATATGTGATATTTGTTTCTTGTTAAGAAATGTCAAATCAAATATGTCTGGATGGGAAGTAACGAAGATCAATGATCCCACTATCCAAGAAAAGCAAGGGAGATGTGGCATGAGGGAAAATAATCAGACATCAACTAAAAATATGATGTGATCATGGTACCATTAAATCATGAATTTATATATAGCGCTGCCACTTTCGCTAAATTATATTCACCATCACATTCCCTTCCCAATACACGTGGCTAATGCAAAAATCATTCAAACCATCCAACATGGATTTGATTGGTTGAAGTCATTGATTGAGAATCCATCTTGGAGTATCATTCTTTCTAATTGCATTTACCACATTTAAGGAGCCGCCTTCCAAGTGGATTTTTTGGGGCCCTCTATTGGCCCCCGCCTAGAGGCCACGTAATGCAGCCTGAAACTCTGCCATGTTGTTTGTGGTATTCCCAATGTAATCTAAAACTTCCTCCAAAGAATTTCCAAATTCATCCTTGATAACACACCCAATGCCACTAGGGCCTAGGTTGCCCAATGAAGCCCCATCAGAATTTACCTTGACCCAACCAAGATATGGAGCATTCCACTAAATCGGGGGTCTGGAGATAGGCGGGAAGATACTGCAATTACTTCCAAAGAGAGTGGGTACTAAGAGGTTTGGAAAAATGAATTTCAATCTATAATCCCATCTTGTATATGTGTTCTTCTTCAAAGTCTTCCCTTTGGCAACTTTGTTAGTTAGTTCAATCAATTGGGATTCAATCTTTTGATAGAGGATTCCCAAGTTCATATATTTATCCTAAAAAATGCATTGATTATGCTCCTTCCATATTTCCCAAATCAGGAGGGATGGGAGAATCAGCCATAGATCCCAAAATACTACCTTTGTGATCCTTTGTGGCCACATTTTAAACAATTCATCGATCCCTGCCAAGAATGGGCAAAAAAGGTTTAGTTTTTGCATGAAATACCACCAACACTTGTTTGAGAATTCACATAACATCAACAGGTGATCTAGTGATTCTGAATTCTTTCCACATAGAACACATCTGTTGGGACCCTACACTCTAAACTTCATGAGCCTCTAGCTAGTTAGAATTTTCTTCTGTAGTGTCATCCAAGAAAATACCCCAACTTTCGGTAAACAATACTTGTTCCACAATAATTTTGACGGCCATTCTTGATTAATTCTAGCAGTTTCTTTGATATTGTAGCCTAGGCTAACCTTTTGGTTTTCATCTTTAGATCCACACCATCGAATAATGTCTTCCTTCTCAGGTGGGATTATTGTTCTATTGTTCAAAATTTTATTTAAGCTATCTTTTTGTCATTGATCCACATCCAAATTGTCAAGAGCCTGCCATCTCCAATTCATTGCTCCATTCTGTTGAACTATCTCTCCATAATTACTGACCTTGCTTCTCCATAACCGAGATGTCTCCTCCTTAATTTCATTTAAATTTGGAAGTGAACTTAATATATCCCCTCCTCCTCATGAATCATTCTAAAAGGATGCATTCTATCTGTTTTCGATCTCCCAAGTTACATGATTGTTGATAATATTCATGCATTACAATATGTAATTCCAAATTGATGAGCCTTTAGGAGGGTTAAGTGTCGTAAGAATTCTTTTTGGCTCAACCGAATCCAAGTATTTATTCTTTAGAATTCTGACCCATTTTTTATCACCTCCACTGCACATGGCCCATACAAGCTTTGCACCCATGGCTAGGTTCATTAAAGACAGTTGGCAAATGCCTACACCCCCCAATTCCTTAGGTCAACTAATTTTTTGCTAGGCAACCAAGGGAAACTTATCTTGTTCACCTACCTCATTCCACATAAATTTCCCCATGATCCGAATGAGGTCATCTTCAACAACCATAGGGATTTTTAAGCATGCCATCGAGAATACAGGGATCATAGCCAATATTGATTTAATCATAGTGAGTCTTCCAGCTGAAGATAGCCACTTTCCCTTCCAATTTTCTATCTTTGACTTGCATTTTGCAATCAACATGACCCAATAGCTAATCTTGTCTAGTCCTGTAAATAGAGGGGTACCTAAAAACCTTCCTCGGAAGTTTGCAACCTTTAGGTTTAGAATCCTAGACAGGGCTCTTTGTAGCCTTGGTTATGTATTGATGAAGAAAACTTTTGATTTATTCCAGTTAATGCTTTGTCATGATGCTTTGCAATATTCATCCAAGTAGGCTTTAATGATTCTTACCTCACTCCTGCTCGAAGCACCAAAGAGGATTGTGTCATCCATAAATTGGAGGTGAGTGGTATGCTCAACCCCATTTGCCACGTTCACCCCACCCAACGCCCATCCGAGTACAAACTGCAAATAGATCTTCCCAATGCCTCTGCAATAATGATGAAGAGAAAGGGGGAGATTAGGTCTCCCTATCTTATTCTTCGAATGGAGGAGAAAAAACCATGAGCAGATCCATTTACTAGCACAAAGAAATTTGGGGTAGATAGGCAGCTCTTTATCCACTTAATCCAACAATCTCCAAATCCAAATTTATCCAAGACCTTGAAAAGAAATTCCCTATCCACTAGATCATATGCTTTCAAAATATCCAACTTCATAATCATGCAGGAATCCTGGGTTTTTCTGGTGGAGTGAATTGTTTTGTGAGGCGTGATGATACCTTCAACAATCGATCTACCCGAGGCAAAACCACTCTGCTCATTAGAAATAATAAAATTGATAATATGTTTCAACCTATTTACAATGATCTTTGTTACAATCTTGTATAGTGTGCTACAAAGGGAAATAGGTCTAAAATCCCCCATCTCCTGAGGGCAGCTCTTTTATGGGATTAGAGCTAGGAAGGTGTGATTGATAGCTCCCAACATAGACATCTTCTTTCTTGACTCTTCCACTGCCTGATGAATATCTTTACCTATGATGCCCCAATAGGATTGGAAAAAGGCTGCAGGAAAACCATCAGGACTTAGGGCCTTGTCCGGGTTAAGCTGGAAGGTTGCTTTCCTGACTTCCTCCTCATTAATGCATTTGTATAGCTCTTTGTTTTGGTCTTCAGATATTACCACTGGGATGGAGTCTAAGATCTTATCCCTAGCCACTCGATCCACTTGATTACCTCTATTTAGAATTCATTCAAAAAGCTCATTGCTTCTTTATTGACTTCCTCCATATTCTGAGCCATGCTACCATCCGCTTTCTGTATTTGTGAAATTATGCTTCTGTTTTGTTAGCAGTTGCAAATTTGTGGAAAAACTTGGGTCTCCTTCCTTGAGCCATATCTCTCTTGATTTATGTCTCCAATGAATTTCTTCCCTTTTCAAGATCTCATTGAGCTCATCTTTTAGCATTTTTTCTTTGAGGAAGTCCGCATTGCTCACACCATTACAAATGGCATTTTTTGTTGATTCTCCCAAGTTCTTCCATCACTCTTCTTTTCTCTGCAAAAATGTTCTTGAAGTGTTCTTGATTCCATTATTTGATCTTTATTTAAATATATTTCAATCTCTTGCAGAATTTATACATGTGTAAGTTATGTCCCACATCAATCTCATTCCACCAAATTGAGATCAAATTCTGCAAATTGGGGTACCTGCTCCACAATTGTTTGAACTTGAAAGGGATGCCTCCTCCGAGGTGGCACGAGGATATATCCAACTGAACAGGGTAATGATCTGAGCCTGAAAGAGGAAGGATGAGGGCTTCTATCAGGTGATTCTGTGTAGCCCAATCTCTGAACAACAAAAATCTATCTAATCTTTCTGCAATATTAGAAAAACCTGCCCTCCTATGAGATTCCAAAGTTCCCTTTTTTTTCCAGGGTAGCAGTAGGCCCATAGACATTGAAAATAAAAAAGGAGTCATTGCAACTTAGCAGAGTTATCATGCATTGTTGTCAGTCTTCCCCTCATCCACAACTTCTCCTTTGACCACCAACGGATTCCAAATAATGCCAATACCTCATTAGGCACCCTCAGCTTCCACAAATTTCCCATACCATTGCCTCCACAACCTCATTTGCTTAACGATATTAGTTTTATTCCACTTTGTTTCTTGAAGAATCCAAATATCTCCTTTTGACTCATCAAATTGACGCTTGATCAAGAGCCATTTGTCAGGGGCATTCAAACCCCTAACATTCTAGGTTGTAATCTTCATCGCCCTTGGGGAAGGGAGACACCCCTCCCTGTCAAAAGTTTGGTTTGTCTAGTAGCCATTTCTGCTAACTTCAACACTGCTTTGTTTGACTTGAGCCCTCTCTTGCCCTTGGGTTTGATGTTAGGCTTGTTGATTTTAGATATAGTGACCTCAAACCCTTTCATGTTGCAATCACCCAGTTCCTCAGTGCCTCTTTCATCATCCTCTTCCCACTCTGATCTAGAATCCTCATCCCCAATCTCTTCCATATGGACTTCCAATTCATCTACACATGTGCCTCCATCATGTTCTCCAATGATGTGTTTAGGTTGTGTGTAGATTTCCTCCAACAGTTCATGTTTCTCATGTCTTAATCTCTCCACGATAGTCTTTTCTTCCTTATCCCCCTTTAGGGAAATATGCAGTTTCTCACGATGTGGAACTGATGAAACCCTCATCTGCGATTCTATCTCTGATTGCAGAAATTTTGCCTCCTGAAGTAGTGTTTGCAGGTCTGCCATATTGTCTTCCACAAATTTGTCTACTTGTATCTGAACTATGTCACACTGGTGAGGCATCTCCTATTGAGATCCATTTGTGGGGATGGTGGGGATCTCAAAAACTCCCATAATTTCCTCAATCGATAATTTCCTTTAGGGCTCTGCGTTGTTCATAGCTACATTCATCTAATCTGGTAAATTCTGAGTTAGAGGGGGGGTCCTTACTCTGTTCTTTGAACCTGTTATCTACATGTGGCAATTCTATCTTTTGTATGCATGAATATGCTCTATAGATTTTTGTTGAAACTTCACACTCCACCCCAATATGCTCTCTAGAAAAGCATTTAGGACAAATAAACATTTGATCTTCTTTATCAATTCTCTATATCCACACCTCTCCATTACCCAAGATCCCAACTTTATTCAACATGCTTGAAATTTGGTTGACACTGACACATATCCTTGCAAAACTTGCCCAGATCCTGTCTTCCAGGATTTCATTTGTAGATATAAAATATCTGAAGAAATTGCTAACTTCTTTCAAAGACTCTGTATTCCAGTTTTCTGATGGTATATTATATAGCCTTACCCACACTAGACATTCAGGCAAAATATGGGTCCTAGGGATGAAATTTGGTTGCCAATCTATCAAATGAACTCTGATATCATCCAATATATAGGGGCCAATGTTTAGGGTTTTCCATCTGAGAATTCAATCAGAAAGTAATCATTAGGGAGCAAATTGACCTTAATCCCATTTCCCCATTGATCTATACACCAGTTAGCAAACTTGCCCCTACCCCAGTGTCCCCCACCCCATTTGGTGAATATGCATCCATTCCAGAGATCTTCCTTGATTTCATTAATTCTATTATCATTCAAAAGGATTGTCGAAGGGGAGGGGCCACTCACCTGATTTTGAAACTATGTATGTTTCCAGGAGCATTCACCGGTTTATTTAAGATCTCCCTTTCTTTTCCAAATTTCACTACTTCGGACGACGAATCCTATATTCCTAGATCTCCAATTGTCAACCTGGTCTGCTTTTAGAATATTTGTTTGCTTGAACTACCCACTCCTGCCTCTCTTAAACCCATGTTTTTGAAGGTGCTCTGCTACACTATCGGTCGGAAAGGTATCTTGCCTCCTTAGGTTCTGTTGTGGGTTGGCCTTCGTTTGGGCCATGAAGGCCCAAGATTTTTCAGACGCTTCTTCTGGCTAGTGATTTGATCTCTACTCAGGGAAGGACCTGTTTGATGTTATTTTTGGTAAAAAGGATGACATTTGTCAATCCATCTACCCCCTTGAAAAACTCATTGGGGCCAATACATGCCAGTATGTATACCATCATGTGGCAACATTGGGATCCAAGATCTTTTCGAGCTCAAAGTTTTCCAAGATATAGAAGAAACAATATTTCGTTTACAATCAATTATATCTAATAAGAAAGCAATCTTTCGCTTCCATCTTTTCAAGTAAATCAAGGATAAGAATTAAAAATAAGGAGTAGCAAATGTATGCATATTTAGCATATAGACAAAAATAGAAATTATGAGTACACATTCTTTTATGTATTTCTCATAAAATCCAAATAGTGTAATCATGCATTAACTTAATTCTCTTTTCTATGGTTTCAAATTTCCAAGTTTAGAAAGCATAAGTTCTCTATCTTTCCACTTTTTTTTGATTATCTACTTCTTTTCTTGAATAACATGTTTAGTTCGATACTAACATGTGTTTCCCATGATTATGAATTCAACTAACTGAATTTAGTAATTTTCCATAACGGGTATAAAATAAAATGATAATTCATAATGCACATATTTATATGGCTTTTTCAACGAAATTTCAAATAATCATCATGACCTCTATTGCAAGGAACTAATTCAGAAATTAAACTCCTTTCTTTACTAATGATCTAAAATATACAACTCTTAAGATAATTCTATTCTTTTCTCTAATTATAAAAAAACTATCGCTCGTTTAAGAGCCTACCTCTGAAATTTGAGTCAAGTCTGATATGATCAGTGATAATCTTCTCAAATTTTGTCTATAATACATCTAGATTTCCAAACCTCTATGTTGTTTGATCCCTTGAGTTCTCTCCTCTCTATTCTTTTACCTCTCTTCTCTATTCACTACTCTATATTCCATTCTCTATTCTTTGTTCTATCTTTACTATACTCTTCATATTTCTCCTTGTTTCCAATATTGTCCTCTCTATGTTTTACCAAAACAACGGTCTATATATACTGACCCAATCTATATTTCTTCCTATTTTTTAGCCAATCTCTCTGAGTGGTGGAGTGTTATCTGGGTTTATATTCGACACCTCTAATTGTTATAGTTATGGTAATAGTCCCAAAATAATTCAAATTCTATTATAATGCTTGTACGTGGCAATTAGAACTGCACATATCGTTTAAGTTCTTTATTATCGTTGATATCATGTGGGCTGGTCACCCATGATATTATTTGATCATGCCACGTTATTTGGCAAATTGAAAGCACACAAGGTGGTGGTTTGAGTGGGTAGTCGGTAGTAATACCGACTCCCTCCATTCCATACAACATTTAAATTACTACATATGCATCACTGTGGCATGTGGAAAAGTTAGCATGACATGCAATGTTTATTCCTACGACTTTCACCACGTCTAACAGTCCCTGATCAGCCTGCAATCCATGTTCTATTCAACCACTAAGTGTCTGATAGTTTGCATGGTCGACATATTACCGTTTTACTTGCAAACATATTTCTAAGTCTCTACGTTATGCCAAGTTGACTAGTATCGACTCCCTCATAACATGTTGTTTGACTATGACTTGTATTAACAAATCCGCCAACCATATTGGTTATGTTAATAAATCAATTCAAATTTAATTAACTTTTCTTTTTCTAAAAATTATATAAATCATATACGTGTGTGTGTGTGTGTGTGTGTGTGTGTGTGTGTGTGTGTGTGTGTGTGTGTGTGTGTGTGTGTGTGTGTGTGTGTGTGTGTGTGTGTGTGTGTGTGTGTGTGTGTGTGTGTGTGATTTCTAGAAATCAAAAAGTAGAAATATAAGCATGATATCTCATTATGAAATTTATTCATTATTTGCACACAAAATGCACATTCAATCATCAAATGCACGTATAATCATTTAAAAACATTAAAATCTATCTTTCTTTGAATCAAAGAAATATCAGAAGACTATTCATACCAAATTTATCATTTAAACAAACACTCAAATAAAGTCATTTAAATCATCTCTTTGCATGGTGCAGATTATAAATTCTAATGTGGTATGTGAGATTCTCATCTATTCTAGCGAAGTCCAAGAGCTAAAACAACTCTACTTGAACCTTGTTCTCACCTTCATTTGCGTTCACTTGTTCCTGCATTTACTTGCACTCAATTGCTCATTAGCAATGACGGTCCCAATAAAAATAATATTGATCATTCATTTGCATTTGAACTCCTATTTCATTATTGTCTTGTTTCACTAACAATTCTTTTTCCATTTCATAAATTAAAAAATAAGCATTATTTTCCTAATAAAATAATTATAGATAAATATGGTTTGTGACAAAAGTTGACATAATTTGAACTTATAGTTATAAATGGTAGGTATATAACACCTTAATTACAATATACTAGTAATAATTAAACAATAATAATCTAAACATTTAAATATTCCCTTATTTTTAAATATTTAGTTCTATCTCACTAGCATTAGGTCCTATATGTGACAAAAATATTGATTCTATTGTAGGGAAAAAATAATTTTATTGTAGCACCCAAAAAAAACAAAGTCTTGAATCTTATTGTAGACACCTAAAATTGTCATGTCTTAATTAAATAAATATTTTTATTTATTTAATTATTTATCATAAGCCTTCTAATAATTAAATAGATTTTTATTTATTTAATTAATTCGCTTATCTTTTTCTACCATTTCCTTATTTAAATAAATATTTTTTATTTATTTAAATTGTCCTTTCCCTAAATTAAAAAAATATTTAATTGATCCCACTTCTTCTATTAATTAAATATATCTTTATTTATTTAATTAAAATATATCTTAATTTTCTTCCAACTACCCCCTTCATATTTTATTATTTTCCGTACCTACCCTTTAATCCTAGCCAACCATTTATCCTTTCACCTCTTAATCCCATCCCTTCATTTCCTAAAGTGTTCTTTACATAAGAAGATTCTTTCATCCTTTCATAACCCTTACACTTTTATGCTACCGAATTTTATTGTCATATTTGAAATCCAATTTTTGGTATACTAATAGTTCAAAACTATTTGAAACTATACAAAATTCATAACTAATTGTCTTGATCAATGTGAAGCTTGCAATAACATGCAAAAAAAAATTAACAAACAAAAATATTAATAGTTCAAGATCATTTTGTGATAAGCAAATGCAAATATTATTTGTTATATTTGAAATCCGAATTTGCGTACACTAATAGTTTAGAACTATACAAAATACAAAATTCATTATATTAAATTAATAAAAAATATATATTATATTATATTAAATTAATAAAGATATATGTATAATATAATTAATAAAGAGTACATATAAATAAATACTTGTGGTTACGATAGTATTGTCGAAGACATAGACTAATAATTTTTAAATATAAATGATTAGAATAGTATTGTCAAAGGCATAGACTAAAAACATTTTAAACTATAAATGTGTAAGTGTTTGACTAACATGTCTCCAAATATTTTTAGGTAGGTAGTATCAACTATCGAATAGTAAGTTTGAATGCTATTATAAATCCTAGGTTATATCTATTTATTTAGTGATTGTGATTGCTTACATTAGTCGCCGACATAATTTTATAAACTTTAGTGGTGGGAATGAATATCAAAATGTTTTGTGTGCATGTTATGGAGAGTGGGGGTGCAAAATATTAAAGTCCATGAGATCTAAAAATAAATAAAAAATAAAAATATTAAAGTCGATTATGATGATGAAGAAAAGAATGGGTAGCAATTATGGCAATATAGGTATGGGCCCACTCAAAATTATCCGTTCTAGATGCTTTTGTGTGTGTGAGCTGTAACAATTAATTAATTTATTTTATTCTTTTGTGTGCAGACAAAAATTTGTCTCTGTCTCCCTTCCCTATTGTCATGCAAACGTCGGCTAAGATGCGTTCCAATTTTGCATGGATTACTCTCCTTGCCCACCATCCCCTCCTATTTTTTTATTTAATTAATTTAGCTCTGCTTCACCTAGAGTATCTTGCATATTTTTGTTGCCCTCACCTAGTGTATTTATTCAAAGTATCTAGATATTTTTGTTGCCCTCCACCTAATCATCAATGGATATTTAGGTACATTAATTTTTAGGATCTAAGGCTACACTTTAGTTTTTAGAATCTAAGACTAGATTGTAGATTGAAGGGTGGAGACAACTGAATTTGGTGTAGCTTAGTCTTTAAAATGAAATTATATTTTCAAAAATGATTTTTAAAACTTGTAATTCTATTTGAAAATTTATAATCTTATTTTTCATAGAAATTTGTCTTCTATATCGATGAGAAGTGCCCACTTATCTAATTTTGTTTATATTAAGAAAAAAATTAGAGGTGTTAAATATGATCTTGTCCTCCACAAAAACTTGGCTCTTTAATACCCATGAGAAGTGCTTAGCTAGTGATATCTATATTGAGGAAAACTTTGAAGGTGTTAAAGTACCATGAAGCTTGTCGATCATGTGAAAGTATATTAACTTCCTCTTTATGCATTAATCACGCCCCTAAGTTTAATTCATAAATGCTTATGTATAGATGGCAAAGGATGTAAATGGATTGATTGTTGATATATACTTTGTGTCAAGGTGCACGCTTCGAAGTATGTCCTTCAAGATGAGCACTTGGCAATGGATGTCACTTGATAAAGAGAAATTTATGTTAGGTAATACACCTAATGTACTTGCAAAAAGACAAGGAATTGCATGTTTTTCAAAGTACACTCTTCACTATTTTGTGATTTGATGTTGTTGCTCTCTCATGTTCAAATAAGATAGGATGATGCACTTACATACATAAGCCTATATGCATGAGAATTAATTTTTTAGCATCAATCCGATGAATAATATTCAAATATTAGGATTATTGAACTTGGAATGCAAAAAAATGATTTTGAAAACAAATGAAAATTTGTAGGAATGACCCTATACAAGGCCAAGACCACTTATCTATGCCTCTATGCGAGGTGGATGCGCAACTAAAAACATAGTCAATTAGGTTGTGAATAGGGCAAAAAGGTAAGGATGAGTTGCAAATATGGTATCAAGTTTATGAGTGCACCAAAATGATCAAATCATGTGTAAGAATAGTACATCCAAGTTATTGGCCTAAACTGGTATAAGTTTAGAGCAAAAAGTGTTAGGGTATATGGACTTTTTTTCTCTGTTGTGTTTTCACAATTTTGGTATTTGTGTAAAACTACATGAGCATACGTGTTGAAGTAAAAAACTAACAAAAGTTAAAAATGTAACAAAAGTGATATCATTTTGTAAAGAAATTGAGTCACTAAATAAAATTTGTGTCTAGACTGTGATACCTATGTGAAATTAATAGATAATATGATGTCTTGGTTTTGTATTCTCTATTGCAAAAGAGTGCACATAAAATAAGAAGAGAGAAATAGATTATGACTAAACCTAAATCATGAACATGTAAAATTTAAAATTATAATGGTAGAAAATATGAGAAGGAAAAGTGAGCACAATGTGCAAATGTAAGGTTAAGTGCATAATTTATAATTGAACTATTTTTACTTGTTTATGTAATCAATATATTAAAAAATGTGTTAAAAAGTGGCAAGAGCATACACTAAATAATATAGATACTCCATATAATATCTAATATACTAAAAAAAAATACCTTAAGGTAGGGAAACATCATGCAATGCTCATTATGGAGGAAGCCACTTCACTCTATTTCTTCACATTGAAATATTAACATATACAATACTTTCTAGATATATAACATTTTTGCTTAAGCAACACAATATATGGCACTTAACTACTTACAAATACCACTTCACCACATGTGGGATAGATAATTTTATTCCAACATTTCCCTATATAACTAACTTAAGAGATGTATGCCACATGTCATTGTCTCCATCAATTAATATATATTATAATATCACACCCTTGAGTACCTAACATGTTCATCTCCCTTGACATGTTTATCCTCGAGACCTATAAAGAAGAGTGCCATTACAAACACAATAACATATATTATAATGAAACCTTTAATATTGTCATCTTTGTAGAAGATTTGATTTGATGGTACTTATATCCCTACCTTTTTTCATATTTTGTTGCATCACCATGATTCCATTCTTCTTCATAGTCATTTTTTTCTCCAATGACTAAAAATTTGCTTCTCTAATGCCACAAATTCCTATATTTGCTCCTCTGATTCCATGTATATCTCCACACTAATCGTTCCTTTGATTCCATGTATGTCTATAAATAGTACTTCCTTGATGTATAATAACATGCCTCCATGATATAAAAAAGTGAAATGAGTATGTCAAACATCAATAATGCATAAGAAAAAATGTCAAGGTGCCAAGCAAAAAGTAAAGAATATGAATATAATTAAATAGGTAACTTGTTAATGTTGGTGTCCATGAATCATAAAAAATATCGTAGAGGATCATCATCCTACAAAAGATCATCATTACCCCAAAATATATCTCCACCTTTCCCTTCATTGATCAATGTATTTTCTCCATCTTGACTTGCATTTTGTATTACATGTATTTCTTGCTAATTATCATTTATACTTTGCTCAAACTAATTATCCCTTGGTCACACATTAGGAATTAAATTCTTGACCCAAATTTACATACTTTTTAAAATTGTGGTTATGGAGGAATATTTGACATTTACTGCAAACCACTTTTCTATGGCATCCATCTAGTATTTTGGACATAAAATCATGATTTTTATATCACTTTTGTGTGTACTTTTTCATCTTTACTTGGTTTACAAATGATTTTATTCATAGTATGCTCTTTGGAAGACATATTTGCATCAACATATGTTAAATCTTTAGTTTTGTATGATTTTTAACTTGAGGATCTATATTTGGAGTTTTTCCTCATTGTCTTATCTCTTTTAATTGTTTCTTTTTTGTTCGAAAAATATGTTTTGATATAAATTGTAAAGATATCTCCCCCTTTCATGTGAAGGGTTATCGAAAGTAGGAATTTAAGTTTCTAACATAACATAGCTTAAATTTGTAATATTTTGGTATGTAGCTATATTAATCTTGATAACTCTACCTTCGTGATCTAATTTTTCATATTAATGTACAACCAAAGGTACAACTCAAAACTATTCCAACAAAGATCTTCCAAAGTGAAATAGAAAATATATTAGAAGTTGTTATGAAATTTATAGTGTAGGATATTTCTTTATGTCATATTACTATGGTAGAATGAGACAACCCAAATAGATCAATATCCCATTAGTCATCTTTAGTGACACTCCTATATGTGCATAATCCATGTTAGTTTCATATTATTTGCTACTAAGAATTCTCACATGCATATGCTATGTTGATTGTTGGGATCTATATATGCATATCATTAAAGAATGCATCTTTTACCCTCCCAACAATATACAATGGATCATAATGGTTGTTTTGCATGGTATTCCCACTAGAAAGTGAAATAGGCTGATTAGGAGAAGGATAAGCAAGAATTGCATTGGTTCCAAACACTTAAAAAAAAATATGTAGATGTGACACATCATCCAAATCAACATGAAAATAACCTATAACATCGTTATTCTCATTTACCATGGTGTGATGTGTCTCAACATTATTCATACAATCAAAAAATGGATTAGTATAAAGTCCAATATATATTTGAAAGTGCAATTGAAATGATTTCATTATCATTGACACCTTCTGTATGGATCATGTTGTTTTTTACAAGATTTTATAGTTTATATTTAAGTACCATGTATTTGTATGGTATGGCCCTTAACTCTATGGAAGTTACACAATAATTCTTGATCATTAGCTATTTTAAGAAGTAGTTTCTTTAGAACCAATAGAAATATTAGAGGAAGAATAATCAAAATGAAAATAGGATTTGAAGAGAATCATCCAAGGATTCTTGTATCCTGGTGAACTTCCTAGGAACATTTGTTTGAAGGAATGAAAAGTAGAAGTAATAGCCACTTGGTTAATGTTTTCCTCTATATCACTTCCCTAGGAAAAGTTGATTGAATTTAAGATTTTAAAGGATATGAAGAAGCATTTGGATTTGATGACCCATAATTAAAGACATTTCTTGCTAGATTGACTCAATTTATCTCACATGTGAATATATAGATCTATAAAAGATGAAAATCTATTGATAAAATATTATCTACAATTGACTTTAATAAAGCCATATTAAGATTTTTCCTAATTCAAGAACATGTAAGGGAGTAAACAATTTGGAACACGTGGACTATAATATTATGACAAGGTCATTAGTGCATTAGTACACTCATTTTATCCTTGAGTGTACTTAAATAGGTTAAAAGTAGTTTCTTATGCCTACATTTATTTTAAATTATTTAAAAAACACCTTTTTCAATTAGCTAATGTGTGAGTGTACACATGAGATGATAAAAATGTGTATTTAATAGCTTGATCCTTTAGAGTCCTTAGAAATAGATCAACCAATAATCTATCATCACATAACAAGTCCACACAAGTTGTAGTAAATGATTTGAAGTATATATCTAGGTCACCTTTTTATTATACATTTCACATCAACATGCCACAAATTCCATGAGTAAAGGATGCATAACAATCTCATATGTTATGAGGAGGAGGAGGGTGGTGAAGATGATAGTAAGAGTGGAAGTGCTAATTGCAGACACTCAAATAGGTTGGTTGGGCGTATGGTGGGCAAAATTGATGGTAAAAAGATGGTGACTATGAGGAGGAATCAAAGGATGAGGATGTTTCTGACAATGAGGATGTCGTTGAAGACGTGGAAGAAGTTGAGGATGGCACATGGAAGGCTAAAAATTCAAAAGAATCCACTAACAACAACTCTGTGCATAGTGGTAAAAAGGAATCCATGGACTTGACTTAGGAGGCCATGCAGGAGGAGGTGGACATTCACTAAGGGGAGAGTGCGCACAACTATGCTATTTGTAGGATGAAGACAGAGGACTTGGAGGCCCTGAAGAAACAAGTGATGGAGATGGAGTAAAAGATGATCATTGTCTCCAAATTCAACCTGAGGGTGATGCACAACTCAACCACTTCATTGCGCCTAATGTAGAAAAAAGTCATGGGTAAAGATGCTAAAAATGAAGGAAAATACAAGGAACTCTTCAAGTTTCTCACCGATGATTGGAACAATGTGCTCAAATAGCCACTAGTTGGCTGGCTTTATCTTTTTAGACCTTTTGGTTTATTTTGTTAAGACTATATATCGTTCTTATTGTCTTGTTGAGACTTTTATGTTGTTTTTTGATATGTTGTAAATATGTTGCTTGTTAGTGTGTTGTAAATTGTTAATGTTGCCTATGGGTTGTTTGTATAAAGGGTCAACACCCTTGTTTTTCTATTTCTAGTATAAAAAAATAACCTCATATGTTATTAATGATGTGCACCTAGAATCCCTCAACTCAACAATCTCATATCCATTTGTTATTGCATCCACCATTTTCTCTACTTGATCTATCTTTTGCATGAATGCATCTAGGGTGATGGAAAGAATAATGACAAGGGAATGTTGGGTTACATAAGGGGGTTATTGGTATGTGTTTGATTATTATGAGGAATGAAATAGGTAATGGGTTGGGAAAGAGACATGGAGGAGGAAGAGTAATAAAGTGTGTGGATGGACATTAAAGAAAGAATCTAATGAGGCATATACACGGTAGAGGTGGGGATTGTAGGATTTGAGAAATACAAATCCACAGAACCCAAAAGCAAACCTGCATGCAAGAAACCTGTCACAGAGAAAGAGAGAGAACGAATACAAGGGTTTTGGCTCTGACAAAGAGAAAAGATGTATTATCAGAGAAAAAAATGAATCAAGAATATGAATAATACAAGAGATCAATCCTTATAAAGGAGATCAACACCAAAAAGAAAACCTAACCCTAAGGTGTGTGCATTTAATAATTAAATATTAATTATTAAATGACTAATGTATGCATAAAGAGAAATCTTAAGAGGAGAGTAAAGTTAATTAATTACTTTACTCTAACACCCCCCCTAAGATGAGCTACAATGCAGCTACAAACAATGCATAAGAAAGCAAAGGAACTACAATGCAATAAAGTAAACTTGGGTCCCGGCAACTAGGCCTGATCAGGTACCCAATTACAACCAAATCTCTGTAAAGTGGAGAAATAGAGATGAAAGAACTAATAACAGAAGGATAGGAGGTGGGAAAAACTCTACTCCAAAAAGAGATGAAAGAAATAAATGCACTAATAATAGAAGGATAGGAGGTGGATAACATGATACCCCCCATAGACAACTTCTATCATATAAGTACATATACAATGGTCTCCATAGGAGAAAAAGAAAGAGACTAGAAGCCCCCCCACAATGAAGAAACTCTTGTCGCACATATGGATGCCTGAGGTAGAATCCAGAAAGAGATCCTGAAGCGGCATATAATATTTCTCCCCTTGGGAAGAAATGGATCCAAAGGACAAAGATGAAGAAACCTGTGAAGAGAGAAGAATCAATCTGTCTCAAGATGTGTGCCATAATAGGATGCTGAAGAATCCCGCTGTCTGAACTGAAACAAAAGATGTCAAATCCAAACTGAACTGAAGACTCGAAAACTGCAACCTCTGAATGCACAGATGATGGTGTGCTAACAGCTGGAATATGGCTGTCAACAAAGAGGAACTGAAAATCCTCAAAGTAATCCTCCAAGTCTGTAATATAGGACTCTACAAACAAAGACGAAATGCCTGCAAGATAAGAATCCCAAGTAGCCATGTCTGAAAGATGTATGATGTCCTGCTTAGCTGAATCAATAGGAGCCAAAGAAGAGGCAATATCAAACTGATCAGGAACAAAAGGAGATGATGTTGATACATGTATAATATCAGTCTGAAGAGTAGGAACTGTGAGACAATCCTCTGATTCATCGGAATATGTAAGGGTGTCTAAATATTGAAGTTCCTTTAAAGTATCATGATCAAAAGGTGTGTTATCTCTCCAACCAATGGGTACAAGACAATCTGAAGCAGGATCCTTTGGGAATGGAGAAAGACTAGGGTCTCCATAGATCTCCCAAAGACGTGTCCAAAGTGAGTGAGGACAATCAATGCCCGATATAGTCCACACAGTGTCAGAATCAACACTAGACAAAATAACTCCTACTATGTGATTTCTAATGATATCCCAAGCTAGTTTTCCCTCTAAAGTTGCTGGTTCAGGTATGAGATCATACAAATAAGGCAAAATATAAAGCCACCTACAGTGTGTAAGTATGCCCGTTGCCCATGACTCATAATTACCCCGTTCTAGAAATACAACTGAAGGGTGAGTAGAAAAACCCATGATAACTCTTCAAATTAACAAATCTGAGACTAAATGACTTTAATACTGATAAAGTAGATCAAATAAAGCCATCCCACACAAACAAATCATTTCCAAGTGATGAAACGTCCAAGTAATTGACAGATGTGTGAAAACACAAAGTACTGAATAAAATGTACCTGGTGTAGATTCTGGAAAAATAAATGATAGATCTGGAAAGAGCACAGAAACCCCTTTCCAACGCCTATTCGTTTGCGAAAAACGGAGTCCGTATGCAAAAGATATGGCTCCTGGAGTGCAAAAAACTTGTTCTGACTTTGACTAGCAAAAAACACTGCAAAACGGTAAAATCAGAGAAAAGGACCTGCATCAATTAGGTCGGGCTCAGAACCAGCTTTCCAACGCCTATTTCCATTCGAAAATCCGAGCTAAAATGCCCGATTTCGTGAAGGTAGGTTGAAAGGTAAAACAGCTCCAAAAAGACCCAAATGGCCCTGCTAGCCCTCAGGGGCTTTAAAAAAATGGCCCCTGGTCTGCTGGGCGACCAGGGGCTGGCGCTGGGGTTTCGTGGCGCTGGGGCGGCGGCTGGCGGCGCGCGAGCGGCGCGTAGGCAGCGCGCAGGCGGCGGCGGTTACCGCAGGCGGCGGGGGCCGGGCGGTGGCCGTCGGGCTGCGCACCGGCGGCGCGTGCCTCCAAAGGGCTGCGCCCTTTTTAAATAAAAAAAATTGCGTTTTGTTTATTTTTTTTTGATTTTTTTTGAATTTTCACCTCGTTCTACGTGCCCTAGGGTCGTACGGCCTTGGGGCATAAAAAAAATTTGCCTTCTGGAGCAACTGTGTCCAAATCGGACGAATTTTATATGGAAATAGGGGTTTTTGGGCGCTACGAGCTCAATGGCGAGGTCCGTTTGGGCTCAAAGTGCACCGAAAAAAAATACCCCCCTATTCCAAAATAAAAAATAGAAGACAAACACAGATCTGATGCAACCAAAACCTGGATCTCAAAATCTTTCAAAAGTCTGAACAAGCTGCACCAGATCTGGCTCTGATACCATGTAGGATTTGAGAAATACAAATCCACAGAACCCAAAAGCAAACCTGCATGCAAGAAACCTGTCACAAAGAAAGAGAGAGAACGAATACAAGGGTTTTGGCTCTGATAATGAGAAAAGATGTATTATCAGAGAAAAAAATGAATCAAGAATATGAATAATACAAGAGATCAATCCTTATAAAGGAGATCAACACCAAAAGGAAAACCTAACCCTAAGGTGTGTGCATTTAATAATTAAATATTAATTATTAAATGACTAATGTATGCATAAAGAGAAATCTTAAGAGGAGAGTAAAGTTAATTAATTACTTTACTCTAACAGGGATAACACAAGTGAGAGGGGTGGTGGATACAATAGGTTTGGTAATGGTAGAGAAGTAGGAGCAGAGGTATAATATATCACGTAGGATGTGTGTATAATAGGAAGGATGTAGTTAGGATGAGGATCATAAAGAGGAGTGAAGGTGGAGAAAGGATGGATACTATGTGGTAGGGGTAGCACTTTGGGTTGAATGATAGAAATAGAATTGGTAATGGTAGAAAAGGGAGGGGAATTAAATGTACCAAATAAGAAGGTATATGAAGCAAGGTTAGCTCCTTTAGCTTACAACATCTCTATCCCTTTTGGCTTGTTGATAAATATATTATGAATCACATATGGTAGTTGTATTATATATTATTATGAACAAGTTTATTTTGAAATCTTGTTACTCAACATAGGTATCTTGATCATAATTATTCATATTATTGTCAACATGAACATTAGAGAAAATTTTAATATCAATAGAGTGGGCAACCACATTAGGTTCTATACAAGCATTCATTTTCAAAAGAATGATATGAATAAGAGTAGCATGACATAAACAATACGATATGGAATGAAATATGGGAATACAAGGTATTATAAAAAACCTTTATATTTATAAAAATAAAAATAAAAATGATATATTAGATCTAAAAAGAAAACCTTAATAAGGTATCCAAGGGTAAGGTAGAATGGGCAAAAATGAAAGTCACTAAAAAAGACACAACTACAAGGAGATATGGAATAATAAAGTAATGATAAGAGAAGAAAACTCACTAAAATATAAAAAAGATAAACATTAAAGCCAAACCTTTGGGTGTTGTAATATTAGATAGGTTCACCAAAATTGTAAAGTAAAATTATATAGATGTGCTATCTTGGCTAAGTAAGAGATTAATATCAATAAACACTCAATTAACCAAATGGTAGAGCCAAGTAAATATTAGAATAATAAATGCTAATTCTGGAAATTAATTGCAAACTAAGAATGTATGAGTAGCTCTTTATTCAAGAGTTGATTACAAGTGTTGATAAATTATTCACTATAATCCAAAAAATGTTGGTCCCTTGAAGTGTAAAGTATACTTAAAGCAGACTTGTGTTTATTTGTGGGTTGGTTCCATGAGCAAAGATTGATCTTGCAAAATGTAGATCCAATATTGGTGACAAGTCTTGATTTGGTGTATATATACTTCTTAATATAGCTCACTATAATGAACTATCTCAAATAATGTGGACTTATTATGGATTTATTACTAGACTATATAAAATAAACTAATTCATTGATTGAAAGCATTAAAAATAAATTTGATCAATCCTATCATTTTAAAAAATCTAATAAATTATTTTATTTCAAACATATTTTTAAATCTAATGTAGTAATTAGTCCTTGGACATAAGCCTAAACCATTTAAAATTATTGGTTATGATTTTGGCTCTTTACTAGTATGTAAGGACTAATTATATTTAAAAATTCCCTAGAAGGATTGCTTAGTTGCGAGGGTTCATGTTATCCTTAGTTAAGCCCCTTGAGTGACCAGATTTAAGACCTTGAAAAAAATCGGTAGACATCAAGTAATCATGCAAGTGATCTAGGATGTGAATTTTGATGCAAGTACTATTCTTTTTAGTACACCAAGTCAAAATGTTCCTAGCGAGTGCTCCTTGATGTTCTACGGTTTTAAGTGATTCCCATTAATGGATCAACACTCAAATGGATGCTTATAACTATTGTAACACAATGAGTGGTCACACAAAATTTACCAAGTCAACTCCCAATGACTATGAGAAGAGTGTTGGAATCAATCTTTTGAATTTAAAAATCAAATTTGGGTTTGGTTTTGTGTTATGTGAGATAGCTCTCACGTGCCATAGAAATGAACCATAATAAATAAATTCATATTTTAAGGCAAGGATAAAACATATGGGGATTATGTCTAATAGTGAATTAGAAAGGGATTGATGTATATAATTCAGAGATAAGATCAAATACATGCTAATGATAGTGGAAGTAAATTTGGGCGGACAAGGATCAAGAAATGAGCTAAAATTATACAAGAGTCAGTCAGGTGCTACTATGTAATTATATTAAGACATACTCTCAAAATGGACCCAAAACGAAATGGGAATTGACATGGTATGCAAAATATGCCATTACAATAAAGTAATACTCTTCAACCTTGCAACACATATAATACTCTAATGAAGTGTAAGCATATCTTGAGAATCTTTCAGCAAAAATGAATTAAATATAAAATACATTGATTATTTAAAATTTAAAATTAAAAGAAATATACTTTAGCATATCCTCAACATGGAAACTTATATGTCACCCATTGAAGTGAAGCCTCAAAGAATGTATGTTATACAACCACAATATGCCAAAATTATAACAAGATAAAATTACTATGATTTCGAACATTTTTTTTCCTAACACAATCATCTAAACAAGAGGTTGACAAATTAAAGTTAATAAATGATTAAAATTTTAGGGTATTGAAAAATATATTTAAAAATATTTTGTAGGATAAAATATTAAAGATAAAAGTAAATTATTTGTTCCAACCAAAATCATGATTATCAAATCCAAAAGTTTAATATATACTCTATGATTTTTCAATTCAATAATCATTCATTTGAGACCTAATATTAAATAATGAATAACTTATTACAATTTACATAATCATTGTATAGATAATAAAAAAAATGATGATATTAGAATAAAATTAATTAGTAATTGCTAACCTTACAAGTGTGATACTTTATAGATGGTAAGTTTGAGGTGGAAATATATCTTGATAAACTAGAAAAACAACTAAATAGATTTAATATTAATTTATTATTTATACATAAATTTAAATGGATTCCATTCATAAAAACTAAAATATTTCTCATTGAAATTTAATTCTTTAGATGATAATATCTTATACTATTACATGATCTAAAAGTTAGAACCAAAAAAAATTGTATCTTCTAATAATATTATCTTAAAAATTATTTCAAAAGATTTACATTATATTTATAGATGGTTGAAATTTTGGCATCTACAATGAAACAATCCTCTCTTATGCAATGCACTCAAAAACCTTTAACAAGAAAAAATCCCATTTTATTATAAAGATATTATATTCATTTGTGCTTCAAGAAAAAAATATGATACAAATGTATAAACATACAATAATAATATAGCAAAATCAATAGATGGAATCTCTTAAAATACTTTATGATTAAATAAGAATTTGCATACTTTGAAATTTAGAATAAATTTTGTTTTCTTTTAAAAAATATAATATAATTAATTTTTATTTTTATTTTTAGGGTTAGGGGCTTAGTTCAATTAGCGAGAGCTTCCAGTGGTATCAGAGGATGTGTCACACTAGTATCACCTATCACATTAAAAAGTTCTTAAAAAAAACTTATTACTTCTTTATCTAAATATTTATGTTTTTGATAATAAAAGCAACAAAAAACAAGGGGGCTGACCCATAGGTACAATTAAGAGAACAGTGGTAGGGCCATTGTTCGCACATTAACAGCAGAGTAGCAGCCTTTTACCTCTATCAAAAACAAAAACCATATTACGAGAGTTTATCAGAAATAAAAAAACCTAGTCAGAGTATAGTTCATAAGCCACGCAGGGCTATAACCAACAAAATATAAACATAAGCCAAAACTGGGCTTATCCAACCCGCGACTACACCACATAGACAAAAAACACCACCACATGCAGATAGTTAATTCTTTTTCTCTTGGCTCTTCTTAGGGAACATCTTTCGAGCCCATTCCTTCGTGAGGAACTTGAATAGGCCTTTGTAGTCGTCCTCCTCTTTGCCTTTCCCTTTGGCCGCGATATCCTGCAACAGGCACAGTGTCGTCACCAAGCATCTCATGACATTCAACGCGAACTTGGACACATCGTGCATCTTGGACTCCGTCGCCTCCAGTCTATTGGTAATCACTTGCACAGTATCAGAGAGGGTCTCTATCTTTTTTTCGAGCTAAGTCCGGTTGGGCTCTTCTTCCTTCATGCTACTGGCCTCTTCAACCACCAACATTTTTTCAATCCTAAAAGTCGGGGAAGGGAAATTGGCTGGCTCCGGATTCATAAAGGAGACGGGGCTTTCAGAAACCTGGGTGGAGCTCACAGAATGGGGGGTCTGTTTGTGTTGGGTCAGGGGCGCTTTGATATACGAAATGGAGTTGCCCGTGTCGTGCGAGGAAGAGGGGTCTCGCAGGGGTTTCTCCGAGGGTTTAGTGGCCAATCTGCTCGAGCGACGGAGGGTGTTGGCTTCTTCGGTAATGTTCAAGTCCGAGTCAATCTCCTGGATTTTGACTCTCTTAGGGGTCCTCACCTCCTCTGGGGAATGATTCTTGGATTTCTTGCTAGAGGATCCAAATTCCGGGCACTGAGGGCTTGAGTCAATATTGGCCGGGGGTTGGGTCAAGGGGCTGACATTCTGCACAGAAATGGAATGGGGCGGGCAGAGGGCGAGGTTAAAGTTATACAGGCAGAGCATGAGGCCCTGATGTAGGATAGGAAACTCTTTCCCTTTCTTCTTAGCTTCATCTATATCCTTAATGTTAGCATCCATCGAGTGCAGAAGAAAGAACAGAATGGAAATAGGGTCTTTGTTCCTCAAATGGTTCAGGAACGGGAGATGGTAGTAGCAAAAAATGCCATACCTGTCCTCCAGAGTAAAATATTTCATCACAATGTAGCAGACTTCGTCCCACGGGTGGGGAAGCTCCTCCATGTTGAAACCTCCAACCCTCTTGATAGGGTTCTCTCCATGGCGGAAAAATTGGTTGAGGTTGGTAGAATCTGCGATTTGGCTCTACTTTTTCCATTTCCTACCCTCCATTGATAGGCCCGTCGCTTGAGCAATAACCTCTTCGTTGATTTCGAAAGAGATTCTCCCCATGGTCACCCTTTTGTCCTCCTAAGAAGTCACGAATTGTTTGGAGAGCCTCTTGTCGTTGCCCTTCATATTTTCCATGAATTTGTCAATACTGCCTTCGGTGCACACAAACCAAGCCGTCGGTTTGGCTTTGAACTCATCCACTTTGTTGGGTTCCAGTTTGAGCCTGTCCCCCCCATTCTTGAGTCCTCCAGATTCACAATTTGAAAAACTAGAACACAGAGCTGAGATGAACGCGAGACGGAATGGTTGAGAACGATGTGCCAGACTTGAAGTGAATGGTCATAATAATCAGAGTGATTATTACCCTTTATGATCTCGTAGATATCGATATCTGAAAATCTACTCAGAGCGTGCGAGCCTTTACTCGAGCCAATGTGAGTTGACAGATTCCCAACGTCGCCTTTGCCGTCGCCAATTGGCTCCGTCCGGGTAATAATTAGGGGGTAATCATTTCCGATGTCTGTACTTACATCACGATTCCATCCCATGTGGTTGTGATGACTCAGCCTGCCCTTGGTACGTGGCCATCTAGGGTGGAAATTGGCGGGATCTCAGCGCCAATTTAAAAAATACAAGAAGGTTTCCTTCCTCATTGAGCGGAGGGGGCTGTCCTTTCCTTGAAAAAGGCCTTTTCCTTTTCCAAGATTTCCTTAATGGTGATTGGCAGCAGACTGGAGTCCCTCCAACATCGTAAGCCATTCTGCAGTCTTCCTTCAGCCGCCATTGAATTGGCGGCTCTATTTCCTTCTCTGAATATGTGGCATATAGTGAAGTCCTCCATTTTGACCAGAAAGCACCTGATGTCCCTCAGAATAGGCTCCACTCTCCATTCTGCTGAAGCGTTTCCTTTGATAGAATCAATAATGATTTGAGAATCTCCTTCAATTTCGAGATGCTTTATTCCTATGGAGTTAGCCATTTTCAGACCCCAAAGGAGGGCCATTCCTTCAACTTGAGTGACCGTATTATCCCTTAAGTTGCCCGCATAGGCTGCAACCATGTTCCCAAGATGATCCCTTATGACTCCGCCACCAGCCTGACAATTGCGTTGAGCAGAGCCATCAAAATTCAGTTTGAACCAGTGAAGTCTGGGGGTTGACCATCTAGTCATCTGTCTCTTAATCTTGGTGTTGTTGTTGACGCGGTCAAAGCCAAGAGGGAGCTTCCAGCAAACAACGATCTTCTTGTCCACCTCATCAGGAGGATAGGGGGGATTTTCCATTTTGTGACTTCTAAATTTTCCGTAATCATCTTAAAGCAGATGAGAGCCACAGAGTCCGGGGGTGTCTCAGTGTCTCTGAAAATTCTGTTATTTCTTTCTTTCCATAAGGCCCAACAGATGTGCGATGGGATTTGTTTCCAGAGTTGAATGATGAGGGGATGATGGGAGGGGGGGGGGGTCCAATCGAAAGAAAAGTTTTTTATATTCTTCTGAAAGACCCAACAGAGACCGCATTTCTGAAGAGTGATAGACCAAATGTGAGCTGCAAAGGGACAGAGTACAAAAAGGTGGTCGATAGATTCCTCATCAGCTTTGCACAAGCTGCATCTATTGGGGAGATGGAATCCCCTTTTTTTCAGATTGTCAAGCGTAAGGGTTTTACCATGCATGAGGGCCCACCAGAAAAAATTAATTTTAGGGATTAGTTGAGGGTTCCAGACTTTCTTCCAGCATTCCACGTCCACAGGGTGCTTGATGAGCTGATTGTAAGTAGATTTGATCGAGAAATAGCCCAATTGTGCTCTTTCCAGATGAAGGTATCTTCAATCGGGGCCAGGGGGATTCTAGTTCTCGACAATATGAGTTGCAGTTCCTGAGCCAGGGGGACCAGATTGGGTCTATTGCAGCATATGGTAACAATGTCCTTCCAGCCCCTTCCTGGGACCAAGTAATCCTCAGCAAAAACCCCCAGGATACCTTTAAGGTGATTCATGATTTGATGGAAGTGAGTGTTGGCCAAGGGCCTATCCTCCGTCCAGAAATCCTCCCAGAATCTAACCTTTTTATCATCTCCCAACTGCCATTTCAGACCTTCTCTAACCATCACTCTGTTCTTCAGGATATTGTTCCACAACTTAGAGCCTTGGGGGAGGTTAGTTGTATTCAAATTGTAGCAGAAATGCTCCTGGTCCAAGTACTTAGCTTTGATGATGTTGCACCAGTCCACCTCACCCTTAGCCAGGGTCCATCCAATCTTGGCAATAAGCGCCTTATTGAGGGCATTAATCTTTCTTATGCCCAAACCTCCCAGAGATTTGGGTAGACAAACAGTATCCCAATTGACCAAAGCAAGGCGTTTTTTTTCCTCTAGGCCAGTCCATAAAAAATTTCTTTGGATTTTTTCAAGTTTTTCTCCCATGGTCCCTGAAATTTTAAACATGGAGAGGAAGTACACCAGAATTCCCTAGAGGGAGGCTGCAAGAAGCTGGAGTTTCCCCGCACTACTGAGGAATTTCCCTTTCCATCCCACAAGTTTTTTCTACATTCGTTCCAGGATAGAGTTTCAGAAAGTGGGGGGGCGGGGGGTAACTTCCCTAACAGCGAGGGGGAGACCCAGGTAGGTCCCCGGGAGAGTTACCACTTTGCATCCAAGGATGGAGAGAATTTTGAGTTGGAGGTCCTTTGGAGTGTTGAAGAAGTAGAGATTGCTCTTCTCATAGTTGATGCATTGTCTCGAAGCCTCGACATAGTCCGCCAGAAGGATCTTCCATCCTTTAGCTTCCATGACAAAAGACTTACCAAAGAGGAAAGTGTCATCAACGAACTGTTGAATATTAGAGGGGGGAGCGTGGAGGCAGCTTTGAATCCTTGGAGACTACCATTGGTGACCAGGTGGGTCACATTTCTGTTTAAGACTTCAACAATCATGATAAACAGGTAAGGGGATAGGGGATCACCCTACCGGATACCTTTCTCAGCTTTGAAGCATCCCCTAGGAGTCCCATTAATTAGAACAGAGAATTGGACCGTGGTCACACATTCTCGAATCATATTCACAATTTTTTGGTTAAATCCCAGTTTTAGAAGCACTTTGAAAAGAAACTCCCAATTAACCTTATCATAAGCTTTTGATATATCAAGTTTAAAGGCCATACCTGGTAGTTTGCTCCTATCCATGGAGTGGATTATCTCATGAGTTGCAATGACATCATCCAAAATTTGGCGTCCCGGGACGAAGCCTTTTTGAGACAAACTGATAAAAGTTTCCAGAAGGGGTTTAATCCTATTCACAAGGACCTTGGAGAGTATCTTATAGATGGTATTGCAGAGGCTTATGGGCCGATACTCCTTCAAGCTGCTAGACGTAGTGGTCTTGGGGATGAGGACAATGAAGGTGTTGTTGATCTTTTTCAGCAGTCTCCCCATTTTGAAGAAGTCTTGAACAACTTTGGTGACATCGTAACTGAAAATGTCCCAAAAGTCCTGGAAGAACGCCGGGGGGAAACCATCCGGGCCCGGTGTCTTGTAGGCTCCCATAGCAAAGACAGCCCTGTGGACTTATGTTAATAAAAACAAAATTAATATAAAAAGTAAAAAAAATTTATAATTTACCTACACTTTGCTAAATCCTAGAAACAAGTCTAATCGAATGGAAATGAGTAGTCATTGCCATTTTCATCATCATCCCCTTTTAGACTTTTATCCATGTGTGCAAAAATATTGTATTTAATCCATTAATACGCACATGAAAAACACATACTCAAATGAAACATTATATTGAGGAAACATAATAAAACAATCAAAATACTCCCCAATGTCGTCTCATCGCTCCCTAGTCTTGAAGACTTTGCCGATTCTATTGATGGCTCTCAGATGCATGATTTCAACAAAGTGACAACTCAAGAGATGGGAATTGATTATGCAATTATGACGCAAAAAGCTAATGCAATATCTATGCTTACTCTACATTATGATTAAGCTACCATGAAAGCCATAAATGATGCAAATGCTACCCTATGATGCTATGACACGATGGATGTATGCATTTCCTTCACGTGTCATATGCTATGCAATGGATCTATGGATGTCGAGCTATGATTATGCAATGAATGCTTATTTACTATGATGATGTAATATTTACATGATGTATGCCTATGTGATTATGCAATGAATATGAGTTTTATTGATGATTGGATACAATGCATGATGGATCCTATTTGAGATGTTTATGCTTTTTAAAATGATTGATGCTATAATTCTATGATGCAATGGTTCTATATGCGATGCATATGAAATGATGCTATGATTCTATGGTGTAATAATGATTTATGCAATGATGTTTTATGCAAAAGTGGACATCCCCTTTTAGGGTGTTTACACTTGTGTCACAGAGATTCCAGGCTGTGGGTTGAGTTATCGCATTGTCACTGATTCCTTAGGATAAATCTGCTTGAAGTGTCTTCTTTGTGCAAAACCCATGGAAATTTGGGCTTTTTGTGAGCCTTTGGAACATACACTTGATGTTTAGATCCTAGGGACAACAAGACAACTATTTGAAATCCTATCTTCTGTGTTTTCAGACAATAAATCATACACATATCATCCATTGATAACACGGAAACTTCAAACTCAAACACCAAACTGTCGAGATTACATAATTCACAACAGAGTAGCTCTTTTGGTCTAAGAAACAACACTTTAAGTATGAGAAACAATGTTTTTGGTCAGAACACTAGCACTTTAGGTTTGAGAAAAAACGCTTTTAGTCTGAGAAGTAGCTCTTTTGGTTTGAGAAACAACTTTACTGGTATGAGAAATAACATTTTTAGTGTATACAATCCACTTACAAGCTATTCATTATATTCACACATTCTTAGGTTTTTGAATTGAAGACTTACATAATTGAGCTATTGAAAAACATAGAAATAGTTATAGATTTTAAATCTAATTTACTTTCAATATGAATAAGACTAGATCATCAAGATGACGATGAAATAGATACCCCTCAATCTTCTCAACTCTCAACTCTCAACTTTCCAATAAATACCAAACCTACTCACATATCCATACTCTCAACTTTCCAATAAATACAAAACCTACTCACATATCCATTATACTTACTTCATACTTACTTCAGTAATCTGTTACGTAAAATGAGAGACAGGACTATAAATTTGTGTTTGCCATGATAAAAATGATTGGACATGAACAATATTTGGAGGTATGTACCGAGAGTCTCAAATATATCAAAGCTTAAAAGATAAGTTTTTAGCTATATATAATGAATGAGGAGGACGTATGTAACTCAAAAGGGCTTTAAAGACGTTGGAATAATTCCAAATATTGGTGGTACCCAGCACAAGTAAGGAAGGACATACCTAATGAGAAGAAATATTCTGAATTTTTTTTTTGTGGCTCAAATAACTTTCTACGATTTCAAGTGGGCCCTCTGCAGCCTTTTTACAGGCCACTCATTTTGCCTTTCACTGAGAAATAAACGGTAACTTACGATTCCCGTCAATTGACGGGGGAACCTATTCGGGGCAAGTAACGTGCCGTGAACAGAAGAGGGGAGGTTCAGTGCAATAGTGGTAATGTAGTACGTAACAATATGAGCATTCTATTGCATGGACAGAACAAATGTAGACAACGTGGACAACTGGTTCAGAGAGAGGTCGAGAGTTCGAATCTCTCTCAGCTTAAGCAATAAAACAAATTAGTCACATATCTCCGTACAACATTCAACATTCTCCTCCTTCTGTTTCTTGGACGTTTCCTTTCAGAATCCCCATAATAATACCATTACTGACCGTCAATGGCAGTAGTAGTGGCACCCAAGTCGAGAAAGTGTGGATTTCTGGTCTTCCAGAATTAAAAAAATTCAGCAAAGATATATGCAGAGGGGCAAATCATTGCTGAAGGACGGTGCACACGGGTATTACTGTTTGATATTTCATCACCAAAGAATACAATTGCAGACAGACAATGCACGTCTTTATGGATCTGCACTGGAACGTCAAAGACCAATGACAATTAGGAGATTGGATTTGTAAACAGATCTGGAGAGTCCTTAATTTGCAGCATGGAGAGTTATCATTACTGCTGCAGAGGAAACCCTTATCCCAACTCAAGATACATTGTGCTATTTGTCATTGTGCTGGTGGGTTCATCGGATGCTTTAGGGGGATTACATGGATCCAGGAGAATTGAGGAAGAGAGAAAGCCTAGAAGGGTTTTGCATGAGCCTCTGTTTCCAATTGTGCAGCCGGCTGTTCCAGTCCCTGCTCCTGCGCCATTGTCTAATAAAGGTGGTGGGATAGAGCCTCCTCCAGTCACAAACCAGCCCTTTTTCCCCCTGGTGCCCTCGTTGTCGCCGCCATCGCCCCCGGATCCGTCTTCCAGCAGCGGTAGTACCAGCATTCCGGCTGATCCTAATGGGCGACAATCTGGTAATGTTAGTAGTAGTGGTAGTGGTAGTAAAAGTAAAAGGTCAAAGAATATCGTGATTGCGTTTGTAGTGACTTTGAGTGCAATCGCTGCGCTTGGTGTATTGCTGTTTTACTTGCATCGTAAGAGGGGTAAGGATCCATGGGCGACATCCAATATATATTTGGATGAAACCCCACTCAGGGAGCCAAACGGGGCTGGGAATTTGAGGTTTTTTCAGTCCCCTAGCCCTGTTACAACTAAATTGGCTGTCAATGGCAGCGGATCGGATGTTTTCTACTTGGGAACCATGGAGCCGTTTGCAAATGGCAGGAGTTCCAAGCCAGAAAGAGATAGAGATACCCATGTTCATTCTATAAGGGATAGTAATACACCTATCCCTACCCATAAGATGGAAGATGGTAACATCCCCTCTTACACCCACAAGGATAAGCAGAATGAGAATGAGAATCGATTTGCTGATGACAAGGATGATGATTCTGAGGAGGATAAGAAGACTGCGCTGAATTCTAAGTTCAGAATGTCAAATGGCGCTGATGTTGATGTGGTGGAGAGGTTTCACAGACGGAGTCCTGAAATTCATCCACTTCCACCTCTGGCAAGGAGACCTCCCCGTTCCGGTGTGTGCAGCGATTCTTCTGATGAGGAGTCCTTTTATTCACCTCGGTGTCCTTCAACAACTTCATCGCGAAGCAACAATGACAGTCCTCGGCAATCGGTATGCAAGAGGTTGTTTTCTTCTTCTCCTCCGCTGCAACAGCAGCCTTCTATAGTGTCTTTGAAATCAGAGTCTACCTCTACACATTCCTATCCTTCGTCATCTGCAACTTCTTCTGCAGCGTCGACTCCTTCTCCATTGGAGACTAGTCCTCCCTCTCCGCCCATTACCCCCACCGTTCTACCCCCTCCAATTCGGTCACATTTACATTCACATTCACCACCTCAACATTATCCTCGTCATATTCCCCCATCCCCGAATTTTGAAACCCATCCTCCCATTACTCCTCCTCCTCCTACACACAACCAATTCAAGACTCCTCCCCCACCCCCACCTCTACCTCCCCCATTTTTCCAGCCAACTCGGCCTCTAATCTCCCCATCTGCTAAACAAAAGCCTGATCAGCAATCATGGGTACGCCCACCAGCTAAGAAAAAGACTGGCTCATCATTATCATCTCCTTCACTCACCAAGGAAAAATCCAATCCACTTCTGTCACCCACTTCACGTGATTCCAGATCATCACCATTGGGACATGTTGGAGAAAAGCCCAACAGGGTATTACCAGCTTCTCCTCCATCCTCAGTTTCACCACCATCTAGCAAGAACTCATATTCACCACTCCCTCCCCTGCCAACACGTCCTCCTCCACCATTCTTGTCTTCTTCCAGATCAGGTAGGCAGTCACAACTTCCACAACCATCATCCAAGAGTCCCCCTCCTCCACCTCCTCTGCCTACTCAAAACAAATCTAGCCCACCAGAAAGTCATCCACCTTTGTCTTCACGACCTGTCGTCCGGCCAAATTCAGCATTATATTCGTCAAGAACTGGTCAATCTTTGCACCCTATTGCACCTACTTCTGGCCATTCACTCTCTGAAAATGCTGCCGAGCATCAGAATGTAGCAGGTACAGATGGGACACCGCGGCCTAAGCTGAAGCCTTTACATTGGGATAAAGTTCGAGCAAGTCCTGACCGTGCAATGGTCTGGGATCAACTAAAATCAGGATCCTTCAAGTAAGAATTACTCTGATCTGATTAGGATGAAATTGTATATGTAAGGATTAGCCTTTTTGCACAAGGATGTTTTATGCTATTTACTTATATACTCGAAAAAACAAGTATATTTCCTGATAGCTTCTGATTACTGTGTCTGATTGATCTTCTTAAACAATGCTCCAAGAGAGTATTTCTCTTTCCAATTTTTCATTTCTTGAACTTGTATGTACAGATTAAATGAAGAGATGTTTGAGACTCTCTTTGTTTACAATACCCCAACTCCGGTGAAAGCAGAAGGGACCAGAGGATTAGGTTCTACTCCTCCTTCTCAGAACCAACGTATTCTTGAGTCCAAAAAGTCCCAAAATATAGCAATACTTCTACGGGCACTGAGTGTAACTAAAGAGGAAGTCTGTGATGCACTACTGGAAGGTGAGTTTCTAACTCTGTTCCTTTTGTTCTCAAACTGTGGTAAAAATTACAAATTTGAAGTTTCTCTTTTGAGGGCTGAATTGATGTTGTGATGCCAAAGTGGATGATCTCCTAATTGCTTTCAGTATGGCAAAATTGATGGAAAACAGTCCTATGTTTTTCTCTTAAATGGTATTTTGCAGAAGACCTCGTGGAGCAGAACATTATTTCATATGTTTTGTTTTTAACGGAGTTTAACAATGCAACATTTTAGCTTCCAGCATAATTGCAGAAACTAGTATTTATTAATATAACATGTAATTTAATACTGATAAAAGGCAAATTACTAGACAGAAGTAACACTTCCTTCCATTGAGAAGTCTATGGCCTTCCATTGACATAGAAAACTAGACATAAGTAACATTTCCTTTGAGATCACTTGTCCAAGCTAGAAACACGCCCACCTGATTAAAGGGTAGGACTGCTGGTGAGGATGAATTCACATCATGCATTAAGGTCTTTACTTGTATGATATAAGTGGATTAGAACTTGTAATTTTCTTGAGTTTGTTATTGTAAAAAGCATATTAATTAATTAATTCTATCAAATTTCCAGAGCTTCTGGATTTGATTGTGTAAGATTTTTAAAATTAACGTTTCGGATCACACTCCGTGATCTTTCATCTCCTTGCATTCTCATTTATCCTGATGATGGATCACGGAGTGTGATCCGAAACGTTGATGTTAAAAATCTTACACAATCAAATCCAGAAGCTCTTTCCTTATATTAATTAATTGTTCAAATGACGGTATGAAATTCCAAAGTTTTGCACAAGAATCATGACACATAAAGATTCATTAACTTGTAATTCTAAATAACCAAAGAACAATTTAGATATAACTATTAAACGTATCGTTTTATGTTTATAACAATATCTACATTTCAGAGTTTCAGTTGCAGTCCAAACTCATTGTTAATTTGTTTCATCCTTAGAGAGCAGATTGTTTTGTTTCATTGATACTAATTTTGATATATTAGCAACTCATTTCAGTTAAATTTTCAAAATCTTGGCCACTCATCAGCCTTAGTCATATCAATTTCTACCCGCTGACATTAAACTGGTAGATATTTAAAGTTTCAAGTGGCAAAATTTGATCGACTTGCTATTTTGAATCCGATTGAACATGTTTTAGTTAATTTCATAGATTTAAATTTGTCTTTGTTTCAAAGTTCCTCAGTTGAACTCCATGTTTTTGTTTTTGAAATATTTGTATTTCTATGTTACAAAATTAATTGCACTTATATTCCACCATAAATCCACCAAATAACACTTGATTTGATTATTGAGGAAGGGAAAATTGTAGAATATTTCACTAAAGTTAATTCAATTTGTCTTCTGCAGTAGAGTTTCTTCAATTTTTTACTTTTATCTGCAATTTTATTTGTGTATTTCTTAAGAAGTTTAAACCATTAATATTTCCATATGTACACCTGGCATAAGAATATCAGATAATGCGGAAAAGCTCAAAGAGGAAAACTGTGAAGTGCCAAGAATTGTAGGATGCGTGTCAATCACCTTGGCACTTTCATGATGAGGAAAGAAAGATACAGATGGCAGAGAATGAAAAGCCTTCATTTAGATTTCGGAAAACAATAGATTTGTTGAAATGAAAAGGTAGTTTGAATTGTCAAGAACAACAATATCTTCAATGATTCATATTAGTCCTCATGAAATTCTTGCACCTATCTTGGGACAACTCAACAATCAAACTTCCAAGAGTACACCAAATCTTTACTCGTCATTTGTTATAAGGGCCATATTAGTACTGATCCATTGAATGGGGTATCCAATTCCATACAGTTACTGTTAAATTTTCTGCATAGCAGAATACAGATCTAGCTGGAAAGCAAGACAAACTTACAAGAAATGAATAAGAAAAATAGAACAACTGAAAATGAAACTCTATTAATTCATTGTGCAAATTACAATCTGTGGAATGCATGTTTTATACAAAGTTTAACCACCACTTTCAAGGAAGAAATTACGGAGGAAACAAAGACAGATTTGAAGAAATGAAGGCAGATCTGAGGAAGTGTACGCGCTAACTATAGTTCTCTTAGGTTAGCTTATTACAAACAGCTTGCATGAGCACTGTTCCGTAAATAACAGGTAGAACTGAACAATAGGCAGTCAAACAGAAAGTTGTATGTGCTAAGTCAGCCGTAGTTGGAGTTAACATTACTCCAACACCCCCCCTTAATTCCAACTAAGGAGAAAAGGAAAAGAAAATAAAGAGGAAAGAGGAAAGAGGGAAAACCCAGTGGGAACAAACCCCCCCTTCAAAATTACAAAGATGCAATTATAAGAAGTGCAGAAGAAAATCCTTTGAGATACAAGAAAAGTGTGGACATCTGTCAAATGATAATTGCCATAGTGCTGAATGAAGAACCTCCTCAAAAGCCAAGATGATGATCAAGATCAAGAATTTGCATGAGTGCCCTCAATGACACTACTCGAACAATAATCAGATGGCAAACAAAGGCAAAACATTTGACATTCAAAGATGCACGTGGCACATGAATCTGCACGAGTGACCCCAATGACACTACTCAACCATGCAAGAAGAAGCTGCTAGTTGAAAATACAGGTGCCAATAGTCTAAAGAACTGATCAAACTCCGAACAAAACCAAGAAGCATTAGCACTAACTGTAGAAAATCTCCCTCTTAATATGACAAAGGAGAAACAAGACAGGTCCACTGAAATGATGTGTCACAAAGGAGAAGATGTAGGCAAGGCCCGTGCAAACAAAAGCATGAACAAAAGAAGCAAGGAGCATGCTCTAGAAACTAAAGGTTTATGTCAACTTCCATTCTTCAGAAATCTGCTTGCAAATAATTTGTCTTTCCTCCTAGCTCTCAAGCTCTGATACCATGTTAAATTTTCTGCATAGCAGAATACAGATCTAGCTGAAAAGCAAGACAAACTTACAAGAAATGAATTAGAAAAATAGAACAGCTGAAAATGAAATTCTATTAATTCACTGTGCAAATTACAATCTGTGGAATGCATGATTTATACAAAGTTAACCACCTCTTTCAAGGAAGAAATTACGGAGGAAACGAAGACAGATCTAAAGAAATGAAGGCAGATCTGAGGAAGCGTACGCGCTAACAATAGTTCTCTTAGGTTAGCTTATTACAAACAGCTTGCATGAGCACTGTTCCGTAAATAACGAGTAGAACTGAGCAATAGGCAGTCAAACAGAAAGTTGCATGTGCTAAGTCAGCCTTTTGGAGTTAACATTACTCCAACAGTTACAATTTCAAAACATTATCCTTAAATTCAATTTGAATTTCAAAGATAAAGGTTCCCTAAATTCAAAGTGGTAAGTTCTAATTAAATTTGAAACAAGGAATAGTTCCTTAGAGATCATCAAGCTGGTTCCATTTTGGCAGCAACCTCTCAAAAATGGTCCCTTTTCCAAGTATCAGGTCCATATAATTCAAGGTCCAAATAGGTCCTCATTAAGCTTTAGCAATTTTCTGTGCTTCCTATGAAAAAGTCATTAATGTCTATGTGTTTAATTTGAATGCAAGTAGTCCAACCTTCTCCTTTCATGAGAAAGCCTTCATTTAATTTTGGGAAACAATAGATTTTTTGAAATGAAAAGATAGGTTGAATCTTCAAGAACAACAATATTATCAATGGGGTTCATATTAGCTCTCACTAAATTCTTGCAGCTATCATAGAACAACTCAACAATAGAACTTCCAAGAGTACTCCAAATCTGTATCCATCATTTGTTATGAGGGCTGTATTAGTATTGATCCATTGAATGGTTTGAATTTCAAAGATAAGAGTACCCTAAATTCATAGTGGTAGAGAAATAGCAATAATTCCTTTGAGATCATCAAGCTGGTCCCATTTTTGCAAATTTTCTGCAACAATCTCTCGAAAAAGGCCCCTTTTCCAAGTATCAGGTCCATGATTCAAGGTCCAAATAGGTTCTTATAAAGCTTTAGCAATTTTCCATGCTTCCCATGAAAAATCATTTAATCCCTGTGTAGTGTTCCAATGTAAGTAGTCCAACTTCTTCCTTCTCATTTCATGAGAAAGCCTTCATTTAATTTTGGCAAACAATAGGTTTTTTGAAATGAAAAAGGTAGGTTGAATCTTCAAGAACAACAATATCATCAATGATTCATATTAATCCTCATTCAATTCTTGCACCTATCTTAGGATAACTCAACAATAGAACTTCCAAGAGTACTCCAAATCTGTATTCGTCATTTGTTATCAGGGCCATATTAGTATTGATCCATTGAATGGGGTATCCATATTGATCAAATTCATCCACTATAGTATCCAGGACAATAAAACGAGTATCAAATTCGAACATAACAGTTAAAAATATTAAATTTCCCTCAATTTGCACCTCATGGCAGTGATTAAATCCATTCTTCTTAAATCTAAATTCAATCTGAACAATGATTTTATGAGGAGAAAATCAATTTTAGATTTGCATTGATTATTATTCTCAAACAAATTAAATTTCTTTGCGATCTTTGGTTTTGTCATATAAATTATGTTTTGATATGCAAAATCTTTTTTGAATCTTGTTCCAATGTTCAATATTTTAGTCAAAGTAATGTGTTACAGTCAAAATAATGTTTGTTTGTATGTTGCAGTCCAAAAGTCCCCAAGATGGCCAGGTTCATAGTTTATACATCACAGATCATGGGGGCATTCATTGTATTTGCAGAGCAGGGCTCCTTGTCTTGTAGATAGATGTCAAATTCATATGTATTAGAAACTATATGTTGAATTGGTAGGACAACACAACAACAGATAGTAGACGCAATGACATGCATATGCCTCTTTATTGGTTAAACCTTCACAGAGATCAATGGTTGGCATGCATTGTAGGCATAGCTCACTAGATCAACGTTTCATGTTCATGGTGTGCAAAGAAAAGCATCAAGCAATTTCAATTGCCTGCAGTGCTAAATTATTTTTAGGCAATAAAATCAAGCTGTGTATGCATTCAATTGTTTTATAGTACCCACCATTCACTAATGTCATTGAGTTGGTTTATGCATAAAGATGCCACCCCCTATCGTCCACATCTACTATGGCTAAAGCCCTTACTATCGACAATCAATATTTACTGCAGGGATTGGAAAACAGAAAGCAGTTTCAATTATCCACAATGCTAAATTGCCTGCAGTTTTAACCAAATTGCAACATCTGTTCCTTGCTCAAGCTTTCTTAGCCAAGCCATTAGTCTACACATAATGCTGCATGATTTGTTTGTTTGTTGAATGGGCCCCATATGAATATGTGCATATGCTTTTTGACTGGTGAAAATTGTGGCACCTAAGATTAGTGCCTCGTCTATCATTGCATGCTGGCGACTTACACTATTGCAATGCCAAATTAGCTATAGAATTAGTTGCTGGTTACCCATGTGCTACGGTGAGCTCACTTAAGTTATGGGAACCAGGTATAGCAAGTCAACATGCGATTAGAACATAAAAGGCATGGGCTTGAGCTGAAGCAAAAGACTTGGAATTTCCTGCGCAGGTGTAAGTGAAATAGACTGCCATGGATGATTAGCAAGGAAAAACTGGAGGTCCAGATATGAACATTGCAACACACACAAGACCAAGGAGATTTACAAGATAAGTTCATGGTCTGAAATGAATGTTCTTAGATTGGTTATCCAACAGGACTATGTGCAACTAGCAATTTAAAACAGGGGCACACACTTAAGAGGCACACAACTATTAGAATATTTAATTATATTTTAGTCACCTATATTTAGTTCCTTGTTTAATGGTCATTTAGCTTTTTAGTTAATTAGCTTTTAAGCTTTATTTAGCATTTAGCTTTTTCTGTTTAGTTAATTAGCTTTTAAGCTTAATTTAGTTTTTAGCTCTTTAATCTTTTACTTTAACGTTATGTTCTAATTATACCTCTATATATACGTGTGTATATCGTTCAATGTAATCATTCGATTATTGAATCATTCATTCAATTTATTTTTCATGGTATCAAAGCATGGAAATTAAAAATTTCGAAAATTTTTCAAAGTTTTTATTGAAGAGATTTTTTTAAAAAAGAGCAGAATCTTTTTCTCTTCCTGGGCAGATTTTTTTTGCAGGTTGAAATTTTTCCTAGGGTTTCTGCAATTTTCGATTAGGGTTTTGACCCTTTAGTTCAAGTCGAAATTTTATTCTAGTTGGAGATTCTTGGTGGGTTTTTTGAGACCTCAATTGGGTCATCGTCAGATTTTTTCGGGTGCATCATTTTCCGTGCCTCGATTTTGAGCCGTTGGATTTGCATTTTGTTTTCAGATTCTTGGTGGGTTTTTCGAGAGCTTTTTTGGGTTGGTCTCAGATTTTTTTGGGTGCTTCGTTTTTCGCACCTCAAATTTTGTGCCAGCAAATTTGCCTTGGAATTTAAAAAAAGTTCACAATTTCTGCTATATTTGTGGACGTTGGGATTTTTGCTGTTTTTTGGGCACCATTTATGCTGTTTTAAGTGTGCAGAAAATTTTAATTTTTGGGTTTCTTTCAAACCTCGAAATTCATGCCTTGGAATTTGTGCCAGAATTCTCCTATAAGGTTTCAGTTTTTTCAGCAGCCGCTTCTATTCTGTTTTTAAAAAAAATCAGATTCTTCTGTCTCTTGCTTTCACTTAGTTGACCTCGATCAACCTCGATTTCCGTGGTGGCATCATTAACCAACATCATGTTGGAACACAGTTAGAAGTTCAACGGCTGCAACTACAACACCTGGAAACAGCGTATGCTTACCATCTTTGAGTATTGTTGCCTTGATCAGCTTGTTTTGGGCAAGGAATCTCGTCCTACAACAGTAGGTGATGATCAAGACAAACATGATGTGAAGAATCGAGACGCTGTCATGCTTATCAAACTCTCCGTCACAGATGATCAACTCCCACAGGTGCCTTCAGGTAAAACAACAAAAGAGATCTGGGATTTTTTGAAGGATCTTCATGAAACGTCCAACAAGAGTCGAGCTTTCTTTCTGAAGAATATGTTGTTTTCTATCATGATAGATGAGAAGTCATCTATCCAGGCACATCTTACGAAGATCAAGGATATCCGTGATCAGTTAGAAGCTATAGGCCGAACCATGGTGGAAGAGGATATGGTAGTGATCACGCTGAAAAGCCTTCTCAGATCCTATGAGCATTTCATTGATACGCTCAATATCTCCTCTACTAGTGTTGATTTGAAGTTTCCCGATCTTTGCAACAAGTTGCTACAACAGGATCGATGGAAGCAACAGTTTGGAAGCAACGCTAGTTCATCCACTGAACAGGCTTTCATAGCCTCAACTTCACATAAGTATAAGGGTAAAGCTCCGTCCTTCCAGTAGAAAGGACAAGGTCAAGGTCAACCTCAGCAGTCTTCCAAAAAGAAGAGCTTACAGTGTTCCTACTGTCATATATATGGCCATTTGGTGAAAGATTGCCGAAAATTGATAGCATCCCAGCAATCCAAACAGGGAGGGTCCAAGCAGAAAGCCAATTCTGCCACGCATCCTGATCAGAAGGAATCTGCCTTCTATGCGTTCATGGCCCAAACCTCCTCCTTTGATGTTCAATCATCAGCCTGGTACATTGACTCTGGAGCCTCTGGACATTTCACACATCGTCGGGATTGGTTTATAGAGTACATGCCTTTCACTGATTCAGTGATCTTTGGTGGAGGCGAAGAGTATACTGTTGTCGACAAGGGCAACGTTCAGATTTCATTTGGTGAGAGGGATTTAATATTCCTCAATGTATACTTTGTACCTGGTATGAAGCTCAATCTACTGTCAGTTAGTCAGATTATGCAGCATTCACCACAACTGGATGTCGTCTTCGGGTTGCACAAGTGTAGCATTGTTGACATGGAGACTCGCACTACAGTTGCAGTTGGTATTGAGGATCATGGTCTTTATAGACTTGTTGATTCTCCTGGTTCTCAGAAGCTCGCCATGGCAGCTAGGAGTACTTCCATCATCACTCTTTGGCATCAGCGATATGGGCATCTCAATGTCCACTATCTCTCTCCGTTGGTTCGAGAGGATCTAGTTGTAGGATTACCTGAGATTCAAACTCAGAATCATGGAGTTTGCGGAGCGTGTCAAGCTGGAAAGCAACATAGGACTCCGTTTTCAGATGGAGATGCTTGGAGAGCATCCAAGGTCTCGCAACTCGTTCATGCAGACATCTTTGGTCCCATGAACACTCCATCAGTCACTGGATGCAGGTATTTTCTATTATTTGTTGATGATTTCAGCAGACGCATGTGGGTTTATTTTCTTAAGCAGAAATCAGAGGTGTTCACCATGTTTCAAACGTTTAAGGCCTTAGTGGAAAAAGAGTCTAGCTGTTAGATAGTCACTCTTCGGTCCGATAATGGAGGGGAATTTTGTTCTACAGAGTTCACCAACTTTTGTGCATCACATGGCATTAAGCATCAGCTTACCACACCTTACACCCCACAGCAGAACGGTGTTGTTGAGCGTAGGAACCGTACAGTCATTGAGATGGCTCAGTCTATGTTGGGGCATAGAAATGTTCCAAAACACTTTTAGGCGGAAGTGGTCTTCACTGCAGTCTACCTTTTGAACCGGTCTCCCACAAAGGCCGTTAAGAAGATGACTCCAGAGGAAGCTTGGTCTAGCAGGAAGCCCAAAATCAGTCATTTGAAAGTTTTTGGCTCTACAGCTTATGTTTGGATTCCAGATGCCACGCGCACCAAACTAGATCCAAAGAGTCAGAAATTGATGTTCATCGGCTACAGTGACAACCACAAGGCATATCGGCTGGTTGATATAGACTCTAATCACCTCATATTCAGTCGAGATGTAGTATTTGATGAAGAAAGAGGGCCTTTTCAGCCTTCCTCTCTTGATTTGAGCACTGAGGATCACCCTCCAAAGGCTGTAAGTATGGGTGTTCGTCTTCCCTTAGCTCCACTTGATGGGAGGGATTTAGTTGACTCTGAAGTTGTGGGGTCTCCCAGGCATGACATTGCACCCCTTGACTTTCCTCGGGATCTTCTTGATCCACATCCAGAGAAGCTTGCTCCAGATATTCCAGGCACTCTTCATCCTGCAGTCTTCACGATGATGAGCTCATTGAGGGTAGATCAGTTAGAGGTAAGAGCAAGCAACACACAGTTAATTTTGCTCTTATGGCCAACATTCATAGTATTTATGAGCCTCAAACATATACAGAGGCTAAAGGTGTACCTGAATGGGAAAAGGCTATGGTAGCGGAGCAACATAGTCTTCTAAAAAACAACACTTGGGTATTGTCCGATCTTCCTCCAGGAAAGAAGCCCATTGGCTGCAAATGGGTGTTTAAAGTCAACTATAAAGCTGATGGGAGCCTTGATAAGTACAAGGCTCGGTTGGTGGCAAAAGGGTTTTCACAGAAGGAGGGCATCGACTATGAGGAGACAATTGCTCCCACAGCCAAGATGAGTACCATTAGGCTTGTCCTCGCTCTCTCAGCTCAATTTGGATGGGAAGTCCATCAAATGGACGTCAAGAGTGCCTTTCTCAATGGTGATTTGCAGGAAGAAGTCTACATGACGCAACCTCCAAGTTTCAAGGTTGCCGGTAAGGAACACCAGGTATGTAGACTAGTCAAAGCACTCTATGGCCTCAAACAAGCTCCTCGTGCATGGTACATCAAAATTGATAAGTACTTGATTGATCAAGGCTTTCAGAGGAGTCCTTCAGATCCCAATTTGTATGTCAAACATACTAGTGATGATATTCTATTTCTAGTAGTCTATGTTGATGATCTCATCATTACTGACAATGCAGCACATCTGATCATGTAGGTTAAACAGAATTTGTGTCAGCATTTTGATATGACAGATTTGGGACTTCTCCATTATTGTCTCGGTGTAGAAGTTTGGCAGACTGGTAGCCACATATTCATTTCTCAGTCAAAGTATGCCAAGAGCCTACTAGATAAGTTTCAAATGGAAGATTGTAAACTTGCATCTACACCTATGGAGATAGGGCTCAAATTATCAGCCAAATCAGATTCACCTGTAGTGGATGAGTCTTCATTCAGGCAACTAGTGGGCAGCCTCATCTATCTCACCGCCACTAGACTTGACATCAGTTATGCTGTGAGCTATATTTCTCGCTTCATGTCAGCCCCAAAAGTTGAAGATTGGGTTGTAGTGAAGCGTGTGCTTAGATATGTAAAGGGCACTCCTAATTTTGGCATTCTGTACAGCAGAAGCAAAGATCCTAGGCTGGTTGGTTTCATAGACTCAGATTGGGTTGGTTGTGTTGATGACAGAAAGTCAACTTCTGGGTATGTTTTCAGTTTGGGTACAGGTGCAGTCACATGGACCAGCAAGAAGCAACAGGCAATAGCTCTTTCCTCGACCGACGCAGAGTATCGGGGAATGTTAAGGCAGCATGTGAGGCAATTTGGCTACGTAGGATGCTTGCAGACATGCAAATGTCTCAACCAGGACCTACTCCCTTGTTTTGTGATAATCAAGGGGTTCTAAAATTAGCCAAAAATCCAGTCTTCCATGAGCGGACAAAGCATGTGGAGCTTCATTGTCATTTCATCCGCCAGCATGTTGAAGATGGATCAGTAATACTGCAGTACATTCCTACAGAAGATCAGACTGCAGATATCCTCACCAAGTCTTTGAGCCCGACAAAGTTTCTCAAATTTAGAGGGCAGCTTGGTGTGATAGATAGCATGACCATTAAGGGAGGGTATTAGAATATTTAATTATATTTTAGTCACCTATATTTAGTTCTTTATTTAATGGTCATTTAGCTTTTAAGCTTAATTTAGCTTTTAGCTCTTTAATCTTTTACTTCAACGTTATGTTCTAATTAGAACATCGTCTTGTAACCTCTATATATACATGTGTATATTGTTCAATGTAATCATCCGATTATTGAATCATTCATTCAATTTATTTTTCAACAACAAATAAGTAAAGAACAATGGAACTCAGAAAGGGGGGTCTTCAGTTCAAAAAAAAACTGTTGTAGTGGCAACAATATAGGGACTCAAGGGATCTTGGAGTCAACACTACCAATCCCTTTCTTTCATTGTCTTGCCAAGTGATGGAGCAGAGGAAATGAGACACAAGGGGAACAAGTTATTAGTTATTACCTATTCTCTAAGTTATGTATATGCAAAAGCTTATACACGTTATGCCATGAATTGTCAAGTGGATGGATTCCACTAAGGTGATTGACAAAGCTTTGCTTTACTCATCAAAGTGGGAGAGGTGGGCATCCTTAAAACCACTTGGGTTCAGGGCATGTGAGATTGTAGTAGCTTAACTTATTGATTAGGCAGTGGGAGAGACCGACTCTAGGAAATTTTTAGAAAGAACCATTTGCTAGCCACTGTCCAATAGAAAAATGTCATGTATGGGATGATTGGTCTGGATTGGATGTCATCTCACATCATCATGCGGTGACTAAGACAGGTTCTTGCTCTATGGTATGGTATGGTGGTCAAGTTTTGTGGTTCATAAGTATTCTGTATTCTAGGATTTTTCATGCACGCGAACTAGGATTTTATTAGTAATCATCACAATCAAGCAGAGTAGCTGGAAACTCCTTTGTCCCACCTTGGGCATGCGTACCCTGTATCCGAAACGGATACGTATCCGATACAGCCCGAATACACGTTGAATACTATACCCACACGCATGCCCAAAAAATCTTGATTTCCAACCATGATAGATACTGTGATTTAATTTTTTTTAAATTTGACATAAATCGTCCTAAATTTAATATTAAAATACTTCATTCATGCATTTTTAAACAAAACCTACACCAAATGAGAAATACAAATGAAATGTTTTCCTATTTCAGTGACCCATTTTTTGGGTTATCTTCCAATGCAACTCCAATGCAACTCTACTATTTTTGCATATTGTAAAATGTTAAATCAACTTATAATTATTTATGTAGCAATTATGTGTCTATATTGCTTTTGAAGTAATGAAAATTTCCTCAAATAACTTAGAAAATTGTGTTAAATATGTGTGTGTTTTTTATGAATGACGTATCCAGCCGTATCCATATTGGGGGTCTTAAAAAATGGCCGTATCCGTATTTGTGTTCATATCCGTATCCATGCAACTTTGCAATCAAGAAATATTGGACTTGAAAGCAAGTGAAATGGATGTCTCCTTTGGGTCATTTATTGTGCTTGCATGTGCATGCATTCACACACACGTGCACTCAATAAGCTTTCTGCATGTGTTTGAGTAGAGTTTTAAGTATTGTTTCAAATATTCTCTGAATAGGGGTCACATTTGTTGCCCGAGTGCAAACAGTCTTTTCAAAGTCTGCCTCACTTGGATGATGGCCTCAAACAGAACTTGTGTCGAATGGACTTTTCTGGTATAAAGTCTACCTTAATTTAGCTAGCTAGCATGCAAAATGTCTCAATACAAAACTTGCAAAGGTCAAGAGTGAACAGTTTCACATAATTTTAGAATATTGAATGGAATCTAACATCCCCTGCCATGTTATGTCAAATGATTTGGAGGGTATAGGATCATTTTTCACTGGTAACAAAAACTTATGTGGGGGGTAAAATTGTCATGCTCGGAGATGTATTAATTTAGAGCATATGAGTCCAGGACCTGGTCAATTCTCTTTATGTTTCAGATGTAGGAGTTGTTGTCTTGCAATGTTTTACTATTTACTTCAAGCTATTATACAGATAGAAATCAGAGGTATCATTTAGGAAGGGATTGACACTACCATAGTGATTACAGTGTTCTAATATTTCAGATTATGTTTCCCGTGTTATAGATCTTCCTTCTTTATGTTGAGGTCTGGTACAATGAGAACTGCTATTTTCAGATTTGCAATAATGGGCAGTTTAGTTGCTGATATTTGTAATTTTTGTTGCTATGATTAGGATGTGAAATAATTTTGTCCATTGGTCTTCCAAAATTATAATATTTCACAGGTGGATGCTTGGGTTTTGAAACCCTACATTGTTTTGAACTTTTGAGGACAAAATGTACCATCACAATATTGTAGTTCATGTATCTTATTTCCTTTTAGATGACAACCATGATTCCACATCCTCATGGTTGGAATTCCCATGCCACTGTCCACCATTTTCTTAGAAATTTTGAGTTCTTCTTAGACACTAACTTGCATGAATATTTCACAGTGGTCTTGTTTTTCATGAAAGCATCAAGGCGGAAACCTTTTTGAGTGAATAATGGAAGTCCACAGTTTTCTTTTATATGGAACAGAATAAGAAATATCATCCCGAAAACGTGAAATTATTCCTTGTGAATGAATGTCATGGAAACATGCTCACCCTTGATGAATTCTTAACTAGTAAGTTAGCCCACTAAATGCTATCTAAATTGCAAATGCAAATAATTGGAACAAAAGCAATTTCTCAACTTAAAGAAAATGTCTGTGGCATGCCCATGGGTTTTGCTGGAGACTGTCAAAAGGAAAATAAATTGTCTCATTAAATTCGTATGAAATGTTCCCATTAAGAAGAAAATTTTGTCATTTGGTGGTCCTGCTGGTTGTTTGACCATTCAAAATATGAATGACTACCCATTCCTATTCTCATTTGAGATGGCACACTATTACATCTACTGAATAGTCAGGACTGAGTATTCCCATTTACATTTGAGATGAAATTATATTATCGATTTGTAATATAGTTCTTGTAAGTTTAGTATTGTAATCTCACTGTTCATTGGGGAGGATTGTTAGAGAACATTTAGAATTCCATCTGATGATTATTACACAATCTGGTTTGTTAATCTCTTTTCTTGTCTATACAATTCATTTCATCAAATATATGAGTGATTGGTCCCAATCTGGAGAACGTTGCACATTTTTAGAGGTTTGTTTAGTCTGTGACATCAAATTGAATAGCCTGAAAGAATTGAAAATTTAATACATTAATTTCTGTGGCAGGGACATCTGACAGTCTAGGTACAGAGCTCTTGGAGACTCTAGTCAAGATGGCACCATCAAAAGAAGAAGAAATTAGATTGAAAGAGTATAATGGAGATATTTCCAAACTTGGACCAGCAGAACGGTTTCTCAGGGCATTGTTAGATATTCCCTTTGCCTTCAAACGAGTTGATGGCATGCTGTACCGGGCTAATTTTAAAGAGGAAATTAGTCAAATAAGAAAATCCTACGTGACTTTAGAGGTAAATGATAATGCAAAGTTTTCTTTACGCTAGGTAAAAAATGGTACTAGATTACAATGAAAGGAAAATAAAATAAAAATAAAAACATCTTAAATGCATTAGTGTTGCTAATGTTCTATTTTATTATTTCCTCTTATACAGGCAGCATGTGAAGAAATAAGATCAAGTCGTCTGTTCCTTAAGTTGTTGGAAGCTGTTCTAAAGACAGGTAATCGGATGAATGTTGGTACCATTCGTGGGGATGCTCAAGCTTTTAAGCTTGACACTCTTCTCAAACTAGTTGATGTCAAAGGTACAGATGGGAAGACAACGTTATTGCATTTTGTTGTCCAGGAGATAATAAAAGCTGAAGGTGCACGTGTTGCAAGTACGGGTGAACAGCCTGTAAACAATTCTGCATCTGATATTGTAAATGATAAATTGCACACTCTGGGTACAGAAGTCAAGAGTCAGAATGGTAATGAAGAAGATTACAAAAAACTTGGGTTGCAGGTTGTTGCTGGCTTGAGCACTGAAATGGGCAATGTAAAGAAGGCAGCAGGAATAGACTCAGATGTCTTGTCCAATTCTGTGTCAAAGCTTGCAATTGGTTTAGGGAAGTTAAGAGAGATTTTGCAAATAGATGTTACAAGACAAACAAGGGATGGGAAAGTAGATGGGAGTTCTAATCAAGGAAACTTCTATAAATCCATGGAATCTTTTTTGCAACAAGCTGAGGAGGATATATCTCAAATAAAAGATGAAGAAAAGAGAGCCTTCTCTCGTGTGAAGGAAATAACAGAATATTTTCATGGGGATGCAGCCAAGGAAGAAGCACATCCTCTCAGATTTTTTGTAGTCGTAAGGGACTTCCTAAGTGTGCTGGACCAAGTATGTAGAGAAATTGGCAGAATACAGACCAAAAATATTCAAAGCTCTGTTCGGCCTCCCTCAATTTCAGTTAATATGTTTCCTCATCCTCTTCCAAGAGGCTTTTATGAAAGAAGGCTTGATAGTTCTGATGATGAAAGCTTATCTCCGTAACATTTGCGATGGCATTTTATAATCTTTAGTGAGGGGTGGTGTGGTCAATGGACGCATGCTCCCTTCTTGTGGGAGGGATCTATATCATGCAGATCAAAAAGTGCGTCAGACCCATATCCTGAAAGCATATGCCAAGCAACGAATGGATAATCCATGTATTTTTTGTTTTCAGTCAATCAATTCCCTAGTGCTAGTGTAATATAACTTTCTAGGAAATATAAAATAATCAAGGCAGTAATTTGTGGCATTTTGCTACATGTAAAGAGTTAATTTTAGAATTCTTTCAGCAATTAATACAAAAAAAAGCCTGATACAGGAATTCATTGTTGATACCGCTTTGGAATCTGGCATTGTGTATATGGAGGAGAAATTTTATCCTTGAGCTATAACTGAAATTTGCTTATTCATTATGAAAGAAGAGGTTCAAGTTTGCCTTCGACAGCTTCTCCAATTTATAGTCAGAGCTTTTAGTTCTAATAACCAATTTGCTTGCCAAGTTCTTCTACGCAATATTCTGCTTTATTTATGATGTTTTAATTGTTACCCTTCGAGATCCTTTCGACTATTTCCCAATATTATACGATACGTGAGAAAACTTTGCTGGGAGTGTCCAAAGTCTAATATCCGTTTTTGGTAGTTATTTTTGAGATGACACTAATATTGCAATATTTTTTAACTCAAAGAGGGCATCTCCCAGACATCGTGGATAAGTCTTTCGATCATCAGTGATGGGCTTTAATGTTTGTATTGGACAAAAACTGAAGTATAATACTTGCAATAAAGACATGCTGCTCAAATTGTAAGGCACTGACTTTTGTGGAGAAAGGTATTGGATCTAATTGAGTTAGGTTTTAGATACAGACATTTTCCTAGAATACATTAAGCATGAATTCTGGTAGCCCCCCTTGTTTTTCAGAAATGCTTTGTTTATAAATAATCTCAATTCAAGCATCAAGATATGCCATTAGTTTGGAGTGGAGATTTTAGAACTATTTACCACAGTATAAAAGTCTTACGGCATTGCATACTTCTTTACATGTAAATGTTATCTGCGAGTATATGGTGTCTAACGCAGTTTTGGTTTAAGTTCAATCAAAACTAATTCTGTTACGTTGGGATTTTTCAACAATTTGTTGCATTTAAAATTGCTAAAAAATGTTTGATTCTGAATTTAAGGATTCAGTGTTTTTTAAGAGAATCTTCACTTGGTCTAGCGGCACGGTTGGATAAGCACATCATTTTGATTATAATTTAAGTTGCATTTCGTTTGTCTTGTTTGCATCACCATTTCTTACAACATGATTATAGTTTTGAACCTATTTCACATTTTTGGCTGTGTATATGCCCACGTCTTTTCTTGTAAGGCTGTGTATATTTTTCTGCAGAGGAAATGGTTCACCTTTGTAATGCAACACTACTCATAAAAATGATTTTTTACTCGGTAACTAAATCTTGTGAGTATTCTACCACAAAGTCATCCGAAATAGCATATAATATGAATCATATCCTTAGATAGGAAGTTTTGGAGTTCAGACTTAAAAGTTAAAAAATAAGCCTTTTCTGTGGTTTCTTCACCAAGCGTACACGATTTTCTTACATTAGTTTGTTGGATTTTTAACACAAGCGTTCTTCACCAGTCTTGCACGATTTTATTTCAGTGGCAGAATTATACTTTTATTCTACTTGAAATGACTAACATTTGACGAAAACCTTACGAAAGTGTTGTTGTACCAATATTAAAAAATATCTACTTCGTGATAAAACATTAATCTAATAATCAAACAAAAGTATAGCCAATTTGCAGTCTGAGAGTGTCAAACACCATAATAACTTTCAAGTGGGCGCTCAGTTTATGCATATAAATCAGGGTTCGATATTCTCATCTTTCCCTAGAGAAAATTGAATGCATGATACTAATTTTTTTGGAGGAATGCACGGATAAAAATTGAACACACCATAAAAATTGAACACACTATTTCCTGATATTTTCATATGATGCATTTATGATTTCTAATGCATTTATTTCAAGCATTGGAAATCTAAGTAAAGAGAAATGATCTTGCGACTTATGTAAGATTTACACCAAATAGCAGCACCTCTTGTTTACGCATTTTAGATAAGGGTGGAAAGGCCCCAGTAGTTTGCTAGGGTTTCAGACTTCTGAAATCTTAGATGTGAAGGAGAGACCGCCAAGTTTTCTTGGTATTCACTATTGTCTTCTGTATACTGGCCGTTAGGAGGATGTTTTTAACTAAACTGGGACGGAAGGGTGTTTTCGCAATGGCTGCGCGTTTTGATCCTATTTAACGGCCTCTACATGTTTTAATGCGCAATTGATAAGCTAAATCAGTAGGTTAAGTGGTTTTTTTGGTTGGGGCCGCAGTTATTCCAGCTCCAAAACCACTACGCGATCAATGGTGCGTAATGTATAATTAACTATCGTGTTATTGACTTTTTGTGGTATATTAGTGTGTTTTTGGATCCAGAATAGCTGTGTCAGTTTTTTGGTGAAGTTTATGACCTTCGCTTTTAGATCTGTTTTTTTTTTCATTAAGGTTTTAGATCTGATTATCTTTTATATTATGAATATATTTGATCATTTGCAAACTTCAGGAAGACAAATGTATTGTTTTCTTTTCTCTAGGGGGAGGGTTCTATGGTGGAACATTCTAACTTTGCCCCTTCTAAAATCTTATGTGAGTATTTCAAATCACTCTCAATTTTGTACAGCAATAAGGCCCCTCTTTCTAACAATTGGTTTCAAATTCACATTTCAAATATGATGTGACTCTTGTTGAAGTGTCCAAAATGACCCCCCCCAAAAGTAAGACTAATAGGTGTGCATTTTAAGTCATTTAATTGGCGCATTGATGTGGCATCACATAATCAGTTGCTTTAGTAGATTTAAGGAAACCTCTTTCGTATAAGTATTGACATGACTATCTAAATGGTTCACTAAAGAGCTCATTTTGATCTACTTCAATTTTCACTATATTAAAACCACTCTACTATTGCGCTCTACCCTTATTTTGTCACTATATTTACACTAGCATACCTATATTTTTAAAAATCCATGTAAACTATGCCAATAGATATCAAAATTTAAAATTAAATTGAAGCAAGAAAGTAATCTTTTTCTAGCAACCATTTGCCCCTTTTCTTAAAAAATCAAGATAAAGATGACATGCACAACAAATCCACAACACCCTTTCTTTCCTTTTGTGTGCAAGTACAGGTTGCCAATGGAGCCACGAAGTTCAGGAGATCATCAACAAACTAATATAGACATACCCTTTGAATTTGGACCTGGTTTTCTGGGACTGAGGTGTTTGGGGCACCCCTGTTCATACCAGGGCATTGGCGGTGCCCCTATTGTCCCTGTCCTCAAGGTTTCCCTCTAGATTTTGTAGGCAACATAGTTGTAGTCTCAAAGATGCAAATTTCCAAAAACTAGCTATAGGGCAGAAGACCAGAGCATTCTAGACATCCTGGTCCCACAGATTCAACTTCGAATCAGTGTTATAGGTGCACAGGCAAATTGCCTACCCATTTTTGTACCTTTTGCAGAATCTTTGTGGGTTTATCAATCAATTGTAGTAATGTAAGTTCATACATGTACCTTCTTATCCTAGATTTGGCCTTCAATTTACATCCTATCAATTGCATCTTCGACTCAAACAAAAGGGAACCAAATTCAATTACCATTCAACCCTCTTCCTAATAGAATTGAGGTTGATCTCTTGGGTTCATTTTCCCTTTTAATGTTTTGTTTGCAAAGTAGGTCATTTCCTAATTTACATAACTTGTGAAACCCTAATTTCATCCATTACATTTTGGTGAATCCAACTCTTCTTACACTTGCATATTTCTGATTTTTAGTTTTAGATCTAATATTTGCATAAATTTTTCAGATTTAAATGCATTCATTCATGGCTTATGTTCTTTTTTTTTAATTTTTTTTATTTTTAAATTTCAGATTTAAATGCATTCATTCATGGTTTATGTACTCATTAGTGAAAAAATCATAAAAACTGCACATCGTTATCTCTTTTTGTCATGCATTTTGCATATGTTATCATTTGAAATAGAAAATTGTTGTCATTTTGTTTCCATTTATTTAGTTCCATGATGCATTTATTTCATAGATGTGATAGTGGCTTAACCTCCCTTGTTTCACCCTATCCCCCTCCTAAGAATCCTCCTACCCATGAGGACTCTTTGTTACCCTCTTTACCTTTCAAGGCTTAAGCATATGTGTCGCCTCATCGGTCTTTCAAAGCTTATTGGAACCAAGTCACTGTCCCTTTAGTTCATGAGACACTCGATCGAACGATCCTATAATGATATAAGTGTTGAGTCGTTTAGTTTTGTAAAAGGTCCCTATCCTCTTTACTATCAAGGCTAATTGCACTTGGTTGGAACGTTAACCCTTAGAACTTTAATGAACTTTGAAGTCTTGTTCCACTCGATTGCCTGATCTCCAATCAGAGTAAGTTTGTTGAGTTTAGCAAGGGGTCCTCACATGTCATGGTTATTGGTCGATGCAATTTTAGGGAGCTTTAGCACACATACTTTGATGGTTCTATGATTCAAAATTTTAACAATGGCTAGATCCCAAATAGAAAAAGGGTCTCGCTTTGTAGATACATTCCCATGGCATCAACAAGCACCACATACCATGAGCATTTAATGAAGGATACAAAACTGATTTAAAATACCTAGAAAGTACGTGAGGTCGTCAGAAATAAATGGATTAAATGCTCCAAGCGTGTATAGAGTCATCACCTTTCTATCTAGCCTATTTGCATTTGAAAGATGAGCTTAAAGTTTAAGAATTTTGAGAAACGACAAGTTTGTAGGCATTTAAGAATTAGGTTTGAAAGAAAATCTTTAGTTATTCCTATTAGTTTAGCTAAATCTGGAATGTTTGTAGGTTAAATTGAAAAGAGTTTCTTGCATTTGTACTCATGAATACCCATTTCTGCTATATTCCTACCATGTTGCCTCTCAATTTAACTTCCTCTGTGATTTCTGAAGCCCTAGTTTTCTTCCTTTTTGGCCAAGTGAAACCTAAAGTGTTAAACCCTATAGAGAGCCGCTTAGACAATATAAGAGACCCAAATGTTGGAGATTCTACCTTTCATGATATCATTAGGAGGTTACAAAATCAAAATAGGTCTCCCATTGCACAAATTATCATAGATAGCAGGCTCTTGCAAGTCAGAGGATACCCACCAGTTGTTGCATGTCCTGAATTAGTTTTTACATGTGCCCAAAATTATCATCTTGACTCTCGTGAGATCCGAAGCTTGAATCAGTCTATAGTAGCAAGAATTGATGCTGATTTCGTGGCTCTCGTGCTACAAACACCTAAAAGAGAGTAGTATGTGGGTGTTTCTTTACATATTGGTTGGGAGTTTTTCTAGAATCAGGTAGATTGGTGTCTCTCCCATATTGCTCAAGGTTGGTTGAAAGTGGCATGAAAAAGGCAAATCCAAGCTACCTTCCCATATAAAGACTGAGCTGTTCTGGGATGATATCGTCAACATGATTGTATTGTTGTATCACACCATTGGGAAACCCGAGGTGGATTATTTTGAAGAATGGATGTGCCAGTTTATTTTGACTATTTGTGATAATCATTATGTGGATTGGGCAAGTTTGATAAGTGAACACCTACATGAACAGTTGGTGAATTTCGGTAAGAAGCAACAATTTCATCTATGCTCTATAATGTTCTATGTGTTAGCCATTAGAGAACCAATTTGTCCAGGCTTAAAGAAAGAAGGCTCTATCACATAAGGCAGCCCTATATATAATTGTTTTCCTCAGCTGCAAAAGAAAGAAGGCACGAAAGACTCTTCTAGTGTCCATGATGCCTTCTTCATGACCCATATGAGAAGAATTGAGGGAGTCCTAGAGAGAAGATTTTAAACAAAATCCATCTCCTTGATAATGCAATTTGGTAGCTACTATATTTAGTTCAACACTTTCTACTATTTGAGAATTGGGGGTTATGAAAAGTCCCCGTTGAAATTGCTAAGGTATGCTTCTAATTATCTCGTGTTCTTAGAGCTTTGTGCCAAATGGCTTTTGTTAACATTAAGTATGTGACCATGAAAAAGAAGGGATATACCTTTTCCTTAAGTTTATCGCATTTTTCTTATAAAAGTAATGAAGCTGCCAATTTTTCTGACAAATTACTTGTCGATTTTGGTTTTCGCTTCTTGCCTCTGAGGAGCAATTTTGATAGTAAGCGCTATGTTAGACATAATCTTTATGGGGCAAGGCAATATTTTTATGTGCCTCATTAGAAGATTTTTGGGAAGATTGTGCTAATGAAAAGGAGGTCCTCAAAAGGGATTTCATGAGGTTGACTTTAGATCAAATTGTTGCATTTGACTTATCTCCACAAATTCCTGAAATTTGAAATGGATGATAGTTCTGACATGATTGATGAATCATATCAAGATGTGATTATGGCCCCATTTTAGTGGCCTGGAGAAGAAGAAGATACATACATTAGAGTTAGAACTGCTAATGTTTTGGACAAAACATACAGATGGTTGGAAAGGAAATTAAGGTCTCATGTTGGTTCTCCTTCACAAAACAAGACACCTCAGGAGGGAAGTAGTTCATCCCAAAGTTCTTAGGGAACATAAACCAATGTAGTGTGAAATTGATCCCCTAGAGAGCCAATTCACAACCTGGAGGAATTGAAGATCCTCTTGGAGGAGATCAGAGGTTGAAATCCATTTATGAGATCCACACTCTTGTCCTACCCAAAAAGAGAAGAGCATATGTGCAACAAGCATCAATTATAGTCATTGACATTGCTGATGAGGATATCACTCTTATTTTTGATCAATTCAAAATAGGAACTCATTCCCTAGACCAGTTGAAAGACGCAACATACCTGCTCAATTCAATCAAAGACAGAGTCAATGATATACTTGGGAAGGTAATAGAAGTTCAAAAAATTAAAAAATGTAGGACTAGAGTTAATATTATGGGTACTTCATCAGCTGATACATTAACTCCAATTATTACTAGATTCAAAGCATATAGGAAAAGGATGAAAGAACAGGTGGCACAACAATCTCAGGAAAATGTAACAGACATAGCAGTAGCAAGTGAAGAGGCAACAAATGAAGAGATAGAGGAAGAGGACGCGGAGCTTTAGATTAGGTTTCTTTTCTGTTAAGTTTTAAGTTTATGCTCTTTCCTCAAAACTATTGGCTCTAGAGAGTTGTTTTATTTTAATTATGCTTTAAACTTTCGTTTAACCATCTATCTTCAAGAAGCCGTTATTTTTGGGTTTAGATTGGTTGTGTAGTTTGGCTATAAATTTTTGAAGACAACCGATATTTTAGGACTTTTTTTTGGGGTAATAGAAGTAGTTTTGAACTAAAGAAATTTACTTTCAGGCAAACTTTGTGTTGTCAAAAGTAAATACATATATGTTTGATCTTCTAGCTTCAGTTGTTTGCAAGGAACTTTAATGGAACTTGTAGTATGGTTTCGTCGAACATAAAATTTGTGTTGTGTTGGAGGTGTTTATTCTTCCTATATGTTGAATACATTGCTATGCTAATGGTTCAATTCATATGTGTTGAAGTAATTGGAGCTTTCTTTTTATGATCTATTGTGAAGATGCATTAGTCTTTATATGAATGCTGAACACAATGGCATCTATGGTCTCATATCTGTCATCTGATTCTCATACTTTGTTGTGAGGATAAATTAGTTCTAAAAGTTTAGTTTATTTTTCTTTCTTTGAAACATTGAGATAACTATTGCCTTTGAAATATTTCTGGTTCAAAGCTACGCCTTGTTTGCTTTTTGGTTAAAAACATAATTGAGATTGATTCATTGCATATCATTAAAGGTAGTTGCGCCTTGTTAAAAAAGGCAAAGAGTGGATACATAAGTTCACCATATCTATCTCAACTGTTTGTTCAGATTGTTACTTTGTTGGGCATTAGAAAATAGAATTAAGTGACAAAACCTATTAGCAAACAAATTTTTGGCAACTCTGTTGGGGATCTCTGAGGTTTTCTTATCATGGTTGACAATGGTCTTGCCTCATGAAAATATATTTCCTGTTTTACAATCAGATTTAGGTTGGCAAAATGACCAAGAAGACATTATCTCCAGATTAAATACATTGGCTTGGAGGTGTAGAAAGAACGCACTTGAATATCAATGTGTGCAGTTCGTTTTGGAAGAAGAGGAAGAACTAGCCCAAAAACCTGAGGTAGTAAGTGAAAGAGTCATTGAACCTTTACCTCAAGTATATGTTCAAAGAAGACAACCAGTGAACCCTCCTCCGCCTAATATACCTTTAAGACCAAGAGGAGAGAGAACCGCTCAAGCAACAGGTTAATCCTCCTTAAAAGCCTCTTCAAAATCATCATCGAGAGGGTGGTGACTTTATTTCCTTTATCCATTTTTGTTTAGAAACTAGCTCCTAAAATTTACACTAGGATCGACAGAAAGAAGGGTGTTTGTGATCCTAATTTTGATTTCCCGCAAACTGTTAATTTTTATAATTTTCCCTCTGCTCGAAAGTTTAAATCTTTGAGGAAACCATCTTCTCCTCCTCATTCCAAACCCTTCTCTTCTAGTGTTTCTTGTCAAGCTTTTGTTTTAGTTGGTACTGTTATACCTTCACAAGCCAATTTTCCTATCTCTCAACTAGCAGGTATGTCTGTCCCATGGGGAGCAGTTATTGGCCCGCTCAATCTGACAAGACCCCTACATGAATTTTCTAGAAGATCTGGTAAGATAGTTTCCAAGTTTAAAGGAGATGGAAAAATCACCCTGAAGGAACATATCCATGCATTTTTTGCTGCTTTCTCTATCGTAGGAGTGCAACATGAAGATGTCTCTATCAATCTTTTTGTGGAATCCTTAGTAGATGCTGCAACAAAATGGTTCTATCATTTGCCTAATGACTCGGTTACTAATTCAACCACTATGAGAACTAAATTTGAAGAAAGGTTCAAATCGGCCGAAAATGAACATGTCTTGTTGGCTCAGTTGTCCTCCAAGAAGAAAGAAGTACATGAATCTATGCGTGACTTTGTGGTGAAATTTAATAAAATAGTGAATCATATTTCACAAAAGATAAGACCAAATGATGATCTCCTGAAATGCTTCTTCATCAATAGTCTACCATCATATGTTAGTTTTCTCATCAAAATAGCCACACTAGTTGATCTAGAGGCAACTCAGCAGAATGTAATCTCAATTGAAGATGATCTGATAATAGCTGGAAAATGGAAAAAAGAATTTCAAACAAGTAAATATTTAGAAATCAGTTCTACTTATCTAGTGATCTAGAGGTTAGCTAATGATATTACCATTTTAAAGAGGCAATTACCCAAAGGTTCTCAACAACCTTTTTAATCAAGATATGTCAAGAAAGAAATACAAACACCCTAGATCATTACCTAACCCCTTGGCCATAACTGGTCCATCTAAGAGGCTCGCTATAGAAGGCCCTTCCTCTTTGACATGGAAAGGAAATCACATGGTGTGTAATTTTACCTTACTACAAACCATGATAGTGTAACTTGCCTGAAGATGACGAGAGCAATGCAGATGCTTGCAACAAATAAAAAAAAGAATATCAATTTGAAGAGCCTTCACCATCAGGGAATGCGGGAGTGAATTTCCTCGAGTATGAATTTGATTCAGATAGAGGAGAAGATTTGTATACTGAGATAGGACACCCTAATTGTACGATGATCACTAGAAGTCAGTATGCTCAAAAGAAAATTAGAAATTAGACTAAGTGACAAAACCTGTTAGCAAACACACTTTAGTTCACATAAAGATTATTAACACTTCTTTTATAAATCTCCCTCCTAAGGATGAAGTTTTGAAGAGTGATGTTGATCATTCTCCTAAAATGTTCCTCCCCCAATAAGGATATCCTATAGGAAGATGATGATATCATACATGGTACCTATCCTAGAGAAGAAGTATTAATGGACATTGCTAACCCTTCTCCCCAAGTTTTTCCTACCCATAAAGATACTTAGTGCAAGAGGATGAAATCATTAGTAGTTTCCTTGATGCTCTCATTTCTAAAGATTAATCCTTGGAGAAGAAAATAACTTAACCAAGTCAATACTATTCCTGTTTCTAGTTATGAGAAACCTAGATTTATTCAATATGCCACTCAACGAACAAACCAATCTATGATTGATTCTAAGAAACCAAACAGACTTCCTAGCAATATCTTAATAGTTACAAAATACATATGTGAAAGAAGTGATATGGAAAGACAATTGGAGAAAAAATATGGTCCCAAAATAGATCACAAATATAATGCTATTATCACAAAGTGAGACTCCAATATTCTTCTCACTTCTGTTTCTTGCCCCTCTCATCCTAAGAAACATGTTGGTGGGGAACCTATTCTTGTTGAACAACTTCATGCTACTTGAAGTAAGATATCTCTTTGGGATCTAATTCAAACTTCACCTTTATACCATGGGTTGATCCAAGAAGCCTTACAAAAGGTTGTTCCTTATCCTTCTTCTAAATCTCACAAGATGAATTGCCTTCTATAGAGGTTTAAAAAAGAGATGATCCCCTTATGATTACTCCTCGCATTTATGAAAAAAACATAAGAGGTACTTTAATTGATAATGGTGTTACAAATATGATGATTGATGGTGTTGATATGTTTGTCATGGTTGTCATTGATTTCAACATGTGGGTTTCTATGAGGTTTTTTGAGTTGGTGTTTAGGCATATGTTTTCCGATCTGTTTGGTGCTTTGGAAGTTGTGCTCCGGATGATGTTCAATGCTGACTGGTAATTGATAGTGTTGTTTGTGCTCCAGATTTCTTCATTCTCTGGATATGATGTTGATTGCATGGATTCATGGTTACCTTAGTTTCATTCTAATTTTGCTTAGTTGAGAAGCTATAATTTGGGTCCGGTCTAATCCAGAATTGGAGACTGTGTAACGATATTCATGTAGCGTATGAGTTTTGTGATGGATGTGTAACGTATTGATCTGACTGATGAAGCATGTTGTGGTATGGTCCACGTCTCATTCCTTTCCACCATGGGAATGCTTAGTGCAAACCTATTTCAAATTATGTTTGGCCGACTTGGAAGGTTATGTAGTCAAGAGGACAATATAAGTAAAGGATGATCAAAATGAATAATGCAATGGAAGATATGCGAGATTGAAAAGATGAATCTGACTGATGATTGATGTGAGAACTTGTGCGGAGTTATGTAGTGTATTGTTGGGGTTCACAAGTTGTTTCAACATTGTTGTTTTGTGGCAGTTGTATCATAGTGGTGGTTTTTCTTTTCTTTCTTTCTCTTGTAGTAGTGAGTCTTTCTGGGTAGTGAGCCCTCCCGCAGTGAGCCACCTTTGTAAAAATCACCTTAACCGGTGCCACCCTAACAAGTGTTATAATTTGAGAGCTAACAGTCTCTATTGTTTTTCCATTCTAGGGTTTTCCACATCATATCTAGTGTTCATTGTGCATGATTTATTTTTGTATGTATATGCTTTCATGTTTACATCTGCTTATGGTAAATAATGCATATGGTGGTTATTCTGAATCTGTGAAAGAATTAAAAATCTTAATTAGCAATTGATTCACCCCCCTCTCAGTTGTTCGGGAATTCAACAATTGGTGTCAAAGCTTTGGTTCCTTGGAAAAGATATTAACCGCTTGAGGTAGATCTGATGGCACATAAACTAGCTATTCTTATCTTTGAGGGATCCGACTATGGTTTCTGGAAAGTGAAGATGAGAGGTTACCTAATCTCCTTGGGTTACAACACTTGGAAAGTAGTAGGGACTAAGTATGTATTGCTGGCAAATGATCTTACTACTCCGGATGAGATTCAGGATTATGAAGAGAATGAAAAAGAAAGGTATGCAATCTTTAGTGCTTTATCAAAAACTGAATTGACAAAGGTTATTTCATTGAATACTGCTTATGAAGTTTGGGAAAAGTTAAGGGAAATCTATGAAGGAAATGATAGAGTTAAATTATCAAAGAAACTGATAGCTAAGCGCATATATGAGAACTTGAGAATGGAAGGAGAGGATATAACACGTTAATTTCAGAGGGTTGATAGTGCAATACATGAAATCAAAGAACTTAACAATGCCTTAAATGATGAAGACATAATGAAGAAGATCTTGATGACTCTACCAAAAAGCTATAGTGATAAAATATATGCTATTGAAGAAGTTTATGATCCAAAGAAGTTCACTATGGAACTATATGACACTTTGACCATGTTTGAGATGAGGAAGTTTGGAAAAGACAAAGTGAAATCTAAGACAACCTTTAAAGCTGTTCAAGAAGATCCAGATGATGAAAGTTTGGATGAGATGGAAGCAAATTTTGTGAGGAAGCTAAAGAAAGGCACTGACAAATATAAAGGTATGTCACCCCTTAAATGTTTTAGATGTGGAAAGATTGGTCACATAGCTACTAGATGTTCGAAAAAGAGTACAAGACAAAAGTTTAGAGAAGGTAAATGAAAGTTTAATAAGAGAGTCTATTATGTTAAAGATGATGCTGGTATTTCAGATGATGAATTAGGCTATGAAGAAGGTGACTGTTTGTTTTTGGTAGAAAAGGATGTACCTAAGACTGATGTTTCTAACATACTATCCTCTGAGATTGTTAAAATTGTTGCCACCGCTTTACATGCTAGAAGAGATAAAAATTAATGACTGATTGATAGTGGATGTTCAAATCATATGACCCTTGATAAAAGTAAGTTTGTAAAAATTGGAAAGTATGATGGAGGTTCTGTTAGGTTTAGAGATAATCAGACAACAAAAATTATGGGAATTGGTTCTATTACCTTTGATGGAAAGCATAATACTGACAATGTTTACTATGTGAAGGGTTTGCATCATAATCTCCTAAGTGTTGGACATATGTGCAAAAATGGCTATAATGTTGTGTTTCAGGATGGTGGTTGTGAGATCCGGAAGAGATTAAGAACTTTTATTGTAGCAGGGAAAAGGATTGGTGGAAATATGTATCTGCTAGAAGGAGCTACAAGACATTGTTTGTTATCTCAGTTCAATGATAGGTGACTTTGGCACAGAAGGATGTGTCACATCAACTTTGACAATTTGGTGAAGATTAGTTCAACAAGTGCAGTAAGAGATTTATTGAGGTTGACTAAACTAGATAACAATATTTGCAAGGAATGTCAAGAGGGAAAGCAAACAAACAGAACATTTAAAGGAAAGGAACAATCTTCTATCGAACTGCTGGACTTGGTGCACACAGACTTATGTGGTCCCACCAGAACAAGGATTATGCAAGGTGAGAAATATTTTATGCTCTTAATTGATAATTATTCTAGAATAACATGGGTTTCTTTATTAAGAGAGAAATCAAAAGCATTAGAAAAATTCAAGATATTCAAGGCAAGAGTTGAGAATAAAGTTGATAGAAGAATTAAATGTTTGAGATCTGACAAAGGAGGAGAATTTACTTTTGATGAGTTTAATAATTTCTGTGAGGAACATGGAAATAGAAGACATTTATTTGCCCTGGGGACACCACAAAAGAATGGTGTAGTGGAAAGAATGAATAGAACTATACAAGAGGCAGCCAAAACGATGATCAAAGGAGCATGACTACCAGAGGTTTACTGGAGAGAAGTTATACATATAGCAGTATACACCCTTACTAGAATTTAATTTTGAAAGAGATAAGGGAAAACATATGAACTATAGCATGGAAGGATTCTGACAGTGAAGTATTTCAAGGTATTTGGAGGTAGATGTTATATCCAGAGATACAAGGATAATCTTGGAAAATTTGACAATAGAGTAGATGAAGGCATATTCCTAGGATACTCTACAAGGAGCAAGGCTTACCGATGTTACAACAAAAGACAAACAAAATTGTTGAAAGTGAAAATGTGAAGGTTAATGAAGATATTTATAAAGAGTTTGATAAATTGGCAAGATATGAATCAGACGAGTCCTTTGACAAAGAAAATAAAGAAGAGAAGAAAGATGAAACTCAGGATTCTCTGGAAACTACATCAAAAACCCCGAGGTATGTATAGAGGAATCACTCTAAGGATCAAATTATTGGAAGCAAGAAGAGAGGAGTTGTTACAAGAGGACAACTCAAGAACAAATTTTTTTATGTTTACTTCTAAGACTGAACCACAATCAACAGAATAATCTTGGAATGATCAAAGTTGGATGAAGGCAATGGGGGAAGAACTAAACTAGATTGAGAAAAATCAGACATGGGAACTTGTACACCAACTGATAGATAAAAATGTAATTGGAACTATGTGGGTATTCCAGAACAAGCTGGATGAAGATGGAAAGGCTGTAAGAAACTATTAATCTTAGAAGATCTGGTTAATACTGAGAGGGGGGGGGGGGGGGGGCAGTGAATCGGTATTAACAACAATTTCAAAATTAAAACTTGAACTTATAAAACTTCACCAAATCAATCATAAACCAGTAATAAACTCTTTACCATTAGCGATAATCACTGGCAACCAACTGTTAACCTGGTTAATCAAAACTGTTCATTAAGTGTTCATCAACATGCATAAACTGAAAGTAAAACATAACAACACATAAAAACATTCACCATATGAACACCATATTTTTCACGTGGAAACCCAAATAGGAAAAAACCATGGTGGGAATTGGTAACCACAAAAATTGTGCACTCTTTCGGAATGCGCCCTGTTAGGAGCCTAGCCTGGTTAAAAGCTTACAAAGATGCCCTGTTAGGAGCATACCCTATTAAGAGTCACCTGGTTAAGGGATTTATATGATGATCCCTTTTAGGAGCTTTGAATTTTTAGGATCAACCTCGCAAGAGGATTTAATACTCAGATGTTGAGCTACCCGGTTAAGGGATTTAAACTGTAAGGCCTTTTAGGACCTACCCGATTAAGGGATTTTGCTATGGTCACTGTTAGGATAACAACAACGAATGATCTGGGTATAGCACTTAACTACTTGCTTGATCAGATCCAATTCTTTCTCCAAATTTATTACACTCTGGCAGATCTCTCACACTCTTGTTCGGCTTCACACTCTTCTCAAAAGCCACCGACACAACAAACATCAATTGTACCGACCTAAATAAACTTCACAACTTAGTTGGTTACAAAACCCTAAGACTTACAACATAGATCATCACAGATCTTTTTACAACTCATTACAAATCATCATTGATTATCATATGGATCATTACAATCAATTACATCCGTTGAATGATCACCGCACCTCGATCTGATACAAAGTCAAACCCTTAGAACACTCCGCTAAGCACTTCGCACATTCCCAAGAAATTCCATCTTCAAACGCGCCAAAACATCATTCAAACACTTCACGCGGTTTGTGCCACATCATCACCAACTTATACACATAATGTGATCCACCGCCAAACTCAAATCATTACCGGTTAAGATAATTCTTTACCGGTCCTTATACCCTTCTTAAACCCTAGCAAAATGTAATGCCCCTACCCTAGTCGGACTTGTAAAACCCGTTTGACCTTGATTGACTTCCTATGTGGCATTCTTGAATGGTAGGTTAACCGTGATGCAGTGTGTAGTTTAGATAATATAAATAATTATGCATACTTATTATTGTGTTCTTGCATCGATTCTTGTGTAAATGTAATTGTTTCCTAACTCTTGTGATAAATCTCGAGCTAACGCCTTCATTGATTATGTATATGTATATGTATGCTTGCATGAATTCATGGGTGCAGGAGATTGCAGGTACAACACCGCCTAGGGCGAGGTTCATCTCCTTTGGGATTTGCAGGGTTGAGTATACCTCCTTCATCCTTAGAATTCGGATTTGGTGGTCATAAAACTCTCGTCTTGCCTTAGCCATGGTCAGGTGAGCATCGTATGTGGTTCGTGGGGCTTTCTTTTCATTGGGTTGCATGTCATGTGATTTGGTGGACTTCCTCGGTTTGCGTGCCTACCGCGGGGTAAGTGGAGTTTGTTATCCTAAGTATTCAATTCAATTTAATGTGTGGATGTATGCATTAGTAATGTAGAAAATTAAAAATAGGTAGTTTCTTTTATATGAATAATCGTTAATTTAAAAAGAGATCGCTTTAATTAGAATTGTAGCAAGCTCAAAGTATTTAACTTGGATTAATGTGCTCATTTATGCATTTGTAGTTGAGAAAATTAGAATAAATAGATCTCTTTCATGAGATTAGTCATTTATTAAAAAGGTCACTTTATTATGTTATAGCGAGTTAGTTTAATAGTTAATTGTAATAATAACAAAATTCAATGAGTTATACGTTTTAGAAAGGAAAGATTTAAAGTCATTTGGGAAATAGAAATAAATTAATCATTTTCGCATTTTGGAAGAGAAAGGGTAAATTTTATTATTTAAAGGAAATTATTCTTTTTACTTGTAAAGTTGATATAGTATAAAGGATTGATTTTTGGAAATTTAAATTAATCAAAATACGTTATCCTTGTTAATAGTTCAAAATATAAATGTTGGCTAAAGTAATATGGAGAAATTAAAATTAGATTTAAATAAGAAATAGAAGCATTTTAATTTTATAAGAAAAGTGAATAAGATGTATTGAATAATGGAAAGGAATGATTTCCATTTTTCATTTTCTTTTATTTTAGAAATAAATGCTTAAATTCAAAATTGAAAATTAGGTCAAAAAGAGGGGTTTCTCATTTAACCTAGTTTTTGAAATATTTTTGGGGGGTTCTTTCTTTTGGTCATCTTTTTGGGAAAAAAAAATGGAGATTTGCTTTGAGTTGCAGGTGGAGCTCTTCATCAAAACTCTTCCCGGAATGCATTTGGAGGTAGGATTCCAATCTACCCTTGTATTTATTGTTGAATCAAAAAATTTTGGTGATTGAATGTTCTCCATGAAATGCTGGAAAAAAAAAAAATGATAATACCCATGAATGTTGTAGAGATTTAGTTTCAGTTTCTTTTTGGAAAGTTTGATTATTCTTGGATTCAAGATTTGTTATGGGGTTCTTGAACATTCTGAAGAGAGAAAACTAAAACAAAAAAAGGGGGGAAAGACTGTTTTTTTTTGAAGATTTTTTTTGTTGTTGACTGAAAATAAATGGAATTCCAAACTGGTTTTTGTTCTTTACCAGTTACTACTTTGGCCATGTGTTTCTTTATCGTTTTTTTTTTTTTTTAAATAAAAATTATTTTCAAATGAGGCGTTAGGGTTTGGCAGGCGGAGGAGCCGAGGCTCAACTCGCGCTGCCATTTTTTTCCCCCCCCGCCCTCTCTTCTTCTCCCCGCGGGCTCGCAGATCTTCTGCGACCACATTGTGGTCCGCAGGGACCTGCGTCCACAATGTGGGCCGCAGGGAGCCCCGCGTCCACACTGTGGGCCGCAGGGAGACCTGCGACCACAGTGTGGCTCGCAGGGCCTGTGTCCACACTGTGGGCCGCAGGAAACCTGCGACCACAATGTGGTTTCGCAGGGCCTGCATCCACACTGTGGGCCGCAGGGACCTGCGCCATAGGCCAGGGTTCCCATAAAGAAAAAAAATAAATAAATTTTGTTTTAATTTATATATATATATATATATATATATATATATATATATATATATATATATATATATATATATATATATATATATATAATATTAGCATCTATACAATGAAAGAAAACAATAAATACAATGGGATATGAGTAAAAGGAGTTGTAATAAAGTTGTAGAACATCTATTTTATATAAATTTAGATTTTAGTTGTTAAATAAATAAATAAATAAATAATATATATATATATATATATATATATATATATATATATATATATATATATATATAATAATGAAGATTGCATATTTCTTTTCAATTTGTAGATTAAATAAAATTTATTAATCTTGGATTAGTAAACTTATATTAATGAATATTTAAATTTGGAACCCAATTCAAAAAGGAAAGTAATTTTTGGAAATGAGGTTAAATAATGTTTTTATTTGAAATAAAACACTTTTGTTAACATTAGATAATATATTTTAATAAGGAGTTTTCTTTTCAGGAATAAGTATTGTCTTTCGATTAGAATGATAATGATCATCCGAGAATTTTAGAAATGAATACTAAAGTATAGGAGTGTATGGATTATGAATACAAATTTATCTTCGTATATTTTGTTATTACTTCATCGATATGCTAGTAGAATGAATGGAAGTTTGATTATGTATCGATTTGGAAAATTTGTAAGTTTAAGTTCCACATTTGCCTTGTTTAAGGTGATGGTAAACCTTGATGTATTTGTTTGGAACCCGTCGTTGTTGAAATTGGGGCACCTGTTAAGTCTTAGGTCTCTAAATAGAGAACTGTTGGGCAATGAACCTTGTACTTCCTTTTAGCATGCTCAGTTGGTTCTGCCTCTACGTGGAAGTTAATTAGGATTTGTGGATCAAAGTAGTCATTTGTATACTGGTTGTGTTCGCCTACGTGACAAAGATGTAAAAGACATGTTAATATTGTATTCCTAATGATTTTAAATGCCAGAGGGGTCTTGCAGTTGAGCAGACCTGGAGATGTAGCCCTTTAGGGGTGAACTTCGAGATCATACCCATGTTATGCGATGCCTTGTTCCTTTATTTCATATTATAAGTTATCATGTATGGTTGCTTTCCATAAGTGTATGGTGGGAATTTAATGAAGCTAAATCCAAGTGCATAAAATTCTTCTTCTTGATAAATGTAGTAATCAGGTTCATACAATATTGTAATTATGATTGTGGAAAATAATATTTGGTTTATGTTAATTAAAAGAAGTAATAGTAGAAAGCATCTCATTAGGATGCCTTTATTGTTTTAGCTTGATATAAGCTGGTAATTTGATCGAATGTGAATGGGAAACAAAGTTAGAATTAATATTGTAATTTCCAAGTTGAAATCTAAAGGATGAACACCATATAAATACTTACCTTTTATCTTCTTAAATGAGAATCGCCATGTTAATCATACTTCACTATATTGGATGAATTTGTTTAGTTATTCATGTTTTAATCTTAACAAATAATCCTTACCAAATTAACTTGATAATTGGGTGACCTCAACTATTTATCCATAATTGTAACCTTAATAAAAGAATCTCTTATGATTGCTAAAATTGAACTAAGAAGGGAAGTGTTTGTATAGTTGTTTATATCTTAATCTTGGTAAATGTATCCTTTCATATTAACTTTATTTGACTAAAAAGAGTGACACACATTTAGTTAGTTATAATCTAATCCTAATGGAAGAACGTCGCTATGAACTTACATTCTAATCTTGAAATGATGAATATCATCTTGCTAACTATATTCTAATTTAAAGGATGAACTCATGTGGTCCTAATACATTTTCATCTTAATGAATTTAGCCATCTATTAGCATTATTAAAACTTCAATGAATTCTATGGCTACTCACATTTTATCCTTCATAAAAGAACTACGACTCATTAGTTGGTTATGCTTGGATTCAAAAGAAGGAACCTCACTCTATTAATGGAAGTTTAATTCCTTAATGAATGAATCTCATCTTATTATCCAAACTTTTAATATTTAAGAAAGATTTCAAATGTGGGTGGTTATCTTAAAACCAAATGAATGAACTTCGGTATATTAATCGCTTTGATCCTTTTGGAAGGCCTCTTAATGTAATTAGGATTTAAAGTGCAATGAGTAAATAACCTCACAATGGCCTCCTAACCACCCAAAGTAAATGAACGCTTCCTAAATTCTAAGATGTCATATCATTGAACATATATATAATCATGTCTTATGCATTATCTCGCAATTAAGATATCCAGTTTAATGGATCAAATGACGCAAGTTGAGTTAGGTGTAAGGTTATGTAATCGCGTTGGGAAACTCCTTAGGATTGTTTAGCCTTCCGCTGTGCTATCTAAGTTTTTGTTAACTCTAGTTTATCTTGAGGTTGAAACTTATCAGTAATACTCTTAACTATTATTATAAAAAAAAAATATTTACACTCTATTTGAGTGTTTTTAACTTAAAACCTTAGGGGTTTCCTGGTGGGGCATTACACAAAAATACAACAAAAATCATAAACATGACTTCCGGAAACCAAAACATGATACAGTTCCAGTTAGATACATATTAAAATCATACAAACTCACATTCCAAACCGCAACACTTCAATCATCACCAATCGCCAAATTTAATCAAAACATTTCCTCGTTTACTGATTAAGGTCCTAATTCCTAGTTCATTGTCTTTAACACCGGTAAGGCATTTGTAGTAGACCAAAAAGACTTAGATGACCAAATACATCATAGTAAACATCAGTTGTCATCAATGACAACACAAATAACCGATCAGAGTCATCCAATCATGCAATATCAATCTCTTCATCACAATGTCATCACAAACAGTCCTTTATCGGTTCAGTCATCATTCTTCATCTGCATCAGTTATGCCAATCATTGCCAACATTCTCCCCCTTTGGCATTGATGGAAACACCAACATAAACACCAACATATTCAACTAAAATCATGTTGCTCAGTTGTGGAACTTCTCTACTACACTTCACTCTTCTGTTGGTTCTTCTCTTCTACACCTGGAACTAAATCTTCATTTCTTCTCCCCCTTTCTATTACACATATTTTCCTCCTTAGGCTAATATATTTATCCTCCCCCTTTGACAATAATGCCAAAGGTGCATATGCATCGCTGGTCATAAAATTTGCTACTTCTGTCTTCAACATCTCTGCAAATCTCATCTAAGCTGCTCCCCTTCAGAGTAGCCATCATTTCATCAATTCATAGTGAAATTTTTTCAATAAGCATATTGGATTGATGCATCTCTTGCATCTTAGTTCTTCTTATGTAGGGGTCTGACCTCTAATTTACCTCTGAGGTACTCAAAGGTAGTCTTCGACAATGGTTTTGTAAAAATGTCTGCTAGCTGCTCTTTGCTTGTCACATACTCCATTCTGACTTGTTTTACTTGTAGTCTCTCCCTTAGAAAGTGATATTCCAATTCTATGTGTTTAGTTCTTGCATGTAATACAAGATTTTATGAAATATTAATTGCACTTGTATTGTCACAATAAATAGTTATCGGTTCAGACATATCAAGTTTAAAACCTTCTAATACATGTCTCTTCCATATTACCTGTGTGCAATTCATTGATGCTGCAACATACTCTGCCTCTGCTGTTGACTGTGAAACACAAGTTTACTTCTTACTTGTCCAAGCAACCAATCTACCTCCAAGAAGAAAAGCTCCACTGGTAGTGCTTTTTTTGTCATCAACATTGCCTGCCCAATCTGCATCAGTAAACACTTCCAGAGAAAAATCATTTTTATAAGGATACCATAAGGCATAATCTATTGTTCCTTTCAAGTATCGAAATATCCTTTTCACCGCTACCAAGTGAGTCTCCTTGGGATTCTTTTGAAATCTAGCAACCAAACTAACAACATGTGCAATATTAGGCCTACTGTGAACAACATAATGAAACTTACCAATCATGGACCTGTATTCTTTTTCATCAACAAAGGTTGAATAATCATGTTTAGACAATTTACAACTTCTCACCATCAGAGTACCAACTGGTTTACAATCCTCCATGCCAAATATTTTCAACATTTCCTTTACATACTTACTCTGATAGATAAATATTCCACCATCCAGTTACTGGACCTGCAACCCAATGAAAAACTTAATCTCATCAATAAGAGACATCTCAAATTATTTCTTCATCTCCTCAACAAAAGTCATACATAAATCATCATCACCTCCAAAAATTATATCATCTATAGATACTTCAACTATCAACACTCTGTCTCCATCAATCTTAAGATATATGTTACTATCCGCACTGGTACGCTGGAATCCTATCTTGATCAGGCATGCATGTAATCTTTCAAACCATGCTCTCGGTGCCTGCTTCAATCCATACAGTGCCTTATGTAACTTGCAAACCATATCTTTATCCTTAGACAAATCAAATGCATCTGGTTGTTGTATGTACACTTCTTCCTCAAAGATGCCATTAAGAAAAGTAGATTTAACATCCATTTAGTAGACCTTAAAGCCTTTAAATGAAGCATAAGCAAGTGACATTTTTACTCTTTCCAATCTTGCCACCGGTGCAAAGTTTTCTCCATAATCTTCTCCTTCTTCTTGTGCATAGCCTTTGCATACCAACCTTGCTTTATTCCTCACAACCTTGCCTTCTTCATTCAACTTGTTTCTAAAGACCCATTTAGTGCTAATCACATTCTTGTCTTCCGGTCTAGGAACAAGTGTCCATGTCTTGTTCTTCTCTATATGATCCAATTACTCATTCATAGAATTAATCCAATCATCATCCTTCAATGACTCTCTTACTGTTTTAGGCTCAATAGTAGAAATCAGACAAGAGTTTTCTCTTATTTTCCTTCTTGTTTGTACACCAGCATTTTTATCTCCTATAATTTGTTCTTCTGAATGATTTAATCTAACATACCCTGGTATTAATGCTTCTGGTGCTGTGCCTTCTGCTTCATGTTCTTCATCGCTTTCTTCATTTACGGGTTGAGCACCTATTTCTGTATTTTCCTGCTCATCATTCTTTTGTACTTCTGGTTCAATAAACACAAGTTTTTCTTCATCTTTCTGAGGTTCAGATCTGCTGGACTTATTAGATTTCTCAGAGAGTTCATCTACCTTCACATTTGCACTCTCAATGATCCTTTTTGTTCTCTTGTTATAACATTTGAAAGCCTTACTCTTTGTAGAGTAACCAAGAAAAATACCTTCATCATACTTTGCATCAAACTTTCCAGTGAAATCATCACGTTTAATAAAACATTTACTCCCAAAAATTATAAAGTAACTTACATTAGGAGTCTTGCCATGCCATAATTCATAAGGTGTTTTGTTGTTACCTCTCTTAACAAGTACCCGGTTCAAAGTGTAAATAGTAGTGCTAACTGCTTCTCTCCAAAACATTTTCGGTACTTCACCTGAATCAACATGGTTCTAGCAGCTTCAACAATTGTTCTATTCATTCTCTTGGCTATCCCATTCTACTGTGGAGTTCTAGGAGCTGACATTTGCCTCTTGAATCCCTGTTCATCACAGAACTTCACAAACTCATCATAAGTAAATTCTCCTCCCCAGTCAGATCTCAAACATTTCAAATTATTCCTGATTTCTTTCTCAACTAAAGCTTTGAATGCTTTGAATTTACTGAATTCCTTAGACTTTTCTCTTAGGAAAGTTACCCACATCATCTTGGAAAAAGCATCAGTGGAAATCATAAAATATCTATCACCAAAATAGCTCTTAGTCCTCATAGGACTACAAAGATCAGTATGAACCAAATCTAGAATATTTTCTGAAGAGAAAGACTTACTCTTAAAATATACAAAAGTCATCTTACCCATATGACAGTCCTTACATAACACATTATCTGGTTTAACAAGCTGGGACAAACCTCTCACAATACTTGATTTACTAACCTTAATCAAATTGTCAAAATTCACATGACAAAACCTCATGTGCCATAACCAACTGTATTCAATCTTTGCCACCAAACAACTATTCACATTAGTATTCAGATGAAATAGATTACCTCTTGTCTGCTTTCCAGTAGCAATCAATTCTCGATTACTTCCAAGAATCCTACACACTCTTTTAAATTCTAGAAGATATCCCTTATCATTTAATTGACCAACACTCAAAAGGTTATGTTTTAATCCATCAACCCAAAAGACATCATTTGTATTAATTTTTCCATTCAATGAAATAGTTCCTTTACCTTTAACCATGCAGGGTGAGTTGTTACCAAACCTTACCAAACCGCCATCAAATTCTTCAAGGGATAAGAACTTGTTTCTATCACTGGTCATGTGGTGTGAGCAACCACTATCTATTATCCATTCATCACTACTATCCATGTGAGACACCAATGCCTTTTCATCAGTCATATCTTCCTTCACAAAAACAAACACTATCTCCTCATTGTCATCTTCTTCTTATTCTTCATCAGTTACACCTTCATCTACTGCAACATAGCAATGCTTCTGTCCTTTTCCTTTAAATTTCCTGAACTTTTCCTTTTTATCACCGTTAGGACAATTTGCAGCAATGTGTCCAATCTTATTGCAGGAAAAACAATTAAGAAGAAGTTTACCTTTGTACTTACCGGTGCCTCTAGGAAATCTTTTAGCCAATAGTGCCTCAAGTTCCATCATATGATCTTCATTATCATCCTCACCTCTGCTACCGCCATGACTAGACCTGCAGTCATGATTATGAAAAATATCCTTTCCTTTCTTCACAGATGTATTGGTTACATAAGCTTTAAAATAATATCCAGACGGTTTTGAAACACTATTATCAAAGTTGTTTAACTCAAATGCAATCAACTTTCCAATAAGAGAATTAACAATGACTTTATCTTTAGAAATAGATCTCAGTTCTTGAATTGCAGAAACTCTAATAGAATATTGTGGTAGGAGAGTTCTAAGCATTTTACTAACAACAATATCATCATCAATCTTACCTCTAGCACTCTTAATACCACCTACAACTTCTTTAATCCTTTGACCATATTGTGCAATGTTCTCACCATCAACCATTTTCATGTCATCAAATTTGCCTCTTAAACTTTCTTATTTTTCTCTTTGAACATGTTCATCTCCTCCATAAATCAATTCTAATTTCTCCCATACCTCAAATGTAGTTTCGAATCCATGAACATCTATATACTCATAATCAGATAAAGTACTTACAATTGCTTCCAAGACTTGAATGTTTTCTTGTTGATCTTTAAGCTCATCTAGTGTCAAGGGGCTGGTAGTAGGAGCAACATACTTGTTTATCACATGATTCCAATACTGAGAACCCAATCCTTTAATGTATATATTCATCCGGTCTTTCCATATCCGGTAGTTGTCCTTGGTAAACTTGGGACCCTCCTTCTTCATCATATTTCTTCAGGATCTTTCCCTCAAGATGTTAAGCTTTCTGCACACAAAGGACCAATGCTCTGATACCAATTGTTAATCTTAGAGGATGGGGGGGGGGGGGGGGGGTGAAATAGTATTAAAAACAATTTCAAACTTAAATCTCGAACTTATAAAACTTCACCAAATCAATCATAAACCAGTAATAAACTCTTTACCATTACCGGTAATCACTAATAACCAACTGTTAAAATGGTTAATCAAAACTGCTCATTAAGTGTTCATTAACATGCATAAACTAAAAGTAAAACATAACAACACATAAAAACATTCACCATAGAACACCATGTTTTTCACGTGGAAACCCAAATAGGGAAAAACCACGGTGGGAATTGGTACCCACAAATATTGTGCACTCTTTCAAAATGCACCCTGTTAGGAGCCTAGCTTGGTTAGAAGCTTACAAAGATGCCTTGTTAGGAGTCACCTGGTTAACGGATTTAGATGATGAGCTTTGTTAGGAGATTTGACCTATTAGGATCAACCTCACAAGAGGATTTAACACTCAGATGTTGAGCTACCTAGTCAAGGGATTTACAATGTAAGGCCTATTAGGACCTAGCCGGTTAAGGGATTTTGCTGTTGTAACTGTTAGGATAACAACAATGAATGATCTGGGTATAGCACTTAACTGCTTGCTTGATCAGATCCATTTCTTTCTCCAAATCTGCTGCACTCTAACAGATCTCTTACATTCCGCTTCATCTTCACACTCTTCTAAAAAACCACCGACACAACAAACATCAACTGTACCGACCTAAATAACCTTCACAACTTAGTCGGTTACAAAACCCTAAGACTTACAACATAGATCATCACAAATATTTTACAACTCATTACAGATCATCATTGATCATCATATAGATCATTACAATCAATTAAAAATCAATTACAACCATTGAATGATCACTGTACTTGGATTTGATAAAAAGTCAAACCCTTAGAACACTCAGCTAAGCACTTCACACATTCCCAAGAAATTCCATCTTCAAACGCACCAAACCATCATTCAAACACTTCATGTAGTTTGTGCCACATCATCACCAATTTATAAACATAATGTGATCCATTTCCAAACTCAAAATCATTACTAGTTAAGAGAATTATTTACTGGTCATCAAACCCTTCTTAAACACTAGCAAAAATACAACAGAAATCATAAACGTGAATTTCGGAAACCAAAACATAATACAGTTTCGATCAGATACATATTACAATGATACAAACTCACATTCCAAACCACAACACCAATCATCGCCAATTGCCAGATTTAATCAAAACATTTTCTCATTTACCAGTTAAGGTCCTAATTCCTAGTTCACTATATTTAATACCTGTAAGGCATTTCTGGTAGACCAAAAAGACTTAGATGGCAAAATACAACATAGTAAACATCAGTTGCCATCAATGACAACACAAATAACTGATCAAATTCATTCAATCATGCAATCTCAATCTCTTCATCACAATGCCATCACAAACAGTCCTTTACCGGTTCAATCATCATTCTTCTTTAGTTATGCCAATCCTACCAATAGAAACAAAGCAAGGTTGGTTTGCAAGGGTTACAATCAAGTTGAAGGCTTTGACTTTGAGGAAATATTTTCTCCAGTTTCTCAGATGGAAGCTATTAGGATGTTCTTAGATTTTGCAGCTTTCAAGGATTTCAATGTTTATTAGATGGATGCAAAATCAACATTTTTGAACGGTGAACTGAAAGAAGAAATTTATATTGAACAACGAGAAGGATCTAAGTTAAGAGATGATTTGGATATTGTTTGTAGGTTGAAGAAGACTCTATATAGATTAAAACAAGCTCCTAGAGCTTGGTATGGAAGGTTAGCCAAGTATTTGATTGGTCAAGGTTTCCAGAAGGGCTCTGCTAACAACAATCTTTATTTCAAAGTTGATTCAGGTAAATTCTTAATTGTTGTGGTATATGTTGATGACATAATTTTTGGAGGAAATGATGGTTTGTGAAAAAGGTTTGCTAATGAGATGCAAAAGGAATTTGAGATGTTCATGATTGGTGAGTGCAATTTATTTCTTGGATTGCAAGTGAATCAAAATAGCAAAGGAATTTTCATTTCTTAGTCTAAATATGTCAAAGAATTGCTAAAAAAGTTTGGGTTGGAGAATTCCAAACCAGTTGTACACTTATGACTACTAGATGCAAGTTAACAAAAGATGATAAATCTCCCACGAAAGATGTAAGTAAGTATAGATCAATGATTGGAGGACTATTATATCTGACTGCAACTAGACCAGATATCATGTATGTTGTTTGTTTAGCAGCTAGATTTCAACAAGAACCAAAAGAAAAGGATTTTGTTGCAGTGAAAAGGATTTTTAGATATTTGAAGGGAACAAAAGAGTTCAGATTATTGTATCACAAAGATTTAGAATTCAGTTTGACAACTTCTACAATGGAGATTGGGAAGTGTTGATGACAAAAAAGTACAAGTGGTGGAGCATTTTTCCTTGGCTCCCAGTTAGTTGCTTGGTCAAGTAAGAAGTAGGTTTTTGTATCATTGTCCACTATTGAAGTTGAATATATTGCAACATCTTCGTGTTGCACGCGGGTACTTTGGATGAAACCAAATTTGAAGGATATTGGTGTGTTGTTTGATGAACCTATCTCAATTATGTGTGATAACACCAGTGGAATGAACATTTCTAAGAATCCAGTACAACATTCCAGAATAAAGCATATTTCTATTCGGTATCACTTCTTGAGGGAAAAGGTGTTGGATAATGAAGTAAGTCTTGAATATGTACCTACGAAAGAGCATGTTGTAGAAATTTTCACCAAGGCATTGTGTAAAGATGCTTTTGAGTATCGCCAACAAAAGTTAGGGGTATTACCACCTCCTAGTTTGAACTAATGTGCATTTAGATGTGCATTGGTCTAGTGACTTGCATGATTATTCTTTTATGTACTAATGCTTGAAGTCTTCCTCTTAGGGGGAGAAGAGTAAGTTTCATAGGGGGAGATGTGCCCACCTTTGTCCTTGATGTCAAAGGGGGAGTGATGTAGAGTTGATGGTTGATGGTGATGATGCAGAGAAGTTTGCAGAGTTGCAAAGATACAATAACACTACAATAATCATGTTTGTTGTTGATGAATGTTGCCATCAATGACAAAGGGTGATATTGTTGCAAATGTGATGATTTATGGTGTTGATATGTTTGTCATGGTTGTCATTGATGTCAACATGTGGGTTTCTGTGAGGTTTTCTGAGTTGGTGATTTGGCATATGTTTTCCAATCTATTCGGTGCTCTAGAAGTTGTGCTCTAGATGATGTTCAGTGTTGATTGGTAATTGATAGTGTTGTTTGTGGTCTCAATTTCTTTTTTCTCTGGATATGATGTTGATTGTGTGGATTCATGGTATCTTAGTTTCATTCTCATTTTGCTTAGTTGAGAAGCGTTATTTTGGTTCCGGTCTGACCTGAAATTGGAGACTGTGTAACGACATTCGTGTAGTGTATGAGTGTTTGGGATGGATGTGTAACGTGTTGATCTGATCGATGAAGCATGTTATGGTGTGGTCCACTTCTCATTCCTTCCCACCATGGGAATCCTTAGTGCAAACCTATTTCAAATTATGTTTGACCGACATGGAAGGTTATGTAGTTAGGAGGATAGTATAAGTAAAGGATGATCAAAATGAATAATGCAATGGAAGATACGTGAGATTGAAAAGCTAAATCCAGCTAATGATTGATGTGAGAAATTGTGCGGAGTTGTGTAGTGTATTGTTGGGGTCTGGAAGCTATTTTGACATTGTTGTTTTGTGGTAGTTGTATCATAGTGGTAATTTTTGTTTTATTTCTTTCTCTTCTGACAGTGGGCCTTTCTGGGCAGTGAACCATCCCACAATGAGCATTCTAGCAGTGAACCACCTTTGTAAAAATCACCTTAACCGGTGTCACTCTAACAGGTGTTATATATTAAGAACTAACATTCTCCACGATTTTTCCCTTCTAGGGTTTTCGACGTCATATCTGGTGTTTATTGTGTATGATTTCTTTTTGTATGTGTATGCTTTCATGTTTACATCTTCTTATGGTAAATAATTCATATGGTGGTTATATGTGAAAGGATTAAAAAGCTTAATTGACAACTAATTCACTCCCCCCATCATTTGTTCGGGCATTAAACAAATGGGTCAACACTTAACATTTATTGTGTCGACTTATTAGAAAAGATAAATTGGGATTATTCTTCTATTCAACCCAATCCTCTTTTTGTTTGTGGCTTTGATAATGTTCCTAGAGAGACACTTGGTATAGTCATATTACCTATCATAGTAGGACCTGTGACTTTACCCACTCTTATTCACGTCATGCCCAACGATATTAGTTATAACCTTCTTCTAGGTAGATCGTGGATTCATGCTATGAAAACAATCCCTTCTACTCTTAATCGCACAATCAAATTCATATATAACAATCAATTTCACATAATCAAGGTTGATCCTAATCCTTATGATTTTTTTCATGATGAAGTAGGATGCATATCTCTCTTTCACACTACGATTCCTTCAACAACATAGTCTCCTATCAATGATGCTTCTTTAACAAATAACTAGGATACACCTTCCTCTAATGGATATAATATCCCTCAATATAGATATGAAGCCTTGAAGGAGCCTTCTGTGTCATTTATCCAAGCTTCTTCTATTCCCAAGTCTTCCTCCAACACATGTCTTGACAATGATGGGGACTTTTTAGACCTTGAAACCAAAAGTGAACCCTCTCCTCTAGACATTTTAACACCTATATATGATTCTACACATGGATACAATGGACATGGTTTAGGTTGGGTACCAAAGTTCTGACAATCATGAGAAATCTACATCACACTTTTCCAAGGAAAGGTTTAAGTTTCCAAATTCCTCCTTCATCGGCATTCCCTCCCTAATTGTCTATTGAATTCATGTCTTCTCATTCCAATATGGCATTACAACAAGATAATGGTTTGTCTGATCTTCACACCAACTTAATTTCTCTTATTTGGCTTAAACAAAGAAAGCAACGTAGACAACATCTTGAAAATTCTACTTTTTGCGAGTATCATCAAATCCATGGCCATTCTACTAATGAATGTCAAGCTTTACAAATTAAAATACAACAATATATTGATTTAGCCATTGTAAAAGTAACATGTGATAGTGAATGACATATTTCTCATGATCATTTCAAATAACATTAAAGTTTCTATTATGTTGCTCCTCACTATGCGACACTTATCTTACCTATTGGGGGCTCATTGTCATTCATGGTGGTACAATTTTAGGTGCAATCATACTTAGTGAGCAACATAATAGTGTATTTATTCTTGCCTCTATGCCTAGGGGGAAAGAATAGTGTTTCATTTCCATCATTTCTCTTTTATTCCAAACATTGCCTTTTCCTTTGTGAGTTGCATTATTCATAACTTGATGTCCTTTCTTGCATGGAATTATCCTTCATGCGAGTACATGTACGTTCCTTGTTTAGGACCTATTATTTTTTTTAAATGGTACATCTCTTATGAACAATTTTTCCTTAGTGAATGTGTGTAATCTTTAAGGAAGGATCCACTTTTTCCTAGCAATAGGAGAAGCTGTGTATTCTTAGTCTCTTTCTCCTTTTCAAAGATGTTATTTTTAACAAATATCCCTTCTATTTTTGAAGGTTAATATATTTGGATAAATATCTATTTCTCCGTGCATCCCTCAAAAGGATCCCTTTACACTTGTTGCAAGATATCTCTTTTACAACTATCTTTTCCTTGCTTATAAGAGTTATGCCTCTTTACCTTGGAGTTATGTACATTGTTTCCTAAAGGATATCTCCTTGGTGATGGAGGTGTGTATCCTTGTTTCCATCTTCCTTAAGACATCAACATATGGCTATGTTGACATCTTAAGAGGGGGCATACATCACGACCTCCTTGTAGCATATGTTAAATTCAAGTTTTAGATTCCCTTGCATAATGCCTTGCTTGGTTGTCATTTTCCAATTCAAGGTTGCAAATTTCCTTACATAATGCCTCTTTGGGATATCATTATTTCACGTCTTATACAGGTTGTTGCATGATAAAAAATGGACCAAAGTCTTAGACAAGATGTGTGACCCCTGAAACCAGAAATTCCATATATAGTAGGATGTCAACTCATCCTTTTTTCAACTTCTTTAAGGTAGGTTGAATATCATGATACAACTTGCTAGACCTTACAACCCTCCTTGTGCTACATTTTTGGATGAGTGGAAGTAGCATAACATAGGTTTCTAGACTATTCCAATTATTCCTTCCTACATGGATCACACAACATCACACAACTTGTTGTCCTATGAGAATTCATGTTTTTGTGGATCACCTACCATAACATAGCTTGCTATCCCATGGAAGCCATGTTCTCTCTTTCTCTCTCTCATGGATCATCCAACATAACATAACTTACTAGCTCATGGAGTCCATGCTCTCTCCTTCCTCTCTCTCCCATGAGCCCATACCATAACACACTTTGTTAGTATTGGATCATGGTCTTTTCTCCTTTCAATTGGTGCGTATCCTTATTCTTTCTATAAGACCTCTTGTGTTCTTGCAATAACATGATGAGAATGATATTAGCGGTTGAGACATTTTTCTTGTCGAGGTCTCTTCAACTAGATGATTTGGGACTTTATTTTCTAGTAGTAACGTTGTTTTATTTTGTGTATACTTGAAGGTTACTTGCATGTATTGATAGGATCTTATGCTCGGGGGCTTGATCACCCCTCAAATTTAGTGTTCTCCTATCCCTAGTTTTCCTTACTCTCTTCATTTCTACTTTATTGAGAGTATGATCGTAAGGCCATACTCCACTAAAGTGGGAGATACATATAGTGTCATAAATTGTATAACTTTATTAGTGTGTCCAATTTCACACTCTCCAAGCAATCATTTTAGTACTTCCCATTACTCTATGTATTATAAGACTTTTATTATAATTAATTAATATTTAATTCAATATTATGAGTCTTATTCCAATTTATTACCATCATCACATTACTATCTGGAACCTTAAATTTAGGTGTGCCCTTTATCTTTTTACCTTGATTTATTCTTAATCCTACTCCAATTTCAACTTCCAAAATACATTATACTTATCTATACCTCATGGTTTGACCCATTGGGCTGAAATTAGCAGTAGAGAAAAAGTTGTCAGGACCAAGATGATCCACTCCCCTTCATCTTAAGATTTTTTCCTCGAATTTCAAGAGAATAATTTGGTAGTCCTAATTAGTTCAAATCCCACTCCATGTCAAAATACACCAAATCTAAGTTGGCCTAAAGGTGGTTTTTATTGCAAAGTCCCTATATCAGGTATCCTTATTCATTTTCATCATCTCATCTTATGTTATCATTATCATCCAATTCAAGAGCAATTCTTCTTCCTCAAGAGTATATTTGAGTCAAAGAGAAACAAACTACATCAAAGCATCTTCATGTTATGTTTTATCTATGATTTCATGATGAATTCTATGTGATTTATCATGCTATTGCATCAACACATGGATGACTTATCCTAAGAGCATTGCATCACCTATTGAAGGTATAATCATCTACATTTAAGCATTTGAATTTAAAATCTATCATTTCCCTCAAAAGGCAAGTTTTTCCAATTCAATTCAAGTTCAAGTTCAATTTCAATTAGGGTTAATTCCAAACTCAAGGTTTGACCTAGGCAAACTCCTATCCACAACACCCTTTCTTTCCTTTTGTGTGTAGGTATAGGTTACCAATGGAGACACAGAGTGCAAGAGACCATCAACAGACAAATACAAACCTATCCTCAGAATTTGGACCTTTCTTTCTGGGGCCACGACACTTGGGGCACCCTTGTTTGGACCAGGGCACTTGGGATGCCCCATTCTCAAGTTTTCCTCTAGATTTTGTAGGTAGCTCAGTTGCAGTCTCAGAAAATAGATTTTAAGAAACCAACTATAGGGCAAAAGACGAGGGCATTCTGGGTGTCCTAGTCCCACAAATTCAACTCTAGATCACTTTTATAGGTGCATAGTCAGATTTCCTACCCATTTCTATACATATTGCAAATATCTATTGGTTCATCAGTTAATTGTAGCATTCTAAGTTAATGCATGTACCTTCTTATCCTAGATTTGGCCTTTAATTTACATCTTGTCAATTGCATCTTCAACTTGAACAAAAGGGAACCAAATTCAATTAGTATTCAACCCTCTTCCTCCTTTTAATGTTTTGTTTGCAAAATAGGTCATTTCCTAGTTTACATAACTTAACTTGTGAAACCCTATTTTCATACATTACAAAATGTTAATGTAATAATTATATCATAATTTATTGATTGAAATGAGTATGACTCTTATTTATTCCTTATAATTACCATTTACAATACTATAGCTTTAATACCACATCTAAAACCCAACCACTTTCATCACTAATAGAGTATGGAAATTAATGTTTACTCAAAGCCAAAAAATTAAGATGTTTGAGCACCATTTACAATACTATAGCTTTAATACCACATCTAAAACCCAACCACTTTCATCACTAATAGAGTATGGAAATTAATGTTTACTCAAAGCCAAAAAAGTAAGATGTTTGAGCATTTATTTTTTGAAATATTAAATTATTCTACAATCATTATAATTAATACAAATTATTTGCATTACTTTAACATGGCTACAAAACTCAAATTATTTTATTTTACAAATACCAGTTCACACATCCTAAAACCATAGACAAAATTTGCAAAGAAAAATAGAAAGGAGAGAGAATCATCATGATGATATCCACCCTGTCATGAAATATTAAGCTTCCCTATATTAACTTCATTGGAGAAGTCTTGCCCATCACAAATGATCTAACAATGTGTGGCCAAAATACATGGTGGAATCTAATGCAGGCTATGTGAATCATGGGAAAGCTAGCATATCTATATGCTCATGCAACATATATCTAATGTGCTTATCTATTGATAAACATATTATGAAAGAGATAGGAAATATAATAAAGAAATACACTTATGAATGTACATTAAAGATAATCAATATCTATAATATAAAATGTCCCGAACATCTTATTATGATATCTTGACATTCAAGAGGATGTATAAAATATCTAGAAGAAAAGTCCATAACTATCTGTTAGTCCTTTAAATTTAATTTAATCACACAAACATAATTCCTTACAACCACACAATACTTGTTGATATATAGAATGAAGGGTCTTACTTCGTCATAACAAAATTGGGAGTAGGTTGCCACTAGATATACATGAAAGATTGCAATTGAAGTGTAAGTACACAATACCCTCTTCTAGATTATTTTATTAAATTTAAAATCTAAAACCCCTTTCTATATTTCAATGAAGGATAATAAGTAAATTCACCCATATATAAAAATAGAGATAATAACATCAATTCCTTTGTGTAGACACTGAAAATTGTCCTAGGTCTCCGATGACACTTTTCACCAATTTCTCATCTAAAACTAATTAAATAATTTTATTATTTAATTAGTACTAATATTCTTCTTATAATAATTAAATCATTTTAAATTATTTAGCTACCATTTGTCTAAACCATAAATTAAATAATCTCCATTATTTAATTAATGTTCATCATTATCTCTTTCTAATCAATCAATCTTGATCTTCATCGCCTAATCTTAATTATTCCTCTTTGATTAATTAATTCCTACTTAATTATTTGCTCCCTTTATTCTAAACTAATTATTCTTCTAAGATTAAATAATAATTTATAATTATTTAATCCTTTTTTCCAAAATCTCTAATTATATCTTTTTTTTAAATTTATTTAATTGCCACGCATGCGTGAAATTAATAATTTTTATTTATTTATGAACCCACTTAACTCACTAACTTTCTAATTTTTGAATGGGGAGTTTGAGCTGGAACTTGGGCAGGCAACTTGCCCCTTCGATCTCGGCAAATCTACAGGGGAATGCTACAGGTGTTGGTCCTTAAGGACAACATGTGAGACAAGGCAATGAAAAGATAGGAAGCGGTCATGATGATGGCTCAATTTCTAAAGATAGGGACCCACAAAATGGGGGGATTTTAGATGATCCTGGCAAGGGTTCTCATGATAAGGGGGGTCGGGTTGTTGTCAAACCTTGGTCCTCCCTCTTTGGTGTTAAACCTGGTGGTAAGTCGACGTTCCCTTCTATTAATAATATTTTGAAACTGGCTTCTGGGTGTTTTGTGATTGCTGTCCTCGATCAGGTGATAGATCATAACATCTGTGTTATGACCTTATCGTTAGTTGGTAAATTCATGAGCTCTAGGCCTAACATTGATGTGGTCAGAGCTTTCTCTAAGAGGAGATGGTTCCTGAAAGGTTAGATTGAAATACCAGCTATGGCAAAAGGCTTTTTATCCTTTGCCTTCTCTTGTGAAGAATATTTGTTTGATGTTATTTGTGGAGGCCCTTGGGTTATTGGGAAGGCATCTTTGGCTTTGAAGCATTGGTCCCCCAATCTGGATCTGAATGATGGTATCTTTTCTTCTGCTCCTATTTGGGTTAGATTGCCTGGCTTTTCCTTGGAATTCTGGCATGAGGATGTGTTTAAGGGTTTGCCCAACTCCTTTGGGGAACTCTTATCTATCAACCCAATGATGACGACCAGGAAAAGAATAGTTTATACTAGGATCTGTGTTTGTGTTAGTCAGAATATTGATCTCCCGTCCTCGATGGATATCATTTATAAGTTGGGGAAATGGACTCAACAAGTGGAATTTGAGACAATGCCATTTGTTTACTTCCATTGTAAAAAATCTGGGCACTGGGCTAAGAAATGTCCTATGCAGACCAAGAATAATGTTGCCCCATTAACAAGAATACCACCCCCAAGAGTGGCCCTCAACAACAGATTTGGAGAGAAAAAATTGCTAAGGAGGCTTAGGGCGATGCTGGCAGGCTTGAGACGGTTAAGGATAATGCTAGTCAAGGGGGTCCGAATGGATCTAATGCTACTGTTCTGGTTCAGTTGGAAAAAGATGGTTCTAATGATGTTCTGAAGTCGAAGTCTCAAGCCCAACAAGAGGAGGATATAGTAATGGAAAAAGGTACTAGTGATGATGGTTATGATAAATTGGAGCAATGCATTTTTGAAGATGGTCTAAAGCCCAATCCCTCTGACCTGCATCTTGAGGATGGAGAGATAGATGTAGGAAACAATGCTGGTGGGGATTCTTTAAACAGTTCTAAGTGGATGGAAAGGGAGGGTCTGAATGTGTTTGTGAATTGTTTGAGATCTGAATCTATGGAGTGTGTGAAATCCACTTATCCTCAGGTGGAGAGGTCCCCTCTTTCCCAAACCTTGTTGGAGATTAATAGAAGAGAGATTGGCGGTGGGATTGGCCCTTGAAATTAGGGAAAGAAAATAATATGCCTACTTAGGTAGTTTTGGGGGGTGAAGTCCCGTTTACTCTAGTGGAGAAAAAGAAGTCTAAGAAATCTGGACAGAATGTTGGGGCTTCACAAGTTGGTGTTGGCATTTGTGCTGAGTATGTTGACATGATCATATTATGTTGTCATTGATGTCAATATGTTGGAGAGTGAACTGACAATATGCTAGAAAGTGAACCGGTACAATGTGGTGAACCGGTATATGTGCAAAGAAGTGAACAGGTATATTGAAGCTAAACAGTTGGCAAAGTGAACCGGTATAGTGGTATAAACCGATATATTGAGCAATAGGTGAAGTGGTATGTTTGTCCGAGAGAACCGCTATGATGAAATGTGAATTGGCATATGGAATGTTCGCTATGAAGACTTAACATGATATGACTAACCGGTTGGTAGTCTTGGCTTAAGGGTTTCCGGTTGAAGTGTTCCAAGCCTGTGTGATTCAACCAATGACATCGTATGATGAGTTAGAATTGTAATGAAGATCATATCATGGTGCCATGTTAGCCTTGTGTGCATAAAGGATCTTGCATGAAGGAGATTGATCCTATCTACCTTAGGAATATGCGAAGTCTCTGTAAACGGTGGAGAACGCATGATGGGTTACAAGCGGCCATGAAAGCGATGAAGAATGAATGATGGAGAATGTCTTGAGATTCAATGCAATGTGTTCAATGGTTAGGATTAAACCGTTTGAATTACTTAACCTAAATGTTTTAGGGTTTAGGGTTTATGCTACCGACCTATCTGTTTCCTATAAGGTCGATGTTGTGTTTCATGCTAAGGTTGTTGGAAAATGGTGTGTGTGTATCTAAGTGAAGAGATACATGATTCTTGCCAGACCAGATGAGATAAGAGGATTGATTCCTGCATTGTGTGTGTGCAGAAGGAAGGAACTTAAGCGGATCTGCATTAGGCATTGAGTGCTACTATCAGATCATTATAATACCTGTTGATCTTTAACCACTTCAATAGTTGGAAAATCCCTTAATCGGGTAGCTCTAATCAGCTTGCTGTAAATCCTTTAACAAGGTGACTCAAACTAATTGAGTTCTTGAAATCCTCTAACAAGGTAACCTCTAACAGGGTTTAACCCTTAACCAGGTATTTAGCCATCCCTTAACCGGGTGATCTCTAACAGGATCAGTTCTTAGCAGAACCTATTGTAACAGTCTTTAACCAGACTAGGCTCCTAACAGAGCAGACTTCTAAAGAGTTCAAAAGCAGCTTGTGGGTATTCATCTCCACCGTGGTTTTTCCCAGTTGGGTTTCCACGTGAAAAATCTGTGTGTCATGTGTAGTATTTTTCATGTGATGATTTAAGTGATTTGTGTCTGAAGGTAAATCATGCTGAGCTAGCTATTATTATATTTCTGATGATAGATTACCTATTCATGCATTAGGGTGAAATGGAAGTGTAGTATTAATTTGAGTGGAAAGTTAAGTGATTAACCAGTTAATGCTTGTCATAGTCATTCTTAGCTTTACTGGTTGCACTTTGTTTCAGACCGATGTTACTGTCTGCCAGACATTTGCAGTGTTTGCAGTCAAACTGGTTTGTGAAAAGAATTTGTGACTGTATTGATTCACCCCCCCTCTCAGTACCGGTTTGGTACTTATTGTTCATCATTGAGTTATCAATTGGTATCAGAGCATCCTCCAGGTCCTCTGTGTTGTAAGCTTAACCACTTGAGGAAAAGACCCTATTGTAATGATGAAGAGAGAAGGTCCAAAGTTCAACAAAGATAAATTCAAAGTTTGGAAGGACAGAATGAAGATTTAAATCAAAAGCATGGTTCTCAACACTGGAGCTATGTTGAGAATGTTTTTGTTATTCCTACCGGTACTCTCACCGATGATCAAAAGAGAGAAATACAGGAGAATGGGCAAGTCATGGAAGCCCTAATCAGCAACTTATCTGACATTGAGTTTATTGATGTCCAGGATAAAGATAATCCCAAAGAAGTATGGGACACTCTTGAGAATATCTATGGTGGTGATGAGCATGTAAAAAAAAGCTAAGGAAGAAAGCCTTAGAGGGAAGTTTGAAGACATGAAGATGGTTGAAGGTGAGACCATTCAATAGTATGGAATAAGAATAAAAACTATTGTTTTAGATATCAAGAGTGCAGGCGGTAAAATAGAAGATTCCACTGTGGTAAGCAAAGTTCTGAGATCCTTATTACTGGTCTATGCAATAAGGGTTGCTGCTATTCAGGAGCTAAGATCAATAGACAAGACTAAGGTAATCCTAGACTCCATCATTGCAAAGTTGATAACCTATGAGCTAAATAGTTTTGATGGTAGTATTCAAAAGACTGAATCAACTTTTAGAGCTTCTGTTGTACCATCTAGAAAAGGAAAAGAAGCAAGCACCGGTGGTGAACCAAGATAGAGTACAGAAATGGATGATGAGGAGATCCTGATGGAATTTGAAGCTCTTCTTGATAGGAAACTTCCTAAAGGAATCAGTAAATGCAGAGGTAAGCTCCCTTTGAAATGCTTTTCTTGTAATTGGATAGGACATATTGCTATAAACTGTCCTAATGGTGACAATAAGGACAAAATGGAGAGGTTCAAGAAATTCAAAGGAGGAAACCAAAGAAACTGTTTTGTTGCAGTTGATGAAGGTGTCACAGATGAGGAATCGAAAGATGAAGAGAATGAAGATATTGTGTTTGTTGCAGTAAAGGAAGATGTGTCAGGCAAGAAGGCTCTTGTCTCTTGCTTTGATAATTCCAATGAGTGGATTATTGACAGTGGCTGTTCTCACCATATGACTGGTGACTGGAGCAAGTTTCTATCTTTGGAAGACTATGATAGTGGTGTGGTTCGCTTTGGTAATGATGCACCATGTATGGTTAAAGGAAGAGGGTCCATCCCTCTGAATGGAAAAAGCAGTGCTGACAATGTGTATTGGGTGGAAGGTCTCAGACACAATCTATTGAGTGTTGCCCAGCTAAATGACAATGGACTCACTCTAGAATTCAAAAATGGAGCATGCAAAATCAAAGGAAAGAATGGTGATTTGATGGCCACCGGTATGCAGACCAAAGGTAACTTATTTCAGCTAAATGAAAATATAAGCACATGTCTTATTGCTAAGTTTGATGATAGCTGGATATGGTATAGGAGACTCTACCACATAAACTTTGACAACATTGTGAAGGCCAGTAAGATCAAGGTAGTTAGAGGACTGCCGATGCTGAGCAAACCGGAAAATCCTTTGTGCAGAGAATGTCAACTAGGGAAAATGTCTTCCTCAACCTTCAAAAGTAAATCCTTCATAGCTGACAACTTACTTGATCTTATGCATACTGATTTGTGTGGTCCTATGAAAACTAGGAGTGTGCAGGGAGATAGGTATTTTATGATACTTACAGATGATTGCTCAAGAATGATGTGGGTCACATTCTTGAAGGACAAGTCTGAAGCCTTTGGAAATTTCAAAGCTTTCAGAGCATTGGTAGAAAAGGAAAGTGGTAGAAGAATCAAATGCCTTAAAACTGATCAAGGAGGGGAATTCACTTCCAGTGCATTCAACAAATATTGTGAGGAGAATGGCATCAAGAGGCAACTGTCTGCCCCCCGGACTCCACAATAGAATGGCTTAGCAGAGAGAAACAACCAGACTGTGGTTGAATCAGCTAGAACTATGTTGATCCAAGGAAAAGTTGCTCACAGCTTTTGGAGAGAAGTGGTGAGCACTGCAGTCTACACAATGAACCAGGTACTCATCAAGAAAGGAAAGGATAAGACTCCTTATGAGTATTGGACTGGTAAGACACCAGTGGTAAGCTACTTTAGAATGTTTGGTAGAAGATGTTATATCAAGAGGAGTGAACATCAGAGCAAGTTCGATGCAAAATGTGATGAAGGAATATTCCTAGGATATTCCACCAAGAGCAAAGCTCTCAAATGTTTCAACAATAGGACTCAGAGAATTGTTGAAAGCATCAATGTTAGAGTTGATGAAAATTCTGGAAAACTTGAGGAAACCGATAGTAAGCAAGTAAGAGATGAGCCAGTAGTAACCTTCTGGGAACCGGTTGCTAATTAGCCAAGTACCAGTAACAGTGTTCCTACACCGGTAGATGCTGATGCTGATGAAGATGAGGATGAAGTAGAAAAGAAAGAGGAATCAGTCAAGAGCATTCCTCAATATGTCAAATTGAATCATGATCCAAAGCAGATCATAGGAGATAAGGATGCAAGAATCCTTACAAGAAGAAAGGTCAGAGAGAATTCTTGTATGATCTCTGAATTTGAGCCTAAATCATTCAAAGAGGCACATAAAGATGAAGACTGGATCAAGGCAATGGAGGAGGAACTTGACCAGATAGAGAAGAATGGTACATGGTCTTTGGTACCCAAACCAGAGCATAAAAATGTCATTGGTACCAAATGGGTTTTCAGAAACAAGCTGAATGAGGATGGCACAATGGTAAGGAAAAAAGCCAGACTAGTTGTAGCGTCCTAAAATTGCGACACTTGCAATTTCGACTGCATTTCGGTCTTCACGATGGCGACGCAACACGCAACCTGAATGGAGACCCCAAAACTTGCTCACGACACTGAAAACTGCATTTTTCATGCACCCTGGCCTGAACCTCCTTTGCACCCCGCTGTCCCAGAGGTGGGACCAGAGCGCCCAGCGCCCTGGTCCTCCAGGACCATGGCGCCCAGCGCCCTGGTCCCTGGGTCCTATTTTGGGCCCGGTTTCCTAAGTGATATCGGGTCTTTTTGATTGCAATTTGGAAATATACTTCCCTGGTCGGCCTAAGGTCGGGAAAATTAGTCTATCAGCCCTAAATGACAAGTATATAAACTACATTTTCCTCTCTCATTCGATATGATGGAAAAGGCGTGGAAACTATACTCAAGCATTCAAGCATTCAAGCAATTGATCATTTCAAGTCTCCATTCAAGGCTAAGTGTTGCATTCAAGTCAAGGATTCAACCATTGAAGAGGAGATCACTTATTACATGCTACATACTACAACATACAACATCTAAACCTTCGCACATAAGGATACCAACATCCTTAGAACAAGGTATTAGTACTTGTTTTACATTACAGTCATTTACAGCTCTTGCTCATTTCTTGGTTAATTCCAAAACCGGGGTTTGACCTAAAGGCAAACCCCTAATCCCTAACCCCCCATCGTCTTCGCTTTTCTATGTGTAGGTTGCAGGTACGCGGCTGAGATTGAAGATCTGGAATCCTTGTGCAGAGACGAACTGATCCCCCTTCGTTTCGCGGATTTTTCGGAGGATCGTGGCGCCGGGCGCCATCGTCCCGACAGCTTTTTCTCAAATTTGCAGGACAACGCCGTATCAACATTTTACTGCTAATTCCAGGTCCGCAGCTTCATCCTATAACCTAAACTCAGTTTATAAGCGAATCTTTATGACTTTCTATGCATCCTTAGCTTAATTTCCTTAATCAACATTCTTTACAAAAGAGGGTAGCTTTGCTTTCCAAACCCTTGAAATTCATCTAGCATCCAATCTTACCTTGTGTGGGATTGGATCTTATGAGTTTCAACCCCTCTTTTGAATGTAAAGTCTTCCCCCTAAGTGAAAACCCATCGAATCCTAGTGAACCTCCCTTCTCTCTCCTCGGAGTTAGAAGAGGGGAGACCAACTAGGGTTCGACAGCGATTTTCCGCTTTACATTTTGGTGAACCCGACGTGAACATCCTTTCTGATTTTTCATGCTTAGATCTGAAAATTGATTCCTTGATTACATTTCCATGTTTGATCTTTTGCAAAATTTTAGAGGTGATTGCATAAAAACCCTAAAATTTCTTTTTGAAAATTAAGCTTGTGAAATGTTTAATTATTAATGCTTGCTTCGGATCTGCTTTTCTATTATAAATTATCAATTGATATCTGTACTTTAATTTTGAAAATTAAGTGGTTAAATGTCAAAACCCTAATTTTTGAAACCCTCTTAATTCAACCTTTGTCCGACAATTTGACCGATCAAAACATCTCCAAATCAGCTGTAACTTTGGATTCTGTAATAAAATCACAATATCTTTCATCCCTGAAAATTTGGAAAAAAGTTGCGAGGACCGTGTTGCACTCCGAGTGCCATCGTCCCCGACATTTTTTCCAAAATTTCGAGAGTGAGATCTTGCTGTATTTTCCTGCTAAAATCCAGAATTTTGGCTGATTTTGTCAATTATAACACTTTCAAAATTACAGTCAAATTTGGTCTTGTGATTGCTTGGTTTAAGGCTTCTAATCATTCAAAAATCATTGAAATTGAAATTTTGTGTCAAAATTGTGTTCTTACTGTCCTAAATCTGAAAAGTGTGTTTGCATTCATTCGAAATTTCAGTGCTTTATTCAAATTCTTGCAATTTTTGACTTTTGAAATTAAGTGCTTAATTACAACAACCTTGATTTCTGCTTTCAAAATTGAATTTTGCGTGAAATTGAGTCAATTTTTAAATTTCAAAATTTGCATTGCTTTTGACATTCCCTCTAAAATCATAAAATTCAAAATTTCAGTTTCCCTCTCTTTTTCAAAATTCAAATTTTGTATTTTTCGACAATCTTGATAGGGTTCAATTTTGAGATTGCAACTTTAATTTGGCCTATCTACAGATCGTAAAATCCCTCAATTTTTTCAGATTAGCTCTAAAATCATCATACCTTTCATCCCTGCAAATTTCGAAAAAAGTTGCAAGGACCGTGTTGCACTCCGAGCGCCACGGTCCCGAACATTTTTTCCGAAATTTCGGGAGACTGTTGTGATTGCATTTAACAGCTTAAATCTGGAAGATTGGCTGTTTTTACTGAAAATTGCTACCTCTAAATTCAAAATCTTTTCTCTTTCTCTAGTGCATGAGTTTTACAACAACAAGTCCTACTTACACTATTCCCGTTAGACGAAGCCATAGAATTAAGTCTTTCCAAGGTTTAACTACCGAGGAGATGGAACCTAATTTGAGTAGCCTTTTTAATGAGGACATGGGTAATTCCTCTAATCCTCCGAATGATGAAGAAGCTCTCCATGAAGTTTCCGTTGAATAACTTTCCAAATTGGATAACCAATTTGATGATTTTCACCAGTGGATGTCTCATGAGTATCCCGATAGTCAAGCTCTTCCTTTAATTGAGGGTCTAAAACGCATGCTTCAAAGTGATAAGAATGGAATTGATGTTTTGCATGGTATTGCACACATTGTGGATTCGAATGTGATGCCTATGAAGAGTTGTGCTGAATCCTTAGGTTATACACAACCTCCTACACAAGTTAATCATTCTATTCCTTTGACCACTCCTATTGCTAGTATACCTACCTTTACATCAAACATCATGGCTACCTCTATACAAGACATTCCTCCTGTGATCACTGGTCATGGGAGCAATCCTCCCTCTTCTTCAATTAATCCTCTTCCTTCATTCAATCCAACTTCTTCGTACATTCCTTCAATGAATGTTCCTATTACATCTTCACAAATGAACATGACGCAAGGGGGCAATTCATTTAACCATTCCATTCCTCCTTGTAGTGTTCCTCCTATCCAATCATCCCCTATGGTTGACTATCATAGGGTCCCACCACCTTATTCTCTACCTTCTTTCAATAACATCACACCTCCATCTCAATCTAACACACCTAATATGAACTCTTCGACTGAAGCTACCATTAATAATCTTGCATAGACTGTCTCTTCTTTACAGCAACAAATTGCCTCTATGAATCAATCTAAGTTTAGTGTGCCCACATTTGATGTTGCGAGCCCACTTTCTCTTGACATTGTTCGAGCTATCCCTCCTAAACATGTTGAAATCCCGCATCTGGAGCTTTATAATGGTAAAGGAGATCCTCTAACACATGTTAAGACTTTTCAAACAATTTGTACAGATTTTGCTTACGACCCAAGGTTGCTTGCGAAACTATTCACTAGAACATTAAGAGACAAAGCCCTACAATGGTATTGCTCGTTGCCTTCTTATTCTATTACTTCTTTCGAACAACTTGCAAATGCTTTCATTCAACAATTTCAAAACAATATAAGTCCTAAAGTTACTTTGATTGACTTAATGCATTGTAAACAAGGTGTTAAAGAAAAAGTGACTGATTTCATTGGTAGATATAAGCATTTGTGTGCTCAAATTTCTTTTCCAGTGCCTGATAATGATATTCAAAGAATCTTTATTTCTAATTTGCAAAAAGATATTCGAGACAAACTTCTGTTTTCTGAGTTTACTTCTTTCCAACAGTTGTGTGCCACTCTTCACAATTATCAACTGACTGTGAGTCAAATGGAACAATCACATCCTATGGCTCCGAGTGATAAGGGTGATAGCAGTCAACAACCATTTGGGAAGTTTAAACCGAACAGAGATTCCATCAAATTCAATGAAAACATCATCAACAACAATGTGAATGCAGCATCAGGTGTGCCTCCTATTTCTAAATTTTTCAGGAAAGAAAGAAAGTATACTCCTTTGAATGAATCATTGCATGATATTATGAATAAGTTATTGGGACAAAATGTGCTTACTCTTCCTCCTATAAGACAAATTGATCCTGCAAAAATTACTTCCCCTTATTTTGATCACAAAGCTTTTTGTCATTTTCATCGTCAGCCTGGTCATGATACTGAAAAATGTTTTTCTTTAAAGGGTAAAATTCAGGATTTGATTGATAATAATACTATCTCTGTTTCTGGAGTGAATGATAAAGGCAACACATCTGTAGCTCCTCCTAACCAAAATCTTCAGATTTTCACTGATCCATTGCCTTCTCATACCTCTAATGCAATTGAGGCTAATGACTCCTCTCTTTCATCTGATGGTCTTGTGTCTATGACTCCGAATGTGATTAACTTTGTAGAGCAGCAAGAAATCCCTAAAGAACCTTCCATCACATTTAATTCTAGTGAAACCATTAGAGCACCTGATGGTCCTTTATACATAGTTGCAAAAGTTAAGAATATACCTTGCCGTGGAGTGCTTATTGATCCTTCGTGCATGGTTAATGTTATTACTGAAGAATTTCTTTTTACTTTGCAATTGAATCAAGTGATATATGACAAAACAGATGTGATTGTGAAACTATTTGATGCATTTTCTTCTCCTGCAATTGGTTCTATTACATTGCCTATTGAGGTCCATAATAAATCCCTTGATGTGAACTTTGCTATTATTCCTTCTTCCGAACAATTTTGTGTGAAGCTTGGCTATCCTTGGCTATCTTCCATGAAAGCTATTTCTTCTCCTATTCATAAGTGTTTAAAATTTCCCCATAATGGTGAAGTTGTTACTGTCAATCATAGTCTCTTTAAACCAGCTGAAAGAACCTCTAGTGTTCCTATTGATTACTTTTGGCCTAAACAATTCCAATCTCTTCCTCCGTGAAGTGATCATCTTTTCAAATCTTATCAAAAGTGGAAAACAGATATGATCCTATCTCTAAGTGAACCTAGAACACCTAAACTTGACATTCCTATCATTCTTGAAAAGGAAATTCTTCCTTTGAAAGACAAAACTAATGTCTTTCCCCAAGAAGATGCCCAACCCGTCCCCATGGATGTAACTATGTCTATGCCTAATAAATCTTTTAAGAGTAGATCTATACCTCCTCGTCATGATGGACCTGGTCTTCTCCCTAAACCAAAAATTCCTCCTTTATATGGAGCAGTTCCTCCTCCTGCCTTTTATAGAGAAAAGAGACCTTCTTCTTCTCCTATTATTCAACCGAAGAGACCACAACCTAAACACCCAAGTGCTAAGGATGAGAACATTCCTCCTCCTCAATCTTCTCCACTTCCTACTAAGACTAGACGTAATCGTTCTGCACGTGAACGCCGACGAAAGCGTCATCTTAGGGCTCAAGCAGCTGCTTCTCAAAATTTACAATCTCCAAAAACACCTTCAACAAGCATTATTCCATTTTCTCCTCAGCCGGATATTGAGCCTAAATCTCCTAAACATAAGATGCATGATGGTCTTGATCCTGTGCGAGTTAAAGATCCTATTTTTATAAATCTTGATGATGATATAGATGAAAATGTTATTCATGATGAAAATGTTACTCCTCTTGCTTCTGACAGTGAATATGAACTTGTTGATGTTGATAACCATTTATCTAATGAATTTTCTAAAGCACTTATCCTAGCTCCTAGACAAGAACAATGTGGCTCGGAACATGAACATAGCCCTTGTTTGGATCTTGTGATAGCTCCATCTGCGGTGTTGGATGTTCCTCCTCTAGCGTGTTCCCTGCCTTCCCGAAACATTGATCAGCAAGATCGGGGGGTAGATGACGTGCTAGACTAGTTACATTAGCATGGCAGATTCTCTCCCCCTCTCTTTTGTTACTTCTTCTATATGTTATTCTCATTCTTCTCTTTGTTTTCCTTAGTGTTGTCTACTTGAGGACGATGCAAAGCATTGAGATCTCTTTGGTCTCTCTCATGTTGACTCAAAAGACACATGTGTTCCCTTCTTCTGGGTGACCTTCCTTGATTGGGGAATGAAGAACAATTATGCATACATACATATGATATATACATGACTTATCATACAGCATACTGACCCTGAGGAAAGCAAAGTCACCTCGTGCTTTGTGTTTGTGTTCATTATCCTTAGGTTTATCTCATACTTGGGGGCTAAATCTTTGCGATAACGTGCTCCTTTCCTTTCTCATTTTCTATGTGTATCACTACGTTAAAACAATCACCCCCGTTGAGGCGTGTGCGATCGCTTTAACGTAGGGGGGCATACACCCTGTCTATCCCTTCACGATACTTGAAAATTTCTTGGCGAACTTAGCTTTGTCTTGAAAATTTTTGGTATTTCTTTTGCATGACTCATAGTGAGGGAACCTTACTACTGACAGTCATGGTTCTCCCTCGTGATCTTCCCTTTTACTTTGTCAATTGAAGTCGTAAGATCCTTAGTCCACTAGGGGCTTGGTGTGTCTTGCCTCCTTGACGTGGTGAAAGTCTTTCAATGTTGTTTCCTTGTACTTTACCGGAAGTATGAGCATACATACTCCCGTTAAAGTGGGGGCTAAATGTAGCGTCCTAAAATTGCGACACTTGCAATTTCGACTGCATTTCGGTCTTCACGATGGCGACGCAACACGCAACTTGAATGGAGACCCCAAAACTTGCTCACGACACTGAAAACTGCATTTTTCATGCACCCTGGCCTGAACCTCCTTTGCACCCCGCTGTCCCGGAGGTGGGACCAGAGCGCCCAGCGCCCTGGTCCTGAGGGACCAGGGCGCCCAGCGCCCTGGTCCCTCAGGACCAAGGCGCCCAGCGCCCTGGTCCCTGGGTCCTATTTTGGGCCCGGTTTCCTAAGTGATATCGGGTCTTTTTGATTGCAATTTGGAAATATACTTCCCTGGTCGGCCTAAGGTTGGGAAAATCAGTCTATCAGCCCTAAATGACAAGTATATAAACTACATTTTCCTCTCTCATTCGATATGATGGAAAAGGCGTGGAAACTATACTCAAGCATTCAAGCATTCAAGCAATTGATCATTTCAAGTCTCCATTCAAGGCTAAGTGTTGCATTCAAGTCAAGGATTCAACCATTGAAGAGGAGATCACTTATTACATGCTACATACTACAACATACAACATCTAAACCTTCGCACATAAGGATACCAACATCCTTAGAACAAGGTATTAGTACTTGTTTTACATTACAGTCATTTACAGCTCTTGCTCATTTCTTGGTTAATTCCAAAACCGGGGTTTGACCTAAAGGCAAACCCCTAATCCCTAACCCCCCATCGTCTTCGCTTTTCTGTGTGTAGGTTGTAGGTACGCGGCTGAGATTGAAGATCTGGAATCCTTGTGCAGAGACGAACCGATCCCCCTTCGTTTCGTGGATTTTTCGGAGGACCGTGGCGCCGGACGCCATCGTCCCGACAACTTTTTCTCAAATTTGCAGGACAGCGCCGTATCGACATTTTACTGCTAATTCCAGGTCCGCAGCTTCATCCTATAACCTAAACTTAGTTTATAAGTGAATCTTTATGACTTTCTATGCATCCTTAGCTTAATTTCCTTAATCAACATTCTTTACAAAAGAGGGTAGCTTTGCTTTCCAAACCCTTGAAATTCATCTAGCATCCAATCTTACCTTGTGTGGGATTGGATCTTATGAGTTTCAACCCCTCTTTTGAATGTAAAGTCTTCCCCCTAAGTGAAAACCCATCGAATCCTAGCGAACCTCCCTTCTCTCTCCTCGGAGTTAGAAGAGGGGAGACCAACTAGGGTTTGACAACGATTTTCCGCTTTACACTAGTATGTAAAGGATATGCTCAAGAAGAAGGAGAAGACTATGGAGAAACCTTTGCCCCAGTAGCCAGATTGGAAGGAGTTCATATGCTTCTTGCATATGCAGCTTTTAAAGGATTCAAGGTATACCAAATGGATGTAAAATCGGCATTCCTAAATGGAATACTTGAAGAGGAGGTGTATATAGAGCAACCAAATGGGTTTTCCCTATCAGAAGATAGTGACATGGTATGTAGGCTCCATAAAGCCTTGTATGGACTGAAGCAGGCACCTAGAGCATGGTATGAATGCTTGCACTCCCATCTTGTGAAGATTGGATTTGAAAGAACAAGTGAAGATAGCAATATCTACTTGAAATCAGAAGGAGATCAGATTCTGATCTGTGAAGTATTTGTTGATGCCATCATCTTTGGAGGTGATGACAAGATGAGTCATGAATTTGCTGATGAGATGAAAAAGGAGTTTGAAATGTCACTCATAGGGGAGATTAGGTTCTTCATTGGACTATAGATTCAAAAAATGAAAGATGGAATCTTTATTACTTAGTCCAAGTATGTCAAAGAGGTGTTGAAGACCTTTAGCATGGAAGGTAGTAAACTGGTTGGTACACCAATGGTGACCGGTTGTAAGCTATCAAAAGAAGATGACTCAGCGGTGGTAAATGAGAAGGATTACCGATCAATGATTGGTGAGTTGCATTATGTAGTGCATAGTAGACCAGACATTGCACATGCAGTGGGTATTACTGCTCGATTTCAACAAAGCCCTAGAGAATCCCACTTGGTAGCAGTCAAGCAGATTCTTGGATATCTGAAGGGAACTATTGACTATGGGTTATGGTATCCATACAATAATGATTTCAACCTAAAAGTGTTCACAGATGCTGATTGGGCTGGTAATGTAGATGACTAGAAGAGCACAACTGGTGGTGCATTCTTTCTCAGTGGTAGACTGGTCTCATGGATGAGTAAAAAGAAGAGTTGTATCTCTCAGTCTATAGTAGAAGCAGAGTATGTTGCAGCTTTTATGAACTGCACCCAGACTATTTGGATGAAGCATGTATTGAATGGCTTCAAAGTTCCTGTATCTAAACCGGTAAGCATATTTTGTGACAATACAAGTGCAATTAACATTTCCAAGAATCCGGTTTTGCATGCTAGAACCAAGCACTTTGAGCTCAAGTATCATTTCTTGAGGGAGAAGGTTCAGAACAAGGAGGTTGTGTTGGAACATGTTTCCAGTAAGGAGCAGTTTGCAGACATATTCACCAAGCCTCTACCAAAGGCTATATTTACCTATTTGAGAGGTGAATTAGGGGTGCTGCCCCTTCAAGAGGTGAACTGAAAATATGTGCTCCACATCAGTCAGGTATGATAGTGTCCACAATTTTTCCGGATTGATGTGTTGACGGATGCTACTCCTCAGGGGGAGCAGCATAGTGGAACAGGAAAGCTTGTGCCTTCACTTTGGAATTGTTGTCAAAGGGGGAGAAGATGTGAAGTGGATAAGATATCCGCAACAATGTGGAGAAGATGTGATGTGGAAAGAGAGATCTTTGTATATTGCCATCAATGCCAAAGGGTGAGATTGTTGGCATTTGTGCTAAGTATATTGACATGATGATATTATGTTGTCATTGATGTCAATATGTTGGAGAGTGAATCGGCAATATGCTGAAAATTAAACTGGTACAATATGGTGAACCGATATATGTGCAAAGAAGTGAACATGTATATTGAAGCTAAATAGTTGGCAAAGTGAACCGGTATAGTGGTATAAACTGGTATATTGAGCAATAGGTGAAGTGGTATGTTTGTCCAAGAGAACCGGTATGATGAAATGTGAACCGGCATATGGAATGTTCTCTATGAAGACTTAACATGATATGACTAACCGGTTGGTAGTCTTAGCTTAAGGGTTTCCGGTTGAAGTGTTCCAAGCCTATCTGATTCAACCGATGACATCGTATGATGAGTTAGAATTGTATTGAAGATCAGATCATGGTGCCATGTCAGCCTTTTGCGTGTAAAGGATCTTGCATGAAGGAGATTGATCCTATCTACCTCGGGAATATGCGAAGTCTCTGTAAATGGTGGAGAAGGCGTGATGGGTTACAAGCTGCCATGAAAGCGGTGAAGAATAAATGATGGAGAATGTCTTGAGATTCAATGCAATGTTTTCAATGGTCAGGATTGAACCATTTGAATTACTTAACCTAAATGTTTTAGGGTTTAGGGTTTATGCTACCGACCTATCTGTTTCCTATAAGGTTGATGTTGTGTTTCATGCTGAGGTTGTTGGCAAATGGTGTGTGTGTATCTAAGTGAAGAGATACATGATTCTTGCCAGACCAGATGAGATAAGAGGATTGATTCCTGCATTGTGTGTGTGCAAAAGGAAGGAATTTAAGTGGATCTGCATTAGGCATTGAGTGCTACTATCAGATCATTGTAATACCTATTGATCTTTAACCACTTCAATAGTTGGAAAATCCCTTAACCGGGTAGCTCTAATCAGCTTGCTGTAAATCCTTTAACAGGGTGACTCAAACTAATTGAGTTCTTGAAATCCTCTAACAAGGTAACCTCTAACAGGGTTTAACCCTTAACTAGGTATTTAGCCATCCCTTAACCGGATGATCTCTAACAGGATCGGTTCCTAGCAGAACCTATTGTAACAGTCTTTAACCAGACTAGGCTCCTAATAGAGTGGACTTCTAAAGAGTTTAAAAGCAACTTGTGGGTATTTATCCCCACTGTGGTTTTTCCCAGTTGGGTTTCCACGTGAAAAATTTGTGTGTCATGTGTAGTATTTTTCATGTGATGATTTAAGTGATTTGTGTCTGAAGGTAAATCATGCTGAGCTAGCTATTATTAGATTTCTGATGATAGATTACCTATTCACGCATAAGGGTGAAATGGAAGTGTAGTATTAAGTTGAGTGGAAAGTTAAGTGATTAACCAGTTAATGCTTGTCATAATCATTCTCAGCTTTACCAGTTGCACTCTGTTTCAGACCGGTGTTACCGTCTGTCAGACATTTGCAGTGTTTGCAGTCAAACCGGTTTGTGAAAATAATTTGTGACTGTATTGATTCACCCCCCCTCTCAGTACCGGTTTGGTACTTATTGTTCATCATTGAGTTATCAGTTGGTGTCTCTACTAGGCAGAAGTGTAAAGCTAATATTGGGACCCCGAATACCACTCCTAGTAGAAAATCTACTATATGGATGAGAGATCAAGAATGTTGGTGTAATATAGCGGATGGTAGTCAAAGGACCATCTATGAGGTATGTTCTCCTGGTAAAAAATGAAATTCATTTCCTGGAACATAAGGGGACTCAATGTGCCCCATAATCAAGATATTATTTGTTAATATGGTTAGGGATCATAAGTCAGATATTATCCTTAAACAAGAAACTTAAATGGTTAAGGAAGAGGTGGAAAATTTAAAATTTTTCAAGCATTGTGGGGTGTTTGGTAGTAATTCTGAAGGTGCTTCGCGTGGAACTCCTATTTTTTGGAATCTTAATTATGTTAAGGGTGAAATCTTGGATGTGGATTCCAATTTTGTCTTTGTCAGATTTCATCATATTAGAGATGATTTTTCCTGGGTTCTTTCTAATATCTATGCTCCCAATTCTAAAGTGGCTAGGAATAAGTTTTTGAAGAAATTGGAGGCTCATCGCTCCAAGCACTGTAATGACAACTACATAATTCTGGGAGATTTTAATACCCCCCATCATAATTCTAAAAAAATTGGAGGTTCTCAAATCCAAATGGATAGTCAGATGGACTTGATGGCTTTTATTGATGCTCATTATTTACATGATATTGATCTTCAAGGCACCTCATTTACCTGGACCAATAGGAGAGCGGGTGATGATCCGATCCAAGTGCATATGGATTGTACCCTTATCTCTAACAATTGGTTGGTAAAGTTTGTTTTCTCTCTCACAACCCTCCCCAAGATCAGTTTTGCTTTGAAAATATGCGGTTGTCCCACCCCTTGCTAAAAGGTAGTATTATGTAGTGGTGGAATATAACAATGGATGGGTCTGCTATGTTCAGAGTTGCTAAAAAAATCAGATTTGTGAAAGATAATATTAGAAGATAGAATAACAAGGTATTTGGCAACCTTCTTGCTTCTAAATCTTCTATTCAATGTGAGCTTAAAGACATTCAGGACAAGATTCAAGTTGAGGGTTATTCTTCTAGTTATTTAGAAAAGGAGAATGATATTTTGAAGAAATACCATGAAATCATTTCTAGGGAAGAGGTCTTTTGAAAGAAAAGGTCCAGAGCTTTATGGTTGTCTATCAGGGACAAGAATACAATATTTTTTCATTTAATTTCCCTTCAACATAAAGATGCTAATATGATCTCTAAGTTGGTGGTGGGTGATAGAGCGCTGGTGAAAGAGGATGAAATTTGTGGGGAAGCATCTAGATTTTTTGCTTCCCTTCTTTCGATCGAGGTTAATTTGAATGTTGAAGCTCGGAATTCTCTTTTAGATGCCATCCCCTCTATCTTGAATAAGGAGCAAAATAAATTTTGACTGCTATTCCTTCTAAGGATGAAATTAAAGCTGCAATGTTTTCCTTTGAAGGTAATAAAGCCCCAGGGCTAGATAACTTTCTGATATTTTTCTTTCAAATCTTTTGGCACATTGTGGAGAAGGATGTCTCTGATGGGGTGAAAGAGTTTTTTGGGGCTAGATTGTTGCTCAAAGAACTTAATTCTACTTTTGTAGTGTTGAACCCTAAGTTTGTTGGGGCTGAGACTATGGACTATTTTTGCCCTATTAGCCTCTTTAACTCCTTTTACAAGATCATTTATAAGGTTCTCACTCTAAGACTTCTATCTATTTTGTCAAATATCATTTCTCCTCAACATAATGGATTTTTCCCTGGTAGGCAAATTCTCAATTCTATTATTACGGTGCTTGAGAGCATTCATTCCTTGGAGGTATCTCGTAAAGAGGGATTTCTTATGAAGCTGGATATTTCTAAAGCTTATGATAGAGTTGATTGGTATTTTCTCTCCAGAATCCTTCGAGCCTTTGGGTTTTGTGACAGACTTGTTAAGCTTATTTGCTAGGTGATCTCTATGCCCTCCTTTGTTGTCCTTATTAATGGCTCCCCTTCTCACTTCTTCAGGTCTTCCAAAGGTTTAAGACAAGGGGATCTGATTTATCCAATCCTCTTTACCATTATGGCAGAAGCTCTTGGCATATATTTTTTGAAAATGGTGTCAGAAGATTATTTCTAGGGTTTGAGGCCTTCTTCATCTAATCTCAAGTGCTCCAACCAACAGTTTGTTGATGATACTATTATGTTGGGGAGTTCTACTATTAGGGAAGCAAGAAATTTGAAGAATACTATTAATCTTTATAGTAAGGCTTCTGGCTAGTTGATTAATTGGAATAAAAGTTCCCTTTTCTTTTTCAACACTCCTGAGGTCAGACAGAGAAGGATTGCAGATATTCTTGGATGTGATATTAGTTCTTTTCCCTCTACTTATCTTGACCTTCCCCTTTGTTTAAAACAACCTGATACCTTTTGGCTGTCTTTGATTGATAGATTCAATATAAAGCTGACAGGTTGGAAAGGTGCTTTGTTGAGTTAGGTAGGGGAATCACAACTTTTGAAGCCCACTCTTCAAAATATCCCTGTCCATGCTCTAAGTCTTTTCAACATTCCTTCTAAATTTGTTGAAGTTATTGAAAGAATTAAAAAGTGGTTCCTCTAGTCTGTGGTGAAGGAAAAAAGCATATGCCTTTGCTTGCATGGGAGAGTGTATGTAAAACTCAAGTGGGAGGTGGTTTGGTTATTTGATTTATTTGATCCTTTAACCAAGCTCTCTTGGCCAAACAGATTTGGAGAATTTTTGAAAATAATCGCGAATGGAACTTGATTTGGCGCAGTAAGTATCTGTTTAGTTTCCCATCTCTGAAAGAATTTTTTAATGCAGAAGCTCTGCCCTCTAGTTCTTTCCTTTGGAATAATGTGCTCAACGCCAAGGAGGTTGTTAGGATGGGAAGTGCTTGGAAGTTGGGAGATGGTAAGACCGTTAGATTATGGGAAGATTCGTGGCTCTCTCTTGGTCCTCTATGTGACATTCAGGATTTTACGCCTTTTATGGAGGGTTGCAAAGCTACTTTTGGTGTTTTGGTGGTGGACTATTGGAAAGACATTGGGTGGGTTAATTTTCTGATGCCTTTCCTTCGCTTCTTCCTATCCAGTTGGCTCTTCTCTCTTGCTTCCCTTGTTTGGACTCACAAGATTCTCTGATCTAGAAAGGGACTTCTTCTGGTCGCTTTTCGATGGCCCCTGTTGTTTCTTTGATGTCTCTTGCTTCCTCCCCCCTACTGGGTGAAAGCGTGGGTGAAGAACCTTATTCCTAAAGTTAATATCTTTTTCTAGGCTTATGCTTCAAAATAAAATTCTCACTATTGATAATATTTGTAAAAGGGGTTTTTCACTCCCCAATAGATGTTTTGTTTTTTTTTTGTTGGAGGAGGAATCAGTTTCCCATATGGTTCTTCACTGTTCTTATACTTTTGATATTTGGAGTTGAGTTCTTCAGAAGTGGAACCTTTGTTGGGTCTTCCCTCAATAGATTTTGGATTTTTTTAAGCAATGGAGGTGTCCCTCTTCTAATCCTTCGTTTAAGTTGTTGTGGTCCTTTATTTTCCCTCATGTCTATTGGTGGATTTGGAAGGAGATAAATAATCGCATTTTCAGAGATTCCTCTCTTCCCCTTGATTTGGTGGTTGAAAAAATTTGCAGAGCCATCTCTGAGAATATCAATGTGGTGTTTGGTGCTGGTTCCCCGTTCTCTTCAGTCCTGAATAATGATTTTGAGAATGTTGTTTCTTAAGTGTGGAGAATTGTTATGCCCAAAAATCAATGACAAAGGAAGAAGAATAGAGAAAACCGTGTGTGGAGCTTTCCTCCTTCAGGATGGGTTAAAATTAATTTTGATGGGGTGACTAAGGGCAATCTTGGGCTGGCTGGGTGTGGGGGAGTGATAAGGGATGAGCATGGTAGGTGTATTACATCGGTGACACTCCCCATGGGTACCCAGACCAATTGCCTTGCTGAAGCCATGGACGCCTTCTAAACTTTGCAAATTGCTAAACAATTACGATGCAGGAAGGTGTGGATTGAGGGTGATTTCAATAATATTATTCAATGCCTAAGGGGGAAAAGCATGCCTTCATGGAATTTTGAGAATATTATTAAAGCCTTTATGAATATTATCAATAACTTTGAAGAGTCCTACATTTCCCATAACTATAGAGAGATTAATTGTGTAGTAGACTTTTTCGCTAACATGGGGGTTAGGCTTAACACTAGGAAGGATTGGTTTAATGAAGAGACCCTAGAGTGTCAGGTTAAGTCCTTTCTCATGCATGATCAAACACATGGTAGATATGAGGATATCCCTACTATTTTCAATGATGAAAGTGTTTAATTTTGTCATCATTTTTTGGCTTGCGTTTGGTTTGAATGCCTTCACTTATAATTATGACCGCCATACCTTGCACGTTTTATTGGTATTACTTCTTTTAGAAGTTGGTGTTGGTTTTTCTATCAGTGACTCTGTTTTATTGAAGATTGCTTCTACTGTGTCAAGTTTTAAGACTACGGGGGGTTAGAGACGTAGGGTAGAACCAACTAATTGTGATAACTAGAAGAAGAACCCTACCATTTGGCATAGATTGCAGAAGGGGGGAGTGATGCCATTCCTAGAGAAACTGCATGGGCATAACTAGAGTGTTACTCGACAATTCATGAAGGGGTAGAAGGATGGTAAGATGCATTTGTTTAGTAGGGTGTCAGAGATTAATGAGGAACTCATTGCCGAAGTGACAAGTATGTCTATGGAGGGGATTAAATTTTACAAAGAGAGAAAAATCTTCGATGCTGCTGTGAAAAGATTCCCCAAGAAAGAGGAGTGTGAGTGCCTGGTGAAAGCTAACAAGAGCCACTTTGAGCCAAAGAAGATTAAGTCCATTTGGAGGGGGCTTTTGAAGGTGATTATATTGTTTTTTACTTTAGATGGTAGGTTAACCGAAATCTACGGGTATCATTTTGTGTTCCTTAATCATTTTCGTCACAAAGAGAAAATGTCTTTTTTTTTTAATCTGCTATCTTCGTTGAGTGCTAGCATAGCTGATTTTAAGGAGAATCCCCATGTTAATCTGGTTTTACATCAAGGTTTAATTTCTCTTATCTTTGAGCATTTGAAAGCTAGGGCTTCTGAAAACCCTAGCAAGCCCTCTCCCGTTATTGCTAAAGAGATTGATGATAGTGAGGACTCAAAATTAGAAGGTTGGGAGACTGACAGTAATGATGGGGATTTCGTCCCTCACACTAACAAAAAGGCTAAAACTAGGATTAAGGTGGTTGCTTCGGGTGTTAATAAGGGGTCCCCTAATGTTGGTGGTGAGGTTTCGAGCAAACGATCTAAGGGTAAACCTCGAAAGGCCACTTTGAAGGTTTCAGATAGCTCTGATGAACAGGGTTCCCTGGACCAAACTCACAATGTTGAGGCATCCTTTTCCTCCCATGGCTCTGAAAATAATTCCCAGGAATCAAAGAATTTTACTCCAAGATTTTCATCCCAAACAGGAGATCCCATTTGATGTTCTCAACATTGCCAAGAATAGCTCTCTAGAGGTTTTTCGTCTTTTCAGGTGGGTGTTTTATGAGATTAAGAACATTAATCTCAAGCAATGGTCCTTATCTTCCAAGATGGAAGTTATGTAGGCTAATCTGAGTGTAGGAGATATTCTGCATGCTGTTGTTAGTGCTGATCATGCTGGTACTGGTAAAGAGGTGGTTGAGGGGGCTTCGATGGGTTCTCTTTGGACTGGAAGTGAAAAAAAGTAATGACTGATTGTCTAGCTAAAACATGGAAGCCACCCAAAGAGTGAAGGAGATTTATGATAAAAAGTGGACATGGAGGCTAGAATTGCCAAATGCGAGGCTACTCTTCGGGGTATAATGGAAAGCAGTCAGAACATTGTCAAGTTTTCTGCTGAAACTATGTATACCATGGTTAGCAAGATGAAGAAATATCATATGGAAAGGACTGCGGTGGACGTGGACAAGGATATATTTGTTGGTGCAGAAGATTTGGGTCCTCGAGGAAAGCCTACTTGGGCTAGCCTGAAGAATAAATTCACTGAAGTACCCTCGGACATCCTGGAATTGAAGAATTCTACCAAGAAGATGCATCAACTTAGTGCTGATGTTGCGAAGAACCTTAAAAATTTAGGTTGATTTTCTATTTCTGTTGTTGGGTCTGTGCTGGTAGTTTGTTGGTTTTTTGCTGTCTTTGTGGGTTGGGCGGTCTTTTTTGTTTTATTCTTTTATCTCTTAGCCCTGTGGTGTTTTGTCTATTGGTTTTGTTTTGAAAGGGCTTTAATTGCCTTATCATATGTAATCTGATGTAAAGGGTTTCAGGGTCCCTTCAAAACCTTCTTTTTCTATAATAAAAAACTTGCTAATTTCCATCCCACTTATTTCTCCCACTTGCTAATTTATCTTTTCACTTAACTCTTTCTTTTTTATTTTATTTTCCACTTATTCTTTATTTCCTCAACTTGCAAATGGTAGTTTTGTGTTGAAAATAATTAGTTTCTCTATTTATTTTCAATTAACTCATCCTTTCCTCCACTTCCAAATGGAAAATTTGAGTGTCATTTGATCATGACCCTTGATTTCTCGAAATTAATATCAATCTTAGCCATTGTGAAAAATCCAAATATTTTATTTAAACCAATCAAATCCTCATTTTTGATAACCACGCCTTCGATATCTTCTCATTGTAACTACATCACGCTTTTGAATTTTCTTCATGCACACATAATTTTTGAGAGCTGTCATACTACAAGACTAAGAAAAACAACGGAGAATTTTGAATTCGATGCTTGGTATAATTTATTTTAATTTTCTTATTTATGCATTATGGATTTGTTCTTCATTGGTTGAGTAGGATTATTTTGCATTGGATTTGGAGTTTCGTGGTTGCTCTAATGTTCTTTGTAGGTATTTCCCACTTTTCCTCTCAACATTTTTGGTGAACGCGACATGAAGACATCTTTAAATATGACAATTTTTAATGAGTTTTTTTATGTGACAGGATCTTGGTTATGTAACTGTGGAATCCAGTGATGAATTGGCTATTCCGTTGATGTTTACTGCAATTATTGGATAGATAATAAATTGATTGGTGTTTTTCATATAATGCAAATGAAAATTTGGTTAATCATACATTTGGTTAATTGATTGGATTTTAAATCATACAATGAAAATGAAAATCAATGAATCTCACACTTAGCTAATTAAATGATAATGAATCAAACATGTTAAGCAATTTACCATCTACTTAAGGGTTTAATGGATCAATTTCATAATTTATCCTAATTAGGGTTTTATTTGATAAATTTTACAATCTAGATTAATTAGGTGGTTTAATTGATCAAATGCACAATATAGATTAATTAGATGGTTAAATCGACCAATTTCACAAATCTAGATTAAATTGACAACTCAAGGGATCAATCTCACATCTAATTAGTTAAATGGGCAAACAATCAATTACATAATTTTAATTAATTGATCAAATGGTCAAAGTCTGAGATAAAATAATTTGCTATTTTTCAAGTAAATCTGTAATTGTGACGCTTCTTATGAAGCAAAGGGTAAAATTTATTTTTTGTTGTTTCAATTCTTATAGGATAGATAAATTTTGTGTTACTAATGATCTATGCAGATACCTTTGGCGATTGTGGGATGAAGACCATCATGTGAAACTACTAACATGTTTCTTATAGGGCTTGAATTGTGATTTGCAATTTTAATTAATGTCTTTATTTTAGAGTAAATCACATTTTGATTTCCTAATGGTAAAATGAACAACTTTTTATTTTTTGTGATTGGTGCACTTGAACATTGTAGGGTGGACCCACAATTACGTAAGTATCCTCTCCCCTCACCCTTATGGGTCTTGAGTGCAAGAGAAATGTGTAATTGTTGAACACACCATAGGACAAAGAGGGGGGTGAATCAATTCAAACCTTAAAAAACTTAAATATTGATCTTCAAACTTTAAACCACAAACATATAATCTCAACAAAAATAAATTATGAAAGAAAAAAATACAACAAACACATGAACACCTAATTTACATGGAAAACCCAATCAAGGAAAAAACCACAGTGAATAAAACTCATAATATAAATATAATCTATTACAATGTTTCCTTCATAATTATCTGCTTGTCAGAGGACTTGTAGAACTAAGGCACACAACCTTAGGGAAAGATACAAATGAATGGCAAGACTAAAACACACTGTTTCATGACAAGATACAAAAAGATGCTAAGAAACTCACTATCTTCTGGCAGAGAAAGGAATAGATGAATTGGAATAAACAAGATATCCTAATCATGAAATTGACCTTGAATCACTGTACCAAGTAATGAATATCATGACAAACTCTTTTGACTTCAAACACAATCTCTGAACATTGTCACACTAAGAATATTATCATCAAAGCTCTTCAAAACATACTTTCACACATATCCAATACTGAATATTCCTGTAGATCATTCACACCTACAAATCAACTCGAATATGTTCCATACACTCTCTCATACGTCCACACTCCTTTATAAATAAGATTAATCATCAAAACTATTAACTAGGCCAGCCATGGATAAAATATACATTATTACATAAATTTAGCCTCCCCGACCTAAAATATCAAATATGGTCCACTCCAAAAGATAGAGAGGATCCAAAAACATTACAATACAACTTTTCCAAATGAGTCCAATGAACCACATACACTAACACATCCTCCAAGGTTGACATCAAATGAAACATGTACATGAACAATGAAGCACACCAACCGGTTAGCCCAAAAACATTCGCCAGTGCATGGATCTTAATGCAGATCTACACACACCATGGTGAGACTCATATCAACATCCAAACTCAACCACCACAACATATCCAGACCAAAATAGTTCGATCCAAGTAGGATACACCATCACAATCAGCTAGAGACCAAAATAGCTAACAACACAAAACTTAGAACCTCATAAATGCACTTTTCAATCAAGTTATCACTTGAAAATTGAACTAGAACACTACACACACCACATGAACAAATCCTCAAAAACCACAACACTTGAATCCACATATCCAAAATCCACTAGGCATACTTTGGACCTATTCTATTAGACAACCTTACTGCTAGAAGCATCAATAACTCTCTGTTAACTAAGCAATAAAGAACTTGCAAATATGATAGAAAAATACACATAGAGCATAGATATGGTATTTAGAACCCCAACACATAATCTTCACAAATCGGAGGAATGCAAGGCATCATTCCACTGAGACATTGAATATTGCTTCATGTATACAAAAACTTCTACCATATCATCCTTCTGGAAATACATCAACATCTCCACTAAGATAATTCAATGGTACTAGAACACATAAATAGTCTTTCATGCATATTGGAACTTCCACTACATCATTCTTACCTCATCATCATACTAGAACACATAAGTTCTATTTCTTTCATATTGGAACTTTCACTACATCATCCTTACTTCAATATCTATGACAATTCAAGATAGATTGACATCAATGACAACACAAGATAGGTTAAAATTAATGACAACACAAGACAACGACTCAAGTTTCCAACATTCTCTCCCTTTGTCATTGATGGCAAAACATGTATACCACCAATAGTAAAGTCAATTGAACTCAACCCATATATCACTCCCCCTTTGACATCAAGGAAAAAGGGCACTATATTAAATATTCTTCCCCTTTGTCATCAAGGACAATGAACATAATCTTGAGTAGCTTTACTCAACATCATATTAGAAAATAACCTGAAAATATCACAAGAGACAACAATACTCCCCTAGACAAGAGTGTACAATAACATATAATTTTCTATCATTAGAACTATTGTCATCTCTTCTTGAATCTTCATGGGAATATTATCTTTAGATATTTCTTCCTTCACCATATTTGCACTAACTTTCAGACCAACTCCAACACAACATCATCTAGGAGCTCGAGTATATTTTCCATTTGTATACATGAACAATCCTCTGCAAACTTTTGAAACCTTACTAATGAAGAGGTACACAATAATCTCTACCATGCTAAAAACATCTTCAAAAATAATCTCCAAGAGGGGTCGCAAGATCTTCATTTCACTCTCCTTCTCAACCAATGCATACTGTCTAGTTATTGGAAGAATAATCAGCACCACTAGTGGGTGCGGACCCATCGTCACATTTTTCTTCCACCTTTTTTTCTAATTCCTTCATCCACATATTTTGCATCTTCTCCTTTATTATATTAATATTAATGTTCTTTATCTAACCATTCTTCCCATTTCTTTCTTTGCGAAATTTGGCAATGTATACAAGTTTTCTACAATTGTAACATACCAAACCTTATTGATAAACATTTCTATTTGTTCTAACATTTTATCTCTTCTGATGCCTCCACTTCTTTTGATAGCTGTTCTTCACTCAACAACTTTATGACCCAAATTATTGCAAGTATAACAACATCCATTTAAAATTTGAATATTTCTACCATTTAAATTCCACAACATACTACTTCAACACTTATTATCCTGATGACCAAATTGGATACAAATGTAATACTAACCATTAAATAGTTGAGATCAGATTTGATTTCTACATTCACTATTCCAAGCGTACTATTTGAAAAATAGTTACCATTGAAAGTTGATGAGTACCTGATTGAGTAGAAGGAGCATGAGACCTCCTGGACACATTTTTGTTTTAGATATAAGGAGAAACATTTTGACTAGAGTTTCTTGCTTCATTCATGACCTTTTCTCTACCAACTTCATTCCATTTGAACTCGCGATTGTCTTCTACCAGACTCATGTCAATAGGGTTAGGCACTAGTTCCACTGTCCTGCTTTCCTATATCTATTGGAAACAACAATGAAGGAAAACTGAGAGGGGGGGGGGGGTTGAATCGGTTTTCACTAGATTAAAAGCACAATCTCAGATCTAATCAACTGCAATAATAATAAAGATGAACACAATAACAACAACACACATAACAGTAAGATTTTGACGTGGAAAACCCAGTTAAGGGAAAAACCACGATGAGAACCTACCCACAATAAGATGATACTCTGCAGTAGTATATGTAAATATTACAATGGGGAATGAACATGCATTCAAGAACACTACCTAGAACTCACTGCTCAAAAATATGATGACCCAGAAGGCTCCAACCCTCAAGGAAGGGTCACTACCTTACAATAACATTGGGACTACAATCTATTGGCATTACAATAAGTTTGTTGGTATGATGATATTGAGAAGGTTGTTGGAGATTGATGATATAATTGATAAAGGATGATTACTGTCTTAATGATATTATTTTGTCATTGATGTCAAGCAATTGATTTTCTAATTCAGTATGATGTTGCCATATCTTAAAGAGTATATTTTGATGAGTATAAAGATGTTGGTAAGTGACACAGAAAGAATGTGAAAATGAAGGGGAGTAATAAGTTATTCAATGGGCAACTATTACCGAGTTAGATAGTGATGAGATTATGTTATTTTGATTGTTTTGATATCCTATATATGTGTATTTGAAGACTGAATAAGAAGGAGAAAAGATTTCATGTAACAGAATGAGTAAAGGTTTGATACTATTCTATTTTACTGAGCAAAGAGCTAGTCGATAAACACCAAGGTTATCAGTGTCGGTTAAAGAGGAAAGATGTTACCGAGTAAAGTTTAGTATTTACCGAGTATCAACCAAGTAGTAACAAAATGCATTGGATGAATAAATACATTATTAAATGAAGGATGCCAATGAGCTGGAGATTTATAGAAGATTGGAATGTCATGCAAGAAGTTTGTTAAGGATCAACGACAATGAAAATTTAAGAGTTAGATCTACAACATAGATTGAACGGTCATAACTAAGCACAAGTACCAAGGAAGGTATAGAAGTTTCAAGGTAAGATAAAACATTTTTAAGTTCAAAGGATTCAATGAACCTAGTCAAGTTTGAAGGTCCGATGGCTAAGATTAATCATGGGAAATGTGATTAAGGAGATTAAGCGGTTAGGAATTGCTTATAAATAAAGAAAAGTTAATGAACAAAGGATGCGGGCAAATAGAAGACCAGTGATATTGTAGAGGTGATTACCGAGTACAGAAGATTGAAGATCTGATCAAAGAATAGATTGAGAAGCCCAGCAAGGAGGAAGATAAGTCTTATGACAAGATTATTTTGAGCACATAGAGTCTACTTTAACATTTCAGATAAGAAGTTACAGATATATTTAATTACTGTTATTTATTTTTGTAAGTGACAGGAAATCTCTTAACCGAGTGGACCTAACAATCTTATTTGTAAATCCTCTAGCAAGGTAACATTCTGAATGAGAGTTTGAAATCTTTTGACAAGGTCACTTCTAACAAAGTTGAAGATTCTGATAGATCTGAGGGAAATCCCTTGACCGGGTCACATCTAGCAATGTGTTTATGTAATCTTTAACAGGATTGGCTTTTAACCGAGCATACTCCAGAAGAGTATATTTTCTTTGTGGGTCCGAAATCCCACAGTGGTTTTTCCCTATTTGGGTTTCCACATTAAATCTGGTGTTAAATGTGTTTTGTTGTTTCAAGTTTATCAATTTATGAGTTTGAATGATTTACAGTCATAGTTTCATATCAAGTAAGTTCTACCAAGGTTGAATCTCATGAATATTTTGTATTGTGAGTTTATCTGATTCACCCCCCCTCTCATCTAACTAACACAATCCGATTAATATGAACTGAAAGAATAGAATTTGCTAATGCATGATAATAGTTTCAGTTAAGCATATTTGTCTACTCTGCAACAATCTCTTCTCAATACATTATACCAAAGGATAAAATATCTTATATGCACATACACCACTATTTGATAATGCAGACACAACCACCACACATATATTAGATGAATCTAGCACCCATTTATACAATTCATCAACCTTGACTACAAGGTCGGCTCAAACCCTCAATACCTAATTACAAAATTACATCACACAATACATAAATAAACCACCAAACTAATACAATACCATATATGACATATCATTGACCCAAATCAAATCCTCGAACATGCAACATCATTAGAAATATCGCCAAGATCAACCGCAACATGCTACACCACTGAAAATACCACATAACACGAAGAATATCATCAGACCCAAAATATCTTCAAGAATGTGCACAATGATCAATGCATACCACCAAAACAAATTGGACACGATCAGGAAAAGCCAACAAGCACATTAGAACCATACACAATAGCTGCACCAACACCACTTATTCAAATCTTCATCAATCAACACGCTAACATGCTAACACTCAAGAACACTTAACAACAACAATTTAGAGTAGAAAGATCACTTGTGAAGTACCAAATCAGGAACCATCTGAAATGAAGATACACATGAACATCCAAAACACTTTCCCAAATCTGCAACCAAAGATATGATCATACTAGAGCACAATGGATCAAATACCATACTCTACCAACAGAAGAACAGTCTTCATATCGGAATCCATAACATGATCAAATCACCACATAGAACCATGAAATCAATAAAGAATGAAGTATCTCTAGTTCATTAAACTTCCTAAATAGATAAACCAACCAAATCAACTCTCTGCAATCACCAAAACACAAGAATATGTTGACATCAATGACAACATATCCTAGCAACAACAATATCTAACAATCTCTCCCTTTGACATTGATGGAAATCTATGAATGTGAAAAACAATCAATTCAAAGGAATAAATCAACATCAACAACCACCAAAAAACTCCCCCTAAGATCATGCATACAAAGCTTCAAAGATAAGGCAATTTTTCACATGCTTCTCTCCCCCTTTGACAATAATACCAAAGACATAATAAAAATCATGTTTCTCTCCCTCCAAGAAGGAAAATCTCTCCCCCTTAGGATAGATTCACAAATATGAATATATGAATCACTAACTACTTCGGTTGAGTAGCAACACCCACTCATCAATCTAGATAAGAAGATAAGACTGTGCAGTCCACCGGATTGATGCATCACAATGCATCTAGTTCTCATCAGGAGGGGCAAAGACCCCTAACTTGTATCTCAAATAGACAAATCTATCTGTAGGCAAAGACTTAGTGAAAATATCTGTAGTTTGATCCTTTGTAGATACATACTTCAATCTAACTTCTTCATCATTGACTTTCTCCCTCAAGAAATGATACTCAATTGATATGTGCTTTGTTTTAGAATGCAATACCAGATTCTTGGAAATATTAATAGCACTTGAATTATCACTAATTATAATAGTAAGCTATTCATACACAACTCTTATATCCTTCAACATCTGCTTCATCCAAACTACCTGAGTACAGTTGCTAGCATCAACAATGTATTCAACTTTGTAGTAGATAAAGATATAGAATCTTATTTCTTACTAGACCATGAAACCAACTTCTTTCCTAAAAATAAAGCTCCACCGGTAGTGCTCTTCTGGTCATCAACATCACCCGCCCAATCAACATCAGTGTAAGCACATAACATGAAATCATCTTTCTTCAAATACCATAAACCATAGTCAACTTTCCCCTTCAAGTATCTAAAAATCCTCTTCACAACAGTAACATGAGTCTCTTTAGGATCTGCTTGAAATATAGCACAAAGACAAACAACATGCATAATATCTAGCATAGTCTGAGTCAAGTACAACATTGATCCACCAGCCATAGATCTGTACAATGTATGATTAACTTTCTGAGATTCATCATGCTTAGACAACTTGCATCCAATCACCTTAGGAGTTCCAACAAGTTTAGAATATTCTAACCTAAAATTCTTCAACAATTCATTCACATACTTAGATTGAGAAATGAAAATGCCTTTGTCAATCCATGTAATCTACAATCCTAAGAAGTTGTTAGACAACTCAGATAACCAGAGGACAACTGAGAGGGGGCGGGGTGAATTAGTTGTCATCGGATTACATAACTTTAAACTTTCAAATCCTTATTACCAGAACACATAAACTCAATATCGGAATGCATAAACCAAATCCTGGAATGATTGATATAGAAATTAAATATAAACATAAATCACATAACGGTTACCATCCATCCAAAACATATGACACCAAGATTTGTATGTGAAAAACCCGGTAAAGGGGAAAACCACGGTGGGAAGCCTACCCACAGTCAGATAATACTTCTGCAGTAAGTATGTGATTACAATAATGAGGGGCCTGCATATGCAGGAAGTCCAATAGCCTAGAGCGCACTACTCATCACAAAAAGGAGTGTCACTGACTACAAAATAAATCTAGACTAAAATCCAGAATGAAGATTGAACTGCACAGATAACATCTCCTATGCCTGAGTACAGTTCTGGTTAAGCTCAATATCGGAGGTCTTAAAACTCTTCCACAAACCCAATTCGATCACCTATGATTGAAAAAACCTTCTGCATATGATTACATTATTATTCACACATAGATAATCCCATAACCTTGACCTATGATCTACCAAGATATCTTACATCATATTTATACCAACCCGGGACCTAAACAATTAGGTCGACCACCTAAAAGATAGTACAATAAGTTCATAACATAAACCCACAATCCAATGATCAACCAAGTCAGCTTAGGCCAAAAATAATGTAAATCGATCATTAAATCCCATCGGTAAGGCATCAGGAGCATCCTCCAACACGTTACACAAACTGGTCCATAACCTAGATAGCATCAGACCCAAAATAGGTCGTCATAAACCAAATGTAACACCACCGATGAACTGGAACATGAACAAGATAACCAACAACATCCCAAAAGCCATCTAGAAGCTGCACCAACAACACTTATCACATGCATCAAAAGATATTCAACAAACCTCTGTCGGTAAAACCCTTACCGGTGACCAAAAGGCCTACTAGAACAAATTATAGCTCTTGAGTCATCAAATCCCGAACCAACTGATCATGATACACATTTGAATAGCATGAATGATGGATCCAAATAAATTCCACAAATTAAAACATACCGGAGCATACCAGATCAATATCATAATCCAACCATTCTACCGAAACCAACCAGAAATCGGTAAACAACCAAAACAACCGATGTTGCCATCAATGACAAAACATCAATGCAACACATAATCAATTCCTCCAAATTTCCAACAAGAATTTCATCTCACCTATCATAGACATCTCAAATTCCTTTTTCATATCATCAACAAACTTCATACTCAAATCATCATCTCCTTCAAAAATAATGTCATCAACAAAGACTTCAACAATCAAAATGTTGTCATTATCAACCTTAAAGTATAAATTACTATCAACAGTACCTTTACAGAATCCCAACTTCAACAAATACCTGTCCAATCTAGCATACCAGGCTTTAGGGGCTTGCTTAAGTCTATATAGTACTTTCTTTAATTTGCATACCATGTCTCCTCCATTTGATAATGAAAATCCATCTGGTTGTTCAATGTAGACTTCCTCTTCCAAATCACCATTCAAAAAGGCTGACCTTACATCCATCTGATATACCTTGAAATTCTTGTAAGCAGCATATGCAAGCAACAATCTAACAACTTCAATTCTAGCTGCCGGAGCAAAAGTCTCCTCATAATCAATTCCTTCCATCTATGAACAACCCTTACATACCAATCTTGCTTTGTTTCTAACCACTTCACCGACTTTATTCAATTTATTTTGGAACACCCATTTAGTGCCAATCACATTCTTGTCTTTAGGTCTCAGAACAAGTTCCCATGTGTTGTTCTTCTCAATCTAATTCAATTATTCTTCCATAGCCTTTATCCAATTTTCATCTTTACAAGCTTCTGCAACATCCTTAGGTTCAATCTTGGAAATAAAACATATCTCTTCAGTATAAATCCTTCTTCTAGTCATCACACCTTTATATTTATCACCAATAATCTGATTCTTTGAATGATTCAATCTTACATACCTCAAAGTCTTCTGATTGTTCTGATTCTCTGGCTCTTGATCTTCTTCATCGACAACAACAATATCCGAATTAATTGTCTCTACCAGAGCATTCTTCTTTAAGATCTCAGTCTGCACAGGATTTGAAATAACATCTTGATCATCATATTTGTATCGGTATGATCTGATCTACTTTCCATGACATTCATCCACCTTCACATTTGCACTCTCCACTATCTTCTTCAGACTCTAATTGTAACACCAGTAGGATTTTCTCTTAGTAGAATAACCCAAAAAGATTCCTTCATCACATCTTGCATCAAACTTTCCTATATCCTTATCTCTCTTGATATAACATTTTCTTCCAAAAATTATGAAATATCCAACTGTAGGAACATGAGCAAACCATAAATTATAAGGAGTCTTACCAGCATCACCTTTTATATGCACCTAGTTGAATGTGTAAACAACAGTGCTAACAGGTTCTCTCCAAAAGGTTTGTGCAAAATTTTCTTCAATAAACATAGTTCTAGCAAAATCCAAAATAGTTATGTTCTTCCTTTCAACAACTCCATTCTACTGAGGGGTTCTAGGAGCAAATAATTGTCTTCTAATTCCATTCCTCTAACAGAGTGAATCAAACTCACCAAATGTAAACTCTTCTCCTCTGTCATATCTTAGACACTTCAACTTCAATCATGTCTCAGTCTCCACCTTAGCTTTGAATATCTTGAATTTCTCCAACACTTCTAATTTCTCCCTTAGAAAGGTAACCCACATCATCCTAGAATAATCATCAATCAACAACATGAAATATCTGTGACCTTTCATTCTTCTCACTCTTGTAGGACCACACAAATTAGTATGCACAAGATCCAATAAACCATTAGATGAATACAACTTAATCTTGAATGTAGTTCTTTTTAGCTTTCCCAATTAACATTCTTTACATATTGGATTATATGGCTTCACAATTTTAAGCAAATCTCTAATAGCTTGAGTAGAGCTTATCCTTATCATGCAATCAAAATTAACATGACACATCCTTGTATGCCACAACCAACTCTCATCAATCTGAGCAATCAAACAACTTTTCTCACCAACATTCAAGTGAAAGATATTACCTTTAGTCTTAGTCCATGATGCAATCTCTATACTGGAGTCATTTAGAATATTGCATTTACCATTCTTGAATTGCAAATCATATCCATTGTCAACCATCTATCCAACACTCAAAAGATTATGCTTGAAACCTTAAAAATACAAGACATCATTAGTATTATGCTTACCATCAAAATAAATTGAGCCTCTACCACAGATCACACAAACTTTATCATCTCCAAATATAACTATACCACCATCATACCTTTCCATACTCACAAATTTGCTTTTATCACCTATCATATGATGTGATCAACCACTGTCAATTACCCATTTATCTTTCTCTTTAATCTTACCAGCCAAATCTTTCTAATCAACAATGTAGCTTGTAGGATTTATCGGTACCGAATCATCTTCCTTGATAGCAATAAATTCAAACTCATCTTCTGAATTCCCATTCTTAGACTCTTCATCTATCATGCCTTCATCAACAACATAATAACATTTCTTCTGATATTTGAACTTCTAGTTAGTCTTATAGGGCTTATCATGCTTCTCATATCTATCATGCTTATTTGATCTATCACGCCTTTCAAATTTGTCATTCTTATCATACCTAGACATTCTTTTAGGACACCTAGAATCAAAATGTCCTATCTTATTATAAGAGAAAAATTTAAAGGTAACTTTCCATCATACTTACTGGCTCCCTTAGGCAATCTTCTAGCAATAAGGGCTTCAAGCTCATCCAATTTTATTTCTTTGTCTTCCATCTCTCTCTTTTCTCTTTCATATCTGGAAGCCCAACATGAAATTTCTCCTAGATCTTATCTATGCTTCCTAGATACACAAGCTCCAAATGTAGTCTCAGGTTTACCATGTGATTCTCTAAATTCACTCAACTCAAAGGCACCAAGCTTTCTAACCTGCATGTCCCTAGTCACAGTAGTCACACTTCGGATCTCACCAATATTAGCTACTTTAGGCTTGTAAGCATGAGGCAAATATCTCAACACTTGAGCAACAATATGATCTTCTTCAAGAGTTCCACCGACACATTTGATACCTAGGAAAAGTTCATTCACCTTAGTCATAAAGGTAGATATGATCTCATCTTCTCCCATCTTCAACATCTCATACTTTCCTTTCAAACTCTATAGTTTAGAAACTTTGACATGCTTATCTCCTTCATACAAGGTCTCTAACTTCTCGCATATCTCATGTGCGGTCTACAAACCCATCACAGTAGTCATCTCTAAATCAGTCAAGGCACTCAAAAATACTTCCTTATCTCTTATGTTATGTTTGACATCCTTGTTCTTAGCAACAATAACCAGTCCATCCAGAGGAATATTATAGGTATTCTTTGTAATCTATCAATACTCTTCTCCAAGACATTTCAAGTGAACTTCCATCCGGTCCTTCCATATAGTGTAGTTATTTCCATCAAATCTCAGACGCTCCTTCTTGAACACATAAGTTACCATCCCAGATCTCCTAAAGCAGTCAAGATTCTTTCGAAGGATCTAGCTCTGATACCAATTATTGGCAACAACAACGAAGGAAAACTGAGAGGGGGGGGTGAATCAGTTTTCACCAGATTAATTAAATTAAGCACAATCTTAGATCTAATCAACTACATCAATAATAATGACGAACATAATAACAACAACACACATAAAACCAAGGTTTTGACGTGGAAAACCCAGTTAAGGGAAAAACCATGGTGAGAACCTACCCACAATAAGATGATACTTTGCAATAGTATGTGTAAATATTACAATGGGGAATTCACATGCATTTAGGCACAAGTACCTAGAGCTCACTGCTAAAAAATATGATGACCCAGAAGGCTTCAACCCTTAGGGAAGGTTCACTACCTTACAATAACATTCAGACTACAATCCGGTTAAGATGAACTGAAAGAATATCATCTCCTAATGCTTGTTAACAGTTTCAGTTAAGCACATTTGTCTACTCTACAACAATATTTTCTCAATACATCATACCAAAAAATAAATTATCTTATGTGCACATACCCCACTCTCTAATAATGTAGACACAACCACCACACATGAATTACCTGAATCTAACATCCATTTATACAATTCATCAACCTTGACTACAAGGTCGACTCAAACTCTCACTACCTAATTACAAAATTACATCACATGATACATAAACAAACCACCAGACCAATACAATTCCATAGATGACATAGAATGGACCCAAATTAAATCCTCGAACATGCAACACCACCAAAAATCTCGCCAAGATTAATCACAACACACTATACCACTGAAAAAATACCACATAACATGAAAAATATCATTGGACCCAAAATATCTTTAAGAACACACAAAATGATCAATGCGGACCACCAAAATAAATAGGACATGGCTAGGAAACACCAACAAGCACATTAGAACCATCCGCAATAGCTGCACCAACACCACTTATTCAAATCTTCATCGATCAACACGCTAACACTCAAGAACACTTAACATCAACAATTCAAACTAGAAAGGTCATTTGTGGAGCACCAAATCATGAACCATTTGAAATTAAGATACACATGAACATCCAAAACACTTTCCCAAATCCTCAACCAAAGATATGATCATACTGGAACACAATGGATCAAATACCAAACTCTGCCAACAAAAGAATAGTCTTCATACAAGAATCCATAACTCGATCAAATCACCACATAGCACAATGGAATAAATAAATAATGTAGTATCTATAGTTGATTCAACATCCCAAATAGATAAACCAACCAGATCAACCCTCTGCAATCACCAAAACACCAAAACACAGGAATATGTTGACATCAATGACAACAACAATATCCAACACTATTAGATTCAGTTCTTCCTCTACTATCTTTACCCCAAATTTTATCTTTTGAGATATTCATATTTATTATAGTAGTAGGAGTAGCCACAGTCATAGCTACATCATCATTTTGATTATAGGCTTGTGCTAGTAAACAATTACCTCCATTATTGTCTTTACCGTAGTAAACATCACCATTAGTTCTTGTACCTTTTATAGCCAATCTTCCAGAGATTCCATTTCTAATTTAACATCAAGTACCATGACTAGAGTTCCTTGATTAATTTATGACCTTTTCTCTACCATCTTCATTTTATCTAAACTCCCGATTGTCTTCTGCCATATTCTTGTCAACAAGGTTAGGCACAGGTTCCACTATCCCACTTTCCTCAATAAGATTTAGTTCTTCTTCTACCATCTTTGCCCAAATTTTATCATCTAAGATATTCATATTTATTATAGTAGTAGGAGTAGCCACAATCATAGCTACATCATTAGTCTTATTACAAACTTGTAGTAATAAACAATTACCTCCATTATTGTCCTTTGCATAGTAAACATTGCCATTAGTTCTTGTATATTCTGCAACTAATCTTCCAGAGCTTCCCTTTCTAATTTCACATCCAATCCCATAAAATATGACCTCATACCCTTTTCTACACATTTTAATCACACTTAATAAGTTATGTCTCATACCTTTAACATAATAAACATCATCAGTGTTATGCTTACCATCAATAAAAATGCTTTCTTTTCTACAAATCAATGCAACTTCCTCTCCTACAAACTTTTTTTATCCACCATCATATTTACCAGGGTTAATAAACTTATTTCTATCACCGATAATATGATTTGAACATTTGGAGTCAATGATGCATGTCTTTGGTTACACTTTACCATGTAGAGTAGTATTTATAGTTTTATTTTCTAAATTTTTGGATCATCCATCATCCTTTTCTTCTATAACCAGAAACAAGTGTTCTTCATTTAAGTCATTTTCATCTTCAGATGAGTAGGCCTTTGTTGAATAGAAACTTCTCTTCTTCTTGTCTCTATCATCTCTTTTGATTTCTCTGTTATTTCCTCTATATTTCTCCTTTCCTTTGTTATCATAATTAGGTCTTCCACCATAATCTTCCTTATACATACATTTAGAAGCATAGTGCCCTATTCTTCCATGATTGAAACATTTTAGGGGTAGCTTACCTCTATATTTTCCAGTTCTTTTCCTTAATCTTCTTACAATTTTTCCTTCAATCTCATCCAAGTCTTCATTCTCTTCTAGTTATTTTCAACATTCTTTGTGGCTTTGAATGCAACTTCCCTCTCCTTTTTGATGTCATCTAATTTTTCAATCTCAAAGGCAACAACTGACCCAAGGAGCTAATTCACAATATATTTATTCATGTCATGTGTTTCCTCAATAACATACTTCTTTGGTTTATAGGTTTTGGGTAATGTTACCATTATCTTCCTTACAACTTCACTCTCTTCTATCAATCCACCAATACTTCAAAGAGCATTTACTATTTCATTCACTCGATGAATATAACCTTCAATGTTTTCATCGATAGACATTCCCACGACAGAACTTGTGCTTTAGATTTTTAATCTTGACTTGATTTTTCTTCTCATCTCCTTCAAATACACTCTTCAACTTGTCCCAAATTTCTTTAGCTGACTTAGCCCTTGTGATTTTTTGAACACTATATAATTCAGGCAAGTTACAATTGCAACAATAGCCTTTGAATTTCTCTCATATGCTTTGATTTCATATGAAGTTGTAGGACCCTTCTGTAGAGCTAAGAGTTTGTAGGGAGTCAAACTAAGAGTTTGTTTTGGCCCAACATTTTTGGTGCCATTGTTGGGGATGGTGTCAAGCTAAGAGTTTGTAGGGAGTCAAAATAGTTTTCATTGCACTTTTGTAGAAATAGTACTTTTTGTTTTATGATGAGGCTTAATTTATGCATCTTTATTACAAAAATTTCATGATGTTTTATGACTTTTTTTTAATACCCTTAGGGATATATACTTTGTGGTAGTGTCTTTTTGAGTCATCATGTTGAACATATCATTTATATCCTAAACCTCTTATGGTGATTGTAATGCCCCAACAGGAAACCCCGAAGGGATTAAGCTAAAACACAAGAATAGGGTGCAAATATATATATTTTAAATTAAACACATCATAAAGATACAATGAGTTAACATAAGCTCAGATAACACAACGGAAGACTAAATAATACCTAAAGAGTTTCCCAACGTGATTAATTAATTCAACACTTAACTCAACTCACACTAATTAATCCAATTAAGTTGATTAACTTAATGGCATGATAATACTTTAACAAGGATAAATTATTTCGGTAAGTTAAAATTATAGATAACATGATGAGTTCATCCATTAAGGTTAAAAACATAGATAACATTATTAAGTTCATCCATTACAATTTAACCATACATAACGTTCAAAATTACATTAAAACATATGTCATGCATCTAATTTCATTACATACTTTAATTCCATTATAAACTAACAGATACTTTCCATGCATACTTTAATTGCATTATCAACAACCGAAGACATTCCATTATTCAAATCTACATTCTTCATGATCCAAATGACTACATACATGCATTTAAGATTAACTTCGTCTAATCCACATTATACATTTTAACCAAAATGCCATCCATACATGCTAAATTAAAGAGGAAACATAAGAACATAAACACCACATAACACCGAAATGATATCGAAGTTTACCCCTAGTGGGTTACATCTTCGGGTCTGCTCAACTGCAAGACCCCTCTGATAAAATAATATTGTGAAGAATACATAAGGTTCTCATCATTTACATCCTGCCATCAAGGCGTACATAAACCAATAAAACATATGACCACATCGGTCCAATAAATACATGAGTGATCTCTGAATAGGAAAAGGATCCAACTGAACAAGGTAAGAAGCAAATACAAAGATCAATTGGAGCATCCACGAAACTAAGTCTTCGCAACCCATCATAAGCAAACCAGGGTCTAACATGAATATCAAGTTCTCACAAGGGTATAAACAACAAGATGACTCCACAACAATGCTCCTATCAAAGAAAACACAACCAACGCACTAGCAAACATAAGGGACAAGTGTCATCACATAACTTGGTATGGTTACCATGGTAGGTCTCCATAGGTTCTGACCCCATCTACTGGGTTACCTTGGCAACCTATCCCGAACCTCTAGCCCATCCAAGTCTCATGTGGACCCAACACACCCTTTCGTGAAGACAAGGTTGATGGTTTTCCATTCAGGTCTTCTCACTGCATGTCGAGTCTGTACTAGCACTCATCCCATGCGTGAGGCACAATTATCTTGCTTAGTATTTTCAATAACTAAACTCTCTAATATGCTATTACGTTATCACTTATTTAGACACACTTTCAATGGGTTACCCAACAACCACTTTGGGTGCGACCCCCAATCGAAAGCCACTTTCCCAAATGACACTAGACTATACTCAAACGAAATCCTAAACCAAGGAATACACAAGGTCAAGAATACGGAGTTCAATACGGTAAGAATACACACTTGGTCAAACAAGATTTCATACGAGGTGCACTGACTAACAATACTCTAACTAGAGACCTGACCAGCTATGGTCAACCACATAACACACCCAACACTGGCATAAAGGACATGACCAGATATAAAACCATCACAAGAAAATAGTCAACACTCAAGATCAAGGACATAAGCAGGTACCCAAAACAACATACGACAATATCCAACAATCACAATGAAGGACTTGCCATTTCTTAAGCAAATGCAAATACAGAAAAATTAAACATGCATAGGCATAGATCGGAAAAGACAATCTTCTTCCATATTGTTTACACACAACAATCGATCTAGTTTTCTAATTGATCTAAGTTTGATTGCAATTTTATCTACCTTGTCTAGGTACATGTCACTCATGGTTTACTAACTCACTAAAGTTCATTTTGCATTATACAATAATTTAAATACTTCATCTCAATTTTTAAACCAAATCACATTACTATAATTAAATAAATATTAATCAACTAAAATATGATATTCATTTTTTAAAATAAAACATCATTCTGTATTGGTTCGAAGACAATTTATCTAACTTATCTTTTCCAATCCCGAGATACACTCTCCAAAATTTGGAAATATACATTAAAAGAAACTATAGTAGATAATCATTTCCTAATAAAATAAAATTCAATCTCAGAATTTTCCAAACTAAAATATTATTTTAATTCCCAAGAATTTAAAAAACAATATTATATTTTATTTTTTTATTTTTTTAATATTTTCCAAATAATATAATTATTATTTCATTCTTTGAAATTTACTAAATAACGTAAATTAATTTTTACCTTACAAAATTTATCAAAATCATATGTTAAAGACTTCCAAAATGTCCTCATAACATATATTAATTTACTTAACAATTTATATTTAAAGAAACAAAAATTTAATATAATTTAAAACATATTTTAAATTAATATTAAAATGTAAATATATATAAAAAAATTAACTTTATAATGATGCATTGTTATGTGGGCCAAAGCACAACGTAAAATAGAAATACAAGGGAGCTGCTACCATTGGTAGTGCTGCTACCATACGGTAGCAGTCGACTACCATCCCACGTGGTGGGGTCATCCTGCCACGTGGGGGGGGTAACAAGATATTTTATTATATATATATATATATATATTTTATTTCTTTTCTTTTAAAAAAAATAGGTTCCCAGTTCAAAATACAGTCTCAACTGAGACTTAAAACAGTTTTCCAGAAAACCATGGGTTTTCTAATATTTACATTTCCAGAATAACTTGACCCAGAAAAGGGGAAATTTTTCCAATCAAACACCATATTGGCAAACTAAAATAGATTTACACCCATTTATCCAATCCATTCCACCAATCTTGTCCAAAACAAACTAATTTCCCCAAATTAAAACTTAAATCTGAGAACATTCATGGAGTTTTAACCAAGTTTTAATGAGAACAACCAAAATTTTATTCTGGAGGTTGGGAAAGAAGCAAGGAGGGTTTGAGTTTGTGATTTCATTACAACTCTTTTATTTTTCCACAAAATATAAGAGCTTATCACAAACACAACCAGAAACTTCAAAATCCATAAAAATCTCTATTTAGCAAATAAACCAAAGAGGTAAACCAGAAACCTACCTTATTCAGGAAGCCTAGAAAGATTTGAAGGAGAGCCCATCCTGCAAGCTCCAAAACTCCTTCTTCCCCCAATTGCCCAAAATTTTCTCCATCCAAATTTTTTTTTCCCAAAAATACTCTCCAAAAATAATCCTCTAAAAATATTTTTCAAGCCTAGGTTAAATGGGAAAAGTTTGATCAAAAATCTCATTTTTGGATTCAAAATACTTCCTTTTAAATAAAAACAAAAACCATTCTTTCAACAAAACAAATATACTAAACTTGCTTTTCTTTTAAAAAAATTGATTTTCTCAATCAATTGAAATTAACCTTTCTATTTCCAAAATGCCAAAGAGGGTAAATTAATTCTATTTCGAATAAAATTTAATCTTTCCTTTCAAATGCATACATTGAATAAATTTATCATTAAAATTAACCATTTAATCAAACTAGCTACAAACATGAATTGAGCAATTCTAATTAATGATTAATTGCATAAAGGGATCCTATTTAATTTAGTCCCTTAATTACTAATGCGTAAACACACATTTAATCAAATTAAATACTAAGGATTAAATACTCAATTTACCACATGCAAAACAAGCAACCCAAGGAAGTCAACCAGATACACGACCCGCATACCCAACCAAAAGGGGATACTGATGGACAACTGACGACACTCACTTGAGCATGACAAGGGTAAAAGGAGGGTCTTACGACCACCTAATCCAATCTCTAAGGACCAAAGAGGTACACTCCAACCTATGAATCTAGGTAGAGATGAACCTCATACCTATGCAGTACTGTACCTGCAATCTCCTGCAACCATAAGTCACACAAGCATACACACACACACACACACACACACACACACACACACACACACACACACACACACACACACACACACACACACACACACACACACACACACACACACACACACACACACACATGTATATATTTAATGAAAGTGCTAGCCTGAGATTAATGTGAAAACCACATTAACAGGTACACACAATAATCATAATATCTGACTATAACATTAGAACATGGTAAACTAACCAAGATCAAACTGAGATTAGAATTTGATTAGGGCAGGGGTACTACAGTGATGCTATAATAATTAAATGGATGCAATATAAGTATCTTTATCCTTGGATGATATTAAATGTTGTGTCTTAAATAATCACAATTGTGTTATATTTATGGTTTTTAACCTTGATGATGCAGCTAGTTGAAAGAGTCGAATGTTGCTGAAATGGGATTAAAGGCGATCAACGAGATGTGGAAGAACTTTGAAGGAGTCTTGGACAAAAAATAAAGAAGAGGTCAAGACTGTTATGATGTGACCACCAATTGTTTGTGTCACTTGAAGACTTCAAAGACCAGTCAGAGAGCAGTTACTCTTCCATTTATTTGCCATGTCTATTGATGGAGCAGATTTAGGAAAGATTGTAATTCATGCAAGTTTGGAATAGAGTTCTACTCTGTTTCAGTCTCTTTTGCTTCCTAGATTTTATGTTTCAATAAAAGTCCTCCTAGATATTAGGAGTGGAGTAGTAGTTATGGTAGATAGTTAAAGATCAACCTTTCTATAAATTCTCTTTGGTCTTATTGAGAAGGATGGTTGGAAAAAGTTATGTTTAGCTTTATCATAGCATTCAAGTATCTTTGAGTAAAGAATAAAGTTTTTATTTGTTTAATCATATGATGTGGTTATGAGAGCTAAATAATCTAATTCTATATTTACTAGTTAAGAAGACTCATCCAAGGGGGGCCACTTGGTGAGGATTCTGCATGTTTACTTTTTGCACATTCATTTCCCAAGTTATCTTCATTCTGTTTCTAGTAAACTAGTTGTTTCCTGCTCTTGCATTCATTGAACTATAATTTTGTGATTGTTCCCGCAACCAAGGCAGAACAAAGTAGTTGCTTATGTTTAGTTAGGAAACTTCTATTTCAGAATAAGGCATAAATATGATTTCTTTATATTAGGATATAGTTAGAAGTATTTCCTTTGTAATAATTCATTTCACCATTTCATATGTTCAAGGTTAGGATGAAAGTAATTCCTAAAAGCTCTTAGTGCACAAACTGTGTTGTCCCATTTCAAGTTAAACGTGCTCAGGTTGATAAGATAAATGAACCTTAATGATGGAATCTAATGGCTTCTTAGTAAAGAACTTATGTCTCTGAGTTATGGTTGTTGGCATATGATGAAGCGGTGACAAAGTATGTTGTCATTGATGTCAATATGTGCTCAAGTAGGTACACTGGTATGAAGATTGGAAGCGGTTTTGGTCAACCAGGATGGAGTGGACCGGTGTCGGGGTTCACTAAGTGTAACTACCGGTTGGTAGTCTCTTTTCAGTTTTAGGGTTTTCGGTATGATCTGTGCGATGCAACCGATGGTGTTTTGTGAATGTTAAGAATAAGGATCAGGATGCCATGTTTTTTGTGTGCACGTGAAGGATTTCCTTGAGGATTTTGTGCGTGGAGATCAAATGCATTGAATGCCTACCTCAGGAATGTGCAATTTTCTGAGTAGTGTACGAAGAGCGCGTGATGGGTTACCATTTTCCAGATGTGGTGAAGATCAGACAATGCAGAGTGACTTGAGATCTATTTAGATCGTTTCATTCTATGCAATGTGTTTGGACGGTCAGATTTGGACCGCTTGAAATTGTAAACCTAAAATACTTAGGGTTTAGGGTTTATGTTACCGACCTAATTATTGTCTATAAGGTTGATGAGCTTTGATATTGTTGTTGTTGGCAAATGTTGTTTTTGTGTCTGCATGTTGAGATTCTTGCCAAACCAGAGTGTGAAACCTATAGAGTGTGATTGCAGAGGAGAGGAGCTGAAAAGGATCTGCCTTAGCAAATAGTGTTGTTATCAGATCAAAGCTTTACCTATTGACTTCTAACTATTTCAACAGAAGGAAAATCCCTTGACTGGGTAGCTTTAATAGGCTTGTTGTAAATCCTCTAACCAGGTGACTCAAGTTCATTGAGTTCTTTAAATCCTCTAGTGAGGTAACCTTTAACAGGGTTTATAGCCATCCCTTAACCGAGTGATCTCTAATAGGATCGGTTCCTAACAGAACCTTATTGTAAAGTCTTTAACCGGACTAGGCTCCTAACAGAGCGAACTTCCAAAGAGTTCAAAACAAGCTTGTGGGTATTCATCCCCACCGTGGTTTTTCCCATTTGGGTTTCCATGTGAAAAATCTATGTCATGAGTTGTGCATTTTTCATGTGATGATTGAGTATTCTTTGTTTAATTGAATATGCATGCAGAAGCTAATGGGTATGGTATTACTGATACAACAGTCACATGAGTATATTGGTGAAGTAGTTATCAAGTGTTGAAAGTTATTTGAAGTATTTAGCTCTACTAGTTTTGCTGTTTGAAGTCTTACTGTGTTTAACCGGTATTGCCATGGTTAAGTTCAGTGATGAAGACAACCGGTTAGCATTGTTTTAATTCGATAAAGTGTTGAGAAAGTTTTTGCTTGTACTGATTCACCCCCCCTCTCAAAACCAGTTAGGGTATCATTTGTTCATCATTATTCATCAATTGGTATCAGAGAGACTCCAGGTCCTCGGTGATATAAGATTAACCGCTTGAGGCAAAAGATCCTGCCTTAATGATGAAGAGGGAAGGTCCTAATTTCAATAGGGATAACTTCAAAATATGGAAGGACAAAATGAAGATTTATATCAAGAGTTTGGGTGCTCAACACTGGAGCTATGTTGAGAATGTCTATGTAATCCCCACTGGTACTCTAACTGATGATCAGAAAAGAGAAATTTAAGAAAATGGTCAAGTCATGGAAGCCCTTATTAGTAGCCTTTCCGATATTGAGTTCATTGATGTACAAGATAAGGACACTCTTAACGATGTATGGGACACACTGGAAACCATTTATGGTGGTGATGAGCATGTCAAGCAAGCTAAGGAAGAGAGCCTTACAGGAAAATTTCAAGACATGAGGATGGTTGAAGGAGAGACCATTCGACAATATGGCATAAGGATCAAAACTGTGGTTGGAGATTTCAAGAGCATTGGTGGAACAATTGAAGAACTGTTGTCAGTAAAGTTTTGAGATTATTGTCACCGGTCTATGCAATCAGAGTTGCTGCTATTCAGGAGCTAAGGTCTATTGACAAAACCAAGGTATCCTTAGACTCTATCATTGCAAAGTTGACTGCATATGAGTTGAATAGCTATGATGGCAGTGTTCAAAAGACCAAGTCATCCTTTAGAGCATCTGTTGCACCAACCAGAAAAGGAAAAGAAGTAAGTACCAGTTATGAATCTAGGAAATGTAGAGATATGGATGATGAAGAGATTCTGATGGAGTTTGAAGCTATTCTTGCCAAGAGACTTCCAAAAGGCACCGAAAAATACAGAGGTAAGCTTCCTTTAAAATGTTTTTCCTGCAATAAGATAGGACATATAGCTGTTAATTGTCCTAACAATGACAATAAGGATAAACCAGAGAGGTTTAGAGATTATAAAGGAGGAAATAGAATAAATTGTCTTGTTGCAGTGGATGAAGGTGTTACCGATGAAGAATCTAGGGATGAAGAGAATGAGGACATAGTATTTGTAGCTATAAAGGAAGAGGTGTCTGATCAGAAAGCCCTTGTCTCTCACATTGACAACTCAAATGAGTGGATAATTGATAGCGGGTGTTCTCACCACATGACTGGTGACCGAAGAAAGTTTCTGTCTTTGGAAGAATATGATGGAGGTGTTGTCCAGTTTGGCAACGATGAACCATGCTTGGTGAAAGGAAAAGGATCCATCTCACTGAATGGAAAAAGAAGTGCGAATGATGTCTACTAGGTGGAAGGCCTTAAGCACAAACTTTTGAGTGTTGCTCAACTAAATGACAAAGGACTCATTCTGGAGTTCAAAGGTGGAGTCTACAGTATAATTGGAAAGAGCAGTGAACTTATTACCACTGGTAAGCAGACCAAAGGTAACTTGTTTCAGCTGAACGCCAAGATTAGTTAGTATCTGATGGTGAATTTTGATGACAATTGGATATGGCATAGGAGACTTTGTCATATGAATTTTGATAATATTGCAAAATCCAGTAAGATCAAGGGAGTAAGAGGATTTCCTTTGCTGAACAAACCGGAGAATTCTTTGTGCAAAGAATGTTAACTTGGGAAGATGTCTTCCTCAACTTTCAAAGGTAAGTCTTTTATAGCAGAGAACTTACTTGATCTTATGCATACTGATCTGTGTGGTCCTATGAAAACAAGAAGTATTCAGGGAGATCGGTATTTCATGATTCTTATCGATGACTGCTCAAGAATGATGTTGGTCACATTTTTGAAAGACAAGTCTAAGGCGTTTGGAAAGTTCAAAGCCTTTAGAGAATTGGTTGAGAAGGAGAGTGGTAGAAGAATAAAGTGTCTTAGAACTAATCAAGGAGGTGAATTCACTGCTGATGAATTCAACAAGTACTGTGAAGAGAATGACATCAAGAGGCAGCTATCTGCCCCAAGGACACCGCAATAGAATGGCATAGTAGAAAGGAATAACATGACTATAGTTGAAGCGGCCAGAACAATGCTGATCCAAGGAAAGGTAGCTCACACTTTTTGGAGAGAAGCAGTGAGCACTGAAGTCTATACTATGAACCAGGTACTCATCAAGAAAGGTAAAGATAAAACCCCTTATGAGTATTGGATAGGGAAGACTCCCACTATGAGTTATTTTAAAGTATTTGGCAGTAAGTGTTATATCAAGAGAGGTGAGCATCTGAGAAAGTTTGATGCTAAATGCGATGAAGGAATATTTATGGGATATTCCACTAAGAGAAAAAATCTCAAGTGCTACAATAATAGGACTCAAAAAATTGTTGAGAGTATCAATGTCAGGGTTGATGAATCCCCTAAGGAGCCTGAGGAAATCTGCAGCAAGCAAGCAGAAGATGAACCAGGTGTAACCTTCTCGGAACCGGTTAAGAAAGTGGTGCAGGAGAACCTAGGACTTAGGCTTATAGTCTTTTCTCAATTTTGGCTTGTACTGAACTTAGCCAAGTTAGGTACTTAATAAGGACTCCAAGAGGGTCCAAGAATGAGTGTGATGAGTCAAGTGTAGGCCTACTTGAGTTAGTTTGTTCCTAGGTTTGCATTTTGTGCATAAGTAATGGTTCGAGTAGGAAATTGACCTTCTTGATGGTCAAAAGTGGAAAAAATTGGTTTGAGAATTAGAGAGGTTTAGAATACTCTTAGAAATGATTAAAAATTGATGAGTAATGACTTAGAATAGGTTTCATAGGTTAGAAAAGCAAAAAGTGCAAAGTTGTAAAAGTTGTCATGACAACTTTTTTCCTAAAATGCTTAACGATGGAGTCAGGGATATCACAATGCCCTAGAATGCCTCCAAAAATGGGGAAGACTATAAAAACCTCCTCTTTCATGCTTACCAAGGTTGGAGTTTTGTTTTTGTATGATCAATAATCTGAAACTACTCATTTTCAGACTATCTGTCACTATTTTGGCTTATTTTGCTCATAATGTGAATACAAATGGATTGAATCCATTGATCCAGTAATGGATTAAGTTTCTTTGGTGTGTTTCAGAGTCATTTGATTCATTTCAATCTTTTTAGATAGTGTGTGTTAGTGATTTCATTGCTTTGTTTTCAATCAACTAGTTTTGGCTTGTAAATAGCAATTTTGTGTAAAATGGTTGCCCTATAAAATCCCTCCTTGCTACCATCACAACCTATTGGGAAATGGAAGGAAACCACTTGTACAATGTAAATATGCAAGGATAAATTCTAGAAGTGATGTTTGATATGGCTACCACCTTGTTCTAGGCGAGTCCAGGAGCAACCCAGCTAGAGAAGACAGGGTGAAATTTCAATGCAAGGTTCAGAGGTGAACACAAAACCATAATCAAAACATTTGGGGACATTCATAAGGTCCATAAAGACTTTCCATTACAAGGATAATCCTTGAAAAGACCTTTATATACCCATTTCTCAAACTTGACCAGTCATTGTCGGTTAAGAGGCCTAGAAACCCTTCAAAACCCTCATCTTTGGGTTAGGGAATTGTACGGTGATATGGTAAAAATAAAACACCAAAATAACATGGGGATAGGTGTATGATTGGAGAAAATACAACCTTGTTGCAGGGTCTTTTGGACCATTTTCCTCTAAATCCACAAAAACCAGATTTTGGAGGCCTAATAGGGGCTCATTCCTTGTAGCCCTTTTCCTAGGCAAAATGGTGAAATCGGTAAGAAAGGTAATGAATGAAAACCAAAAATGGAGCTAAAAGGAATTAATTTCATGTTAAAAGCCACCTCCACACCCTTGCAACAACTCACAATAGTAGGAGGTGAAATTGACAAGTTGAAGACAAGACAACAAGAATGAGCATGTGGGAAACACTTTGAAATGGTAGGGTTCCTAGTTAAACACTTGATGTAAACACCTTGAGATTGACAAGAAGCAAGCCATAGAAGAGATTGAGAAGGAATTGGAGGTCTTAGTGCATAGATAGACCTAGAGAGGTTGGTGAAATTGAGAAACACCAACTAGGTGAAGTGTGAGCAAGCTAGGTGAACCCCATCAAATTGGTATCAAAGCCTATAAGATTTGGGCTAGGTGAGTAGATGTCCTAAGTATAATATGTAGGAGACAATAGCATGGTGACCAATGTAGAGTTGGAAAAGAAAGTGGATGATCAGGAGGAAGAAAATAGACTCCTGAAGTAGAAGTTGATTGAATTGGAAAGTAAGCTTGGTGAGATTGAAATCATAAGTGTTGGTAAAGGTTGAAGGAGCAGAAGGGAAGCGTAGAGAAGTGTCAAAGATAGAAAAAGTACCTGAACCTGATCCTGTCTTAGAAAAAGAACCATTCCTAAAGGCATTGAAGGCCTTAAGTGGTAAATCACTAGAAGGATTGCCATTGTTCACTGGTAAGATGGAAGCATAAGTGGTCCTAGAATGGATAGAAGGCATGGAGAACCATTTTGAATGTGAAGGCATAACTAAAGCCCAAAGAGTTAAAGTGGCCAAGTCTAGGGTGAGAGGAGCTGCTCTCACATGGTGGAAATTTGTGCAGGATGAGAGAAAGAAAATGGGCAAAGCACCCATATCTTCTTGGAAAGGGATGTTATTCAAAATCAAAGAAGTCTATCTCCCTGATGACTATGAAGTGCAAATTCATAGGAAAAGACAAAAATTAAGACAAAAAGACCTTGATTTCAATAGTTATATGGAGGAGTTCCATAAAATTAGCCTTAGATCTCATGCGGTGGAAGAAGAGAGTCTTAAAGTTGCTAGGTACCTAAATGGTCTACGGTGGAACATCCAAGAAGAAATCAGTCTAATGAGCCCAAAGATAGTTCATCAAACCTATCAACTTGCCCTTAAAGTGGAAGAAAAACTGAGAAGAAGACATGATTCAAGTAGCAATAGGGGCAGGGGTAGAGGAAAAGAAAATGGAGGACATAGGGGAGGCTTTGGAGGAAGAAGTTCAGAGAAAAGGACACAAGGTGAGTCTAAACTCACTGAGCAACAAGAAAGTGGAACTAGTAAAGGAGGATTCAATAGAGGAAGGGGGTCAAACAATGGTTTTAGAGGAAGATCGAGTGGACAAGGTAGAGGTTCCTCATATTTTGCAACAATGAAGTGTTACCATTGAAACCAACTTGGTCATCCAGCATATAGGTTCCAGAGAAGGGATCGTCATCACAAGGTAGTGAACTATCTTCAAGAAGAGACTTCAAGCAACAAGACGTCAAGCAACAAGACTTCAAAGGTTGCCTTAGAATCAAAGGTAGGTGACAACTTGATGATAAGAAGAACTTTGATAAAAGAATGTGTCAGAGAAGAGCCTAGTCAAAGGAGGTCATTATTAAGGATTAAATGGTAGATTATGGACAAAGTTTGCAAAGTGATCATTGATTTAGAGTCAAAAGACAACATTGTGTTAGAAGAGGCAGTGAGTAAGATTAAATTGCAAAGGATACCTCACAACAACCCTTATAGAGTCACTTCGTTGAACAAAGACCAACATGTCCTAGTCAATGAGGAAGCATGGGTGGATTTTACCATTGGGAGGTATAAGGACAAAGTGTTATGTGATGTCCTACCCATGGATGCATGCCATCTTATATTAGGAAGACCATGGAAATTTGATAGAAAAGCTATTAATGATGGAGCCAAGAATTCATACTCATTCAAGAAAGATGGAGTCACATTCAAGATTCAATCCATCCTTGAGGAAGGTGAAAAAAGGGTAGCAGGTGCTAATTTTCTTTTGGTGAGTGAAAAATAGTTCTTGAAGACACTTGAGGAAGGTGAAGGTATAGGGTTTGCATTAGTAATGAAGCCTAAAGAGGAAGACAAGAAAGAGCAGCCAGGTTTTCCAATAGAGGTTCAAGACGTATTGAAGAAGTTCAAAGGCATAGTGAGTGATGGACACCCAACCACCTTACCAACTAAAAGAACCATAAGCCATCAAATAGACTTCATTCCTGGAGCATCCTTACCTAACACGACAGCTTACAAAATGACCCCAACAAAATGTTGAGATTGCCAAGAAAATCCAAGAGCTTTTAGACCAAGGCCTAATTAGGAAAAGCATTAGCCCTTGTGATGTCCCTACCGTGTTATCTCCAAAGAAAGGTGGTACTTGGATATTGTGTACTGACTCTAGAGCTATAAATAGGATCACCATCAGATATAGGTTTCCAATTCCTAGAATAGAAGACCTAATGGATTGTTTAGGGGAAGCCAAGTACTTTACCAAGATTGACCTTAAAAGTGGATACCACCAAACTAGGATTAAGGAGGGTGATGAGTGGAAAACTACATTTAAGACTACAAAGGGTCTTTATGAATGACTTGTAATGCCATTTGGCTTATCCAATGCTCCAAGCACCTTCATGAGACTCATGAATGAGTTGATGAAGGACTTAATAGGTAAATTTGTGGTGGTATATCTAGATGATATTATCATTTTTAGTAAGGATAGGGCAGATCATATTAATCATTTGCAAAATATGCTACAAAGATTGTATGATGAGAAGCTAACCATGAATTTGGACAAGTGTGAATTTGTTAAGCATGAGTTGGTTTACCTTGGGTTTGTGTTGTCTCAAGAAAACCTCAAGATGGATCCTAGCAAGGTTGAAGCCATAGTAAATTGGCATACTCCTAAGTAAGCAACAGAGGTGAGAAGCTTCCATGGACTAGCTCAGTATTACAGGAAGTTCATTAGGAAATTTAGTGCTATATGTGCAACAATGTTGGACACAATTAGAGGTGGAATGAAGGAAAATTTTTAGTGGAATGAACAAGCAAATAGAGGATTTGAAACCTTGAAGGAGAAGATAGCTACTCAACCGGTGTTAGTGTTGCCTAGTTTTGAGAAACTCTTCACAGTGGAATGTGATGCAAGCAATGTAGTAGGTGCTATCCTAAGCCAAGAAGAAAGACCAATAGCTTTATATAGTGATAAGATAATTTATGCAAAGAGGATATACTCCTCTTATGACTTGGAATTATATGCTTTAGTGCAGGCTTTGAGGAAGTGGAGACACTATCTCCTTCCTAAGGAATTTGTAGTCTATACAGACAATCAAGAATTGAGCTTTCTAAAATCACAAGACAAACTCACTCATAAACACATGAAATGGGTGGAGTACATGCAAGCCTACACATTCACAATCAAACACAAAAAAGGACAGTTAAACCGGGTTGCTGATGCATTGAGTAGAAGACTCTTGACAGTCCAATAAATTCAGTTGAGGAGCATAGGTGTTGATAGTTTTAGAGGCCTATACCCGAAGGATGAAGACTTCTCAAATGCCTATAAGGTGTGCAAGGAATACCAAAATCATTTCCATAGTGAGTATTCAGATTTTACTTTACAAGATGGACTATTGTTTAGAGGTGGACAACTTTGTGTGCCTAGAGGGTCAATGAGAGAAAATATTATACAAGAGAAGAATAATGGCAACCTTAGTGGTCATTTTGGATTTAACAAGACTCAAGAGTTGGTTTAGAGGTATTATTATTAACCTAGGATGAATCAAGATGTGAAAAACTATGTGGAGACTTGTATAGTTTGCCAAAAGGCCAAGGGTACTTCTTCAAATTCCAATTTATACCAACCTCTTCCCATACCGAATAGACCTTGGGAGTGCATTAGTATGAACTGTGTAGTAGGTTTACCAAGGACAAAGCAGGGATTTGACAACATTTATGTCATTGTGGACAGATTTAGTAAGATGGCCCAGTTTGTGCCTTGCAAGACTACTCATGATGCATGCCAAATAACTCATTTTTTCTTCAAGGAAGTGATAAGGATACATGGTTTACCCATGAGAATTGTTTCAGATAGAGACTCAAAGTTCATGAGTCATTTTTGGAAAACACTTTGGCAAAAGCTTGGCACCAACCTATCTTTTGGATAAGCCTACCATCCACAAATAGATGGGCAGATTGAAGTGGTGAATAGGAGCTTGGGGAACTTATTGAGGTGCCTTACCAAAGAGTATGGTCAGACATGGGATCAAGTGCTTTCCCAAGCTGAATATGATTACAATGACACACTAAATAGGACCACTAGCAAGAGACCTTTTGAAGTGGTCTATGGTGTTCACCCAAGGGGTATATTGGAGTTAAGGGACTTAGGTAATGCAACAACAAGAAGTGGATATGCAGAAGACTTTGCTCAGTCAATGAAGGAGGTAGATGAATCAGTCAAGCAAGCATTGATGGAGAACATAAGAAAAATCAAGAAAAAAGTTGATGAGAGAAGGAAGAACCTACAATTCCAAGTAGGAGATCTTGTCATGGTGCATCTAAACAAAGAAAGGCTACAACAAGGAGTACCTAACAAGTTGCAAATGAGAAGGTTGGGTCCATGTGCCATTCTAGCCAAGTATGGAGAAAATGCATACAAGGTGGACCTACCTAGTGACATAGGATTGTCACTGGTTTTCAACATAGTAGACTTAGTTGCCTACAAATGACCAATTCAAGGTTCAAATTGTGGTCACTCAGAGGTATCAGATGATGCAAACAACCTACAATTACTAGCAAAACCAAATCCAAAGGTTGAAAAGGTGTTGAGTTCAAGGATCGCTAAGAAGACAAGGCATCAAATCTATTGGGAGCACCTAATCAAGTGGTAGGGTATGGATGATGCTGAAGCTACATGGGTGCTTGAGAAAAAGTTTAAAAGTTAGGCATTGATCAGAATCTGATTCCCAAGGAGGTGACTTAGTTTTCTTTTGTTTGGGAGAATGGTGCAGGAGCACCTAGGACTTAGGCTTATAGTCTTTTCTCAATTTTGGCTTGTACTGACCTTATCCAAGTCAAGTACTTAATAAGGACTCTAGGAGGGTCCAAGAGTGAGTGTGATGAGTCAAGTGTACACCTAGTTGAGTTAGTTTCTTCCTAGGTTTCCATTTTGTGCATAATTAGTGGTTTGAGTAGGAAATTGACCTTCTTGATGGTCAAAAGTGGGAAAAATTGGTATGAGAATTAGAGAGGTTTAGAATAGTCTTAGGAATGCTTAAAAAGTCATGAGTAATGAATTATAATAGGTTTCATAGGTTGGAAAAGCAAAAAGTGCAAAGTTGTAAAATTTGTCATGACAGCTTTTGAAAGTTGTCATGACAACTTTTGTCCTAAAATGCTTAATGATGGACTTAGGGATAGAAAAATACCCTATAATGCCTCCACACATGGGGAAGACTATAAAAACCTCCTCTTGCATGGTTACCAAGGTTGGAGTTTTGTTTTTGTATGATCAGCAATCTGAAACTACTCATTTTCGGACTGTCTGTCACTATTTTGGCTTATTTTGCTCATAATGTGAATACAAATGGATTGAATCCATTGATCCAGTAATGGATTAAGTTTCTTTGGTGTGTTTCAGAGTCATTTGATTTATTTCAATCTTTTTAGTTAGTGTGTGTTAGTGATTTCATTGCTTTGTTTTCAATCAGCCAGTTTTGGCTTGTAAATAGCAATTTTGTGTAAAATGGTTGCCCCATAAAATCCCTCCTTGCTACCATCACGGCCTATTGGGAAATGAAAGGAAACCAATTGAAAAATGTACATATGTAGGGATAACTTATGGAAGTGATTTTTGATATGGCTACCACCTTTTTCTAGGCGAGTCCAGGAGCAACCCGGCTAGAGAAGACAGGGTGAAATTTCAATGCAAAGTGCAGAGGTGAACACACAACCATAATCAAAACATTTGGGGAGGTTAATAAGGTCAATAAAAACTTTCCATTATAAGGAGAAGCCTTGAAAAGACCTATAGATAACCATTTCTAAAACTTGACCAGTCACTGTCGGTTAAGAGGCCTAGAAACCCTTCAAAACCCTCATTTTTGGGTTAGGGAATTGTACGGTGATATGGTAAAACTAAAACACAAAAATCACTTGGGGATAGGTGTATGATTGCAGAAAATCCAACCTTGTTGCAGGGTCTTTTGGACCATTTTCCTTTAAACCCACAAAAATCGGATTTTGGAGGCCTAATAGGGGCTCATTCCTTGTAGCCCTTTTCCTAGGCAAAATGGTGAAATCGGTAAGAAAGGTAATGAATGAAAACCACAAATGGAGCTAAAAGGAATTAATTTCATGTTAAAAGCCACCTCCACACCCTTGCAACAACTCACAATAGTAGGAGGTGAAATTGACAAGTTGAAGACAAGACAACGAGAATGAGCATGTGGGAAACACTTTGAAATGGTAGGGTTCCTAGTTAAACACTTGATGCAAACACCTTGAGATTGACACGAAGTAAGCCATAGAAGAGATTGAGAAGGACTTGGAGGTCTTAGTGCATAGCTAGACTTGGAGAGGTTGGTGAAATTGAGCAACACCAACTAAGTGAAGTGTGAGCAAGCTAGGTGAACCCCATCAGAAAGAATCAAGAAAAGACCTCAGTGTTCATGTACCAGTAAAAGCTGCAGCAGGTGGAGAAGAAGAGGAAAAGCAAGCAAAACCAGCTAGGGTCATTCCTAGGTATATGAAACTACATCATGATCCGGAGCAGATCACAGGAGATAAAGAAGCAGGGATACTCACAAGAAGAAAGGTGAAAGAAAACTCTTGCATGATTTCTGAATTTGAGCCTAAGACCACTAGAGAGGAACTTACGATGAAGATTGGATAAAGGCAATGGAAGAGGAGCTTGACTAGATAGAAAAGAATGCGACATGGTCCTTGGTACCCAGACCAGAACAAAAGAATGTAATAGGTACCAAATGGGTCTTCAGGAATAAGTTGAATGAAGAAGGTACATTGGTAAGGAACAAGGCAAGACTTGTATGGAAGGGATATGCTCAGGAAGAGGGAGAAGACTATGGAGAAACCTTTGCCCCAGTGGCTAGACTGGAAGGTGTCCAAATGCTACTTGCATTTACAACATTCAAGGGATTTAAGGTATACCAGATGGATTTGAAGTCTGCATTCCTGAATGGAATCCTAGAAGAAGAAGTGTATATTGAACAACCGGATGGATTTTCTTTGTCAGAAGATAGTAACATGGTGTGTAGATTACACAAATCCCTGTATGGATTTAAACAAGCACCAAGGGCATGGTATGAATGGTTACACTCTCATCTTGTGAAAATAGGATTTTAGAGAACAAGTGAGGATAACAACATCTACCTGAAATCTGAAGGTAACCAGATTCTGATCTATGAATTGTTTGTAGATGACATAATCTTTGGAGGAGATGATGAAATGAGCCATGTATTTGTAGATGGAATGAACAAAGAGTTTGAGATGTCTCTCATTGGAGAGATAAAGTTCTTCATTGGTCTACAGATTCAATAGATGAAAGATGGTATCTTTATTACCTAGTGCAAGTATGTCAAAGAGGTATTGAAGACCTTTGGAATGGAGGAGAGCAAACCAGTTGGTACACTGATGGTGATCGACTATAAACTGACTAAGGAAGATGATTCAACATTGGTGAATGAGAAGGAATATCGGTTAATGATTAGTAAGTTGCACTATGTGGTGCACAACAGACCGAACATTGCTCATGCAGTGGGCATAGTAGCTCATTTTCAGAAGAGTCCAAGAGAATCCCACTTGGTAGTGGTAAAGAGGATTCTTAGATACCTAAAAGGGACTATTGACTATGGATCGTGGTATCCATACAATGGCGACTTTGATCTCAAAGTGTTTACCAATGCAGATTGGTTAGGTAATGTGGACGACCGGAAGAGAACAACCGGTGGAGCATTCTTCCTTGGTGGAAGATTAGTCTCTTGGATGAGCAAGAAGCATATCTATATTTCCCAGTCTAGAGTTGAATCAGAATATGTGGCAGCAATTATGAACTGCACTCAGGCAATTTGGATGAAGCATGTACTGAATGGCTTCAAAGTGCCTATATCTGAACCGATGAGTATTTTCTGTGATAATACCAGTGCAATCAATATTTCCAAAAATCCACTATTGCATGCTACAACTAAGCACATTGAGCTCAAGTATCATTTCTTGAGAGAGAAGGTTCAAAACAAAGAGGTTGTATTAGAACATGTTTCTAGTAAGGAGTAGCTAGCAGACATATTCACTAAGCCCTTACCGAAGACTACATTTACCTATTAGAGAGGTGAATTAGGGGTTCTGCCCCTTCATGAAGTAAACTTAAAGTTGTGTGCTCCACATCAGTCAGGTACCATAGTGACAAATCTTAGAAGATTGATGTGTTGAAGGATGCTACTCCATAGGGGAGTAGCATAGTGGAGTATGGAAGCTTGTGCCTCCACTTTGGCATTGTTGTCAAAGGGGGAGAAGATATATGATAAAGGAAAATATATCTGGTGTATGGGGGAGAAAATATATGATGATGAAGATATATGGAAGAGTACACACTGACCAGTCCAGATGGTGGTGGTTGTGATCTTTGAACTGGTTAATGACAACCGGTATATGCTATTGAGCATGGTACAAATACTGAGCAATGATACATTGACTATTGCCATCAATGCAAAATGGGGAGATTGTTGGTATATGATGAAGCGGTGACAAAGTATGTTGTCATTGATGTCAATATGTGCTCAAGCAAGTACACCGGTATGCACTGGTATGAAGATTGAAAGCGGTTTTGGTCAACCGAGATGGAGTGGACCTGTGTCGAGCTTCACTAAGTCTAACTACCAGTTGGTAGTCTCTGTTTAGTTTTAGGGTTTCTGGTATGATCCGTGCAGTGCAACCGATGGTGTTTTGTGAATGTTAAGAATAAGGATCATGATGCCATGTCAGCTATGTGCACATGAAGTATTTTGTTGAGGATTTTGCACGTGGAGATCGAATGCATTGAATGCCTACCTCGAGAATGTGTGATTTTCTAAGTGGTGTATGAAGAGCGCATGATGGGTTACCGTTTTTGAGATGCGGTGAAGATCAGACGTTGCAGAGTGACTTGAGATCTGTTTAGATCGTTTCATTCTATGTAATGTGTTTGGATGGTCAAATTTGGACCACTTGAAATTGTAAACCTAAAATATTTAGGTTTAGGGTTTATGTTACCGACCTAATTCTTGTCTATAAGGTTGATGAGCTTTGATATTGTTGTTGTTGGCAAAGTTGTTTTTGTGTCTGCATTTTGAGATTCTTGCCAAGCCAGAGTGTGAAACCTGTAGAGTGTAATTGCAAAGGAGAGGAGCTGAAAAGGATTTGCCTTAGCAAGTAGTGTTGTTATCAGATCAAAGCTTTACCTATTGACTTCTAACCATTTCAACAGAAGGAAAATACCTTGATTGGGTAGCTTTAATAGGCTTGTTGTAAATCCTCTAACTAGGTGACTCAAGTTCATTGAGTTCTTTAAATCCTCTAGCGAGGTAACCTTTAACAGGGTTTATAGCCATCCCTTAACCAGGTGATCTCTAACAGGATCGGTTCCTAACAGAACCTTATTGTAAAGTCTTTAACTGGACTAGGATCCTAACAGAGAAAACTTCAAAAGAGTTCAAAACAAGCTTGTGGGTATTCATCCCCACCGTGGTTTTTCCCATTTAGGTTTCCACGTGAAAAATTTGTGTGTCATGAGTTGTGCATTTTTCATGTGATGATTGAGTATTCTTTGTTTAGGTGAATATGCATGCAGAAGCTAATGGGTATGGTATTACTAATACAACACTTGCATGAGTATATTGGTGAAGTAGTTATCAAGTGTTGAAAGTTATTTCAAGTATTTAGATTTACTGGTTTTGTTGTCTGAAGTCTTACTGTGTTTAACCAGTATTGCCATGGTTAAGTTCAGTGACGAAGACAACCGATTAGCATTGTTTTAATTCGATAAAGTGTTGAGAAAGGTTTTTCTTGTACTGATTCACCCCCCCTCTCAGTACTAGTTAGGGTATCATTTGTTCATCATTATTCATCAATGGTGTAATACCTAGTCATTTATCCATTGTTTTTTCCCAACAACCAACACAAATGTAGTAACAAATATGCCCTTTGTTGGACATCAAACAAAAGCAGTCAATGTACAACCAAATTAATAAAAAAATGGCTTACAACATGCTAGCATAAACACACTATCACAAACAAAGCCTCCCAAGCAGCAAAAATCCAATCAAAAGTTCTCAGTAATTTGCTAGGTAGACTAGGCTATGTACATCCCACAATGCAAAATCCACAAACTACCACTTAGTACCAATAACAAATGCAACCAAAAATAAAACATCAGTCACTACCAACAACAACAACAACCCATGGTCCAATATATCCAACAACCATTACAAATGGCATGACGAAAACCAATAGTCCAACATGTCCAACAAACACAACAAACGATGTCCAACTTAATTGAAAAACTCATAAAAAAGGGGACAAACATTGAAAAGGTTCTTATTCAAAGAGGAAATATTAAGATTTTCAAAGACAATATGAGTTGTTCAAATGATAAAAATAACTTTTGGTCAAGAAACAATAATTTCACAAATGATGGAGTAGTTAAAATGCGAATAGTCAGCAATGCGCAACCCAAAATCCATTCAAAAGACCAACAATGCGAAACATACAATCACCCAATGAAACTAAATGACAAGATCAATCAATAAATTTAGTTCAACAAAACCAACAACACAGACTTCCTAGACCTAAGGATGTACCTCCCAAGCAATTTACACCCTTGGGAGAGCCCATTGAATCAATTTTACAAAAAATACTCACCATAATTTATTTGATTTCCTAAAATAAGAAACAAGACAAAAGTCAAACCTAAGTGGTGAAATGACAATGAATATTATGAATATCATCATACAAAAGGACATAAAACCGCTTTGTGTTTTCAATTAAAGCACCTCATACAAGATCTGATTGACCAAGGTTTAATTGACATGGAACCTCATCTAGGATCATACAATACTAATAACACTATTTTCAAGGCTCATATACTTGATCATGGGAAAGGAAACCCTTTTGTTTAGGTTCTAACCCCAAAGGGAGTGTGAACTATACTAAATCTCCCATGACTACACAATAAATTATATCCAAGCAGATAGTCATGTGTCCACAGTAACCATCAAGAAGAAAAGTCCTCAATATGTAATTGCCACCCGGCGGTTCAAAATTACTTTGAGAGGAGCTCCTTCTAATCCATAAGAAACTAGTTAGTACAATCTCCTTGACCATCTTGGTAAAACGCTTATGAAAATTTCTATTCTTGAATTGTTGTGCATATCTCCAATGCATGGAGTTGCCTTGGACAAACCTTTGCAAGATACTATAGTTCCCACAAATATAAATGTTGACCAGTTTCAGGCCATGATAGGCCATCTTGCTGCTACTCAACATGTTACCTTCATGGAAAATGACCTCCCACATGACAAATTTAACCACAATGATCCCTTACATTTAGAGCTTTGGGATATTTTGAAGATGGCATAGATGCTTTTAGAAAAATAACAATAAAGGCTTATGATGATGCAAATCGTCCTTCCAAAGGAATCATCATACTACCCATATAGCTTGGTATGGTTATTAAAAAGACACTGTTGCAAGTCTTGGACCTGGATCTTCCCTATAAAATGATTCTTGGTTGTCCTTGGATCCATGCAATGAAAGCAATATCATCAATTTATTATCAGAGTCTAAAATCCCATACAATGGGCTGAAAGTCACCATTCATGGAGATCCTAATCCTTTTCAATTTTGTGCTAACCTCAAATGAATTCATGAAATACAAGTTCTAGTTAATAGAGAAGCATCATTCTCTAGTTCCTCTCAATATGTTGATCCTCTAACATTGTAAAAATTCTCCAAAGGTAAGATAAAAATACATGACCAAGGATGTGGAGAATACACTATGGAACAATCATTTCACATTGGGAAGTTGCCTACTTCCCCCAAATCTTATGGAAAACCACATTTTCTCCAGAAAGAGAAAAATGTTATATTCAATACAAACCTTCCATCACATTTTCCAAGTGGGGTGAATTGCATAAAGAAAGAATTGAAGATGATCTATCTAAATGGATCTACAAAGATGAAGAGGATATGCCAACTGTGTGGTTACCTATAGAACAATATGGACCTAGTTTTAAGATAATGCAGAAGAAGGGATATGATGGACACAATGGCCTAGGGGCACATATATAAGGTGTCATAGTGCCCATCTTACCTAAAATACAACTTGAGAATAGAGGACTTGGATTCGTTCTATTGCAAATTGGTTCCTCCAGTACTAAGTTACCTTGTTCAAAAAAGTGAGTGCCTCTAATGATGATATGACATTTGAGAAAAATTATGTAAAAAATGATTCTAATGAATGGGAATGGGATTCCTATTCATCCATTTCCTATGCTCTTGATAATATCTTTACTGATCCAGATCATATTCCCTGAGAAGACAAACATATAGATAGTACCCATCCTCCTATGAAAACTTGTCCTCGAGCCTAGATCGAATAATTTTGGGATCCTGATGATACCTTTATCCTAACCATAACACCTCTAACCCAAGATTTCTACAATGGCGATGATAATTCCTTTAGTGTACCCTGAACTAATAGATTGGGACCAACAAGGACCACTGAGCTTGGACAATTTTGAAAATAGAAATGTCAACAGAAAAAGTGGGAAATATCTGCAAAGAACATTAGAGCAACCACAAAACTCCAAATGCAATGCAAAATAAGCCTACTCAACCAATGAAGAACAAATCCATAATTCATAAATAAGAAAATTAAAATAAATTATACCAAGCATCAAATTTGAAACTCTCCATTGTTCTTCTTAATCTTCTTATATGATGGCTCTCAAAAATTACGTGTACATGGAAATTTGAAAGCGTGATGCAATAATGATGAGAAGATATTGAAGCGTGGTTATAAAAAATGAGGATTCGATTGGTTTAAATATGCGATTTAGATTTTTCTCAATGGCTAAGATTGATTTTGATTTCAAGAAATCAAGGGTCATGATTGAATGACACTAAATTTTTTCATTTGAAAGTGGAGGAAAGGATGAGTTAATTGAAATTAAATGGAGAAATGATTTATTTTCAATAAAACTACCATTTGCATGTGGACGAAATAAAGAGTTAAGTGGAACCAAAAATAGAAAAAGGAAGAGTTAAGTGAGAGGACAAATAAGCAAGTGGAAGAGATAAGTGGGAGGGAAATTAAAGAGTGGAAGAGTTAAATTAAAGGGGATGGAAGAGTTGAGTGGAGAGAAATATTAGAAAGTTAGTGAGTTAGGTGGGGTCATAAATAAATAAATTTTATTTATTTCACCCACACATGGTAATTAATTAAATTAAAAATTTCTGTAATTAGAGAATTTGGAGAAAGAGATTAAATAATAATTATAAACAATTATTTAACCTTGGAAGAATAATTAGTTTATAATAAAAGGATTAAATAATTAAGTGAATTATTATCAAAGAGGAATAGTAAGGATTAGGCGATTAAGATCAAGATTAATTGATTAGAAAGTGATAATGATGAACAGTAATTAAATAATAAAGATTTTTTAAGTAATGGTTTAGAAGAACAATAACTAAATAATTAAAAATTATTTAGTACTAATTAAATAATAAATTTTTTTAATCAGTTTTAGATGAGAAATTGGTGAAAAGTATCATCGAAGACCTGAGACAATTTTTAGTGTCTACATTTTGCCCATGTTTGAGACTATGTGAATTTGAGCATTATCTCAAATAAAAATTGAAAGATCGCATACGAATAGACCAAGGGATGGAGGTAGGATGCCCCCTCAAGAGATTGTTTATGTGTGAAAGGCATGAATGCTCTCTCGAAAGAAGAAAAAGAATGTTAGAAAAATAAAATGGAATGAAGGAGAAGAATGGTTAATAAGAAGCGAAGAATATTAGTTGATTGTAGATAAGGATTGATTGATATCAGATGAAGAAAATCTTGATTGATTAGATAAAATAGTTTGCATGAGATTGATTGACCAATTGATAGATAGAATGATTGATTAATTGATAGAAGAAATGTTAGCCAGAAGAAAGATTAGTGAGAAGAGAGGAAAAGTTAGTATAATGAAATGAGATTTCATGAGTGTACTTTATCATAATAGAGCTTTATTATGTGGCAAATGGAGATGTTGCATCATGGAATAGAAAACCAGGGCAATAATTTTATCCCTTTGTAGAAAATAGACACATTGCAAACAATGTATTTTTCCATGTATCCTAAAATGTTTGTATGTTAAGGGTTAAGGTATTTGCAATAGTCAAAAGCATCCTAACCCCTCTAATCACTTGTGGATATTCTTGAGCAACATAGCAACACGACCAAAGATAAATCAATGAAAGATAATAAGACTCAATAGACCAAGTGAGACAACAACCATTATCATCTTGTTATAAAAGTTGATTTGTTGTGATAGGAGGATCATGATGTCTGGTTTCAAGGATATAGTCTCATTGCGAGTATACTACACCCTGTATAAAAAAGGTGATAGCTATTGTTTGATGTTTGATTGACAAGATAAGTTTGATCATTCAGATTGCTAACTAGGGTGATAGCTTGTCTATTGTTGAATGATTTTTAAGTGTAGTGTTTTACATGATTTCTATCTATTGTCTACTGAAATGTCTTTCTTTCCAAGGGATGATTTATTAATGAAATGAAATGAAAATATTGTTTTTGGTTTTTTATTGTTTTTTAATTTTCAAGCTTTTTTTATATTATTTGATTCTATTTTATTTTCAATTTTTGAATTTTAGGGATTTTTTCAGGACATTTTTTGAATGTTTTTGTTCTTTTTTCAGGACATTTTAAGCTATGTACATGTTGCATCGCTCAATCTATGGCAATAAGGAATCCATCTTCCAAGCATGTTTGAAAAAATGCCCCCAATTTGGTTCAAGACTATTTACAACGGTCATGAAAAAGTAAACCAACATATATACAAACTAGATGCGAAAGGAAATGTTGCTAAACATCGACCAGTCTCAAGACACAAGAGGATAATTAGGTTTTATTGGAAATGGATGAAAGTGTTCTTATGGAGGCTGATGTGTTATAGATAGAGCAATGATAGATGGTGGAGTCATGGCTTGCTACAAGTGGTGCTTGTTTGCCAAGTTTTCACCATAGTACTTACCTAAAGTGCATGTTTACCAAGTTTTCACTATAGGGCGAATGATTTCTCTTTACTTTTATTTTGGTTATGTAAGATGCCTATTTGCTAGTTTTCATCAAGATGATATTTTTTTAAAATTTTTTTTTTCAAGATCATGTAAAATTCTTGTGGAGGTGAATTTTTTAATCCAGATTTGAAAGTGGGTCTCCCTTTGACATTGCAATATGGTACGCACTTCATCCATAAGTTGCAATGACTACATACGGTCCTAGCCAATTAAGCTAAAACTTGCTTGGTTTTTCTCTAGATTGTTGATTCTTTTGATTTTCTCTAAGGACCAGGTCACAAATGTTAAAATTTCGGTCTTTAATATTCTTGTTATAGCTTTGATGGAGATGATTTTGATAAGCTTACAAATGAACTAGAGCAATCCGTTGTCATACATCTAACATTTCTAATTCATGTAGTTTGGATACCCTTTAGTCTTCATCCTCAATTAGGTGTCGCAAGGAAACTCTTAATGATGAGATCTTAAACCTCAATAGAAAGTATAGCCTTAGAATCATAAACTAATAAGGAGTAGCACTAGTGATAATGCATATACTATTACAGTATGCCCACAAGGTAGGGTTCAATTGTATGTTAATCTTGGTCAGCATCATTGATCGTATTTTTTATTATTTTAATGATGGTTTTATTTGATGTCTCATATTGGCCATTACTTTGTCGATAGTATGGGGTGGAAAAGTGGTGTTGGATGTGAAATTTCTCACAAAGTTCTTTAAAATCTTGGTTCTTGAATGGGTGCCCATTATCAATACCAATTGCTTGTGAAATACTATATTGACATACAATATAATTCAAGATGAACTTTAAAATTTACTTTCTAGTAATATAAGTCATAGGAATGGCCTTGATCCGTTTGGTAAAGTACTCAGTAGCAATTATTATAAACTTTTGACCATTTACAGAAGTAGGATGAATCTTTCCTTTGAGGTCAAGTCCCCCATTGAGAGAAGGGCCATGCAGATATAATAGGTTGAAGCTCTTGCACAAATGTGTGAATGAGGTCTCTATGCATATAAAATTTGTAACATTTAGTTGCAAAATTGTAGGCATCTTGCTCTATTGTGGGACAATAGTATCCAACTCTCATGAGTTTCTTTGCCAAATTTGGACCACTAGAATGGGCCCCACATATACCATCATGTACCTCATTTAAATTTATTTGTGCCTCTTTTGAATCAAGACATGTGAGGAGGGTTTGGTCAAAGGAACAATGATAAAGAGTGTCATTGATGATAATGTATCTAGAGGCTTGATGGATAAAGGATCAATGTTGGTTATTAGACAAGTTTGGTGGTAGGATTTGGGCATGTAAGTAACTGTAAATATCTTAGTACCAAGGAGAATTGGGACCAACAATTTCACACACGAGCTCAAACTGTGGGATTTCAAAAAAAGGAACCAGCAATTGTTCCTCTAAAAACTCACATTTCTCATTATTTTTTAGCATATCAAGCATTGATGCAATTATCGCTATCGCATCCACTGAATTATTCTCTACCCATGACACTTGATCAAACTTGATTGTAACAAATTGAGATTTGAAATGGTCAACCAATTTCTTATAAGGGACAAGTTTTTCATCTTTAGTATCATAATCATCATTCACCTGGTGGATGACTAGCTAAAAATCACCATATACTTGTTTAGGTTCTTAATTTTCTATTTTATTACAATTCTAAGTCATGTGATTAAGGCTTTATACTCAGCAATGTTATCGGTGCATTCAAAAGTTATTATGTAAGACTTAGGAATAGCATCCCCCAGTGGTGTGACAAATAATATTCTTGTCCCTAAGCCATTTCTTATGTGTGATACATTAAAATAGAGCTTCCACTCAGTGGAGGGTATAGTTGACAATATTGGCTCATCTAGAAAGTTAAATAATATGGTATGATCATCTGAAATTGGAGCGTCTACATGTTGATCAGTTATGGATTGTTTCTTTATTACTTTTCGATCTACATATTCAATGTCAAACTCGCTCAAGATCATCACCCATTTAGCCAACCGCCTTGTAAGTGTTTCCTTATTGAGGAGTTATTTCAAGGGATCTATCTTTTTTATAAGAAATGTCGTATGGTTCAACATACAATGTCTAATCTTTTGGGAGGCAAAGACAATTGCGAGACATGCAAGCTCAATGGGAGTATAGTTCAACTCCTAACCCACAAGCGTTCGATTAATATAGTTTATTGCTATCTCCTTTACTTATTCATTATGTTGTGCTAAGATATCTCCTAATGTTGTTGTTGTTGTAGTGATGTACAAAATGAATGGTCTATCTTCAATGTGAGGCATTAAGATTGGTGGAGATAATAGATAGTCCTCAAGTAGTTGGAATTATTGTTGACATTGATCAGTCCATCTAAAGGGTGCACCCTTGTGAAGAAAATATTTAAAAAGAGTGGAATTTGTCTACCAATTTGTAATAAATCTCTAAATATATTGTAGTTTGCCTTGAATACTTCTTAACTGAGCTAAATCAAAGGGTGAAGACATGTCCACTTAAATGCCTTGGTGGGAGACAATGTAGCCTAGAGGTTTTCTTGATATTACCTCAAAGACACACTTCTTAGGGTTTATATGAACCTTGTACTCCATTTTGGCAAAGATCATATCTAAGGTGCCTAGATGACTATCTCTGGTAACTAATTTTCATCGTGAGTCATCTACATAATCTTCCATTAGTGTATGCATGGAATCATGAAAAATAGTTGTCATTGCCCTTTGATAAGTGGCTCTAGCATTTCTAAAACCAAAGGGCATCACATTCCAACAATATGTTCCCCAAGCACACATGTTTGCTGTCTTGTGTTGATCTTCAGGGGCTATTCTGATTTGATTATAGCTAGAAAAGCCATCCATTAGTGATAGAATCTCATAACCCACTATCAATTCTACAAAAATGTCAAGGTTTGGTAAGTGGAAATCATATATGGGACATACCTTATTGAGATACCTAAATTCAGTTAATATCCTTATTCCCCCAATGGGTTTGGTACTGGGAATAAACTAGAAATTTATTTTGTGTAGTCAATGTGTAATAAAACCCACATCTAACAGATTCTTGAGTTCAACTTTGACTAGCAACACAATATGATGATACATTTTCCTTAGCTTTTGTTTGATTGCCTTTGTACGCAAGATACAGTGGTAAGTGACGAATGACAAATTTTAGATCAAGCCCTAGCGTGTATAAGACCATGCAAAATTTATCTGCCTCTCTAAGAAAAAACTTATGAATTCTTCATTTTCTAGTTTTAACAAGGTAGTTGCAAAGTGAATGATCTTAGGATGGTCAGGGGTACCTAGATTAATTTCCTATGTCATCTCAACAAGTAGAGAAGACATTTCTTGATTCGATGGGGGGGGGAGTTTCAGAGAGGTTTTCACCCTCAAATATGTCTTTTGTTTTTACTTTTTATGGTCTACAGAGTTGACTCCCTAAAATATGACTAGAAGATAGAGTTGACTCCCTAAAATATGATATAATATTCAAATCAATAGTGAAGCCTGATTTGTGACCACCCATCGGTATACATTCTCAAAGCTCCAAGAACTCAGCTATAGCTTTGTCACTTTCAAAATAGTCCAAGATCTGTGGTCCTTGTTGGTCCCAATCTATTAGTTCAGGGTACACTAAAGGCATGTTATCATTGGAATTGTAGAAAGCTTAGGTGATAGGTGTTATAGTTAGGATAGAGGTATCATCAAGATCCCAACAGTCTTCAATATAGGCTCAAGGACAAATTTTGATAAGAGGAGGGGTATTCTCTACATGTTTGTCTTCTAAGGGCATATCATCTAGATCGGTAAAGATATTGTCAAGAGCATAGGAACTAAATGAATAGGAATCACATTCCCATTCATTGGAATCAGTTTTGACATAGTTTTCCTCAGATGTTGTATCATCATTACAGGCACTCACCTTTTTTCACAAGGGTAAGTTAGTACTAGAGGAACAAATTTGCAATGGCACAAATCTAAATACTCTATTCTCAAGTTGCAATTTAGGTAAGATGGGCTCTATGATGCCTTGTTTTTGTGCCCTTAGTCCACTGTGTCCAGAATATCCCTTCTTCTACATGATCTTTAAACTAGGTCCATCTATTTCACTGCTAACTGCATAGGTCGCACATCATCTTCATCTTTGTAGATCCATTTAGATAGATCCTCTTCAATGATTTCTTTGTGCAATTCACCCCACTTTGAAAATATGGTGGTAGGTTTGTATTGAATGATAACCTTTTTCTCTTTCTAGAGAAAATATGATTTTCCATAAGATTTGTTAGATACTTTATTAGTCTCAAAGACACTAAGAGGGGGGGGGGTGGTGAATCAGTGTCTAATCGATAGATGAAAGATTTAAACTTATTTGCAACTTTACAACCCAAATTAATATACCAGTAAACAAATAATAATGCAATAAAGAGAAACAAAATAATAAGCATCAATGCACACCATAAAACATACATTTTTGGTGAGGAAACCCGGTAGGGGAAAAACCTCGATGGGATTTGTGACCCATAATATTTAGTCATTGGCCAATATGAATAAATATTACTCAATACAATAGGGGCCTGCACATGCAGGAAGGCCAACTGCTTAGAGCTCACTGCTCAACAACAAAATGAAGTCCCACTGACTACACAATTGGATGGTTAAATCCAATAACAATGTACTACTTCAAAATAGCATTTGCAATGCTTGATTCACTACCGGTTTAAGCTCTGTCTGATACATTTGCCATAAAAATTTCTTCGCTCTGCTCTGCTTCTTATTTGCTCTCAAAATAAGTACATCAAAGTGCATATACAATTATTCACTAACATATACCGCTTACATACATACCTAATTGCATTTCTAAATGACCTACAAGATTTCATACATATATGAGTCTTTACAATACATCATATTGGCTATACAAATATAATTACAATACAAAACATTTTTCATAAATAATATATATTCCAAGTCGGCTTGGACTGCCGGTATGATCTGTTGCTGGTGTAATTGGATGTCGGTGTGAATAACCCATGTAGTGACTGCCGGTGCCGATAGGTGAAGTCTGTTGCTGGTATAGCCTTTCAACCTTGTTACCAGTTGGTTGCCATCAATGACAACATCAACCATTCTCATTTGAGTGTATAATGCCAACAATCCCCCCTTTGGCATTGATGGCAACACTCACGAGAAAAATCCAAAACTGATATCCAAAATTTGAAGTCCAAAAATAGAGAGTGCTCCCTGTGAGCAAATGATCTCCTTCTGTACATTTTTCTCATTACACCACTCCCCCTTTGACATCAATGACAAAGAATGTCAAAAGAATAAAAAATTACCTAGAACCTTGTAGTCGGTTATGTACAATCTAAAAAATGTCTACCAAAACCAAGTTAAGACCTTGCAAAAACTTAGTGCTATCATAAATTATAGTCTCTGTCTGTCGGATCATTCCGGTGAGATAATGTGTAAAGACGTAAATCGAGCTAACTTCAATAATGAGCCGAAATACTTTTTATTCTTAAATAAACTCATAAATCAGTTACTAAGTCTATTTCATTCCACTTTTACATCCATTACTTCATTTGATCATTCCATTAAGATTGTAATAAACACAAAATTTATGTAAAAGATAAAGATTCTTTATTCCATAAATTGATAAAAGTAGTATCTCAATCATACAATACTTACGCATTTCAAGTTGTTGTAAGTTCAATAACAAAATAGTACAAAGTAAAGGGTGAGATGCGTCCATTGATCTGCAACCCAAGCTATCGCCAATGCAATCTTTAGCATGAAGACGAGAACAAGATTCAAGCGCTTTTTCCGTCCAACCTTGAAGCTTACGCTTCCCCGGAATTCTTGGTCAATCAAGAATACCCAACCCTACACGAATTGCTTAGCAAAAGAAATTCGAAAGGCAAGATGGAATCTGGTGCGTGCCCCCTGCACGAATTGCTTAGCAAAAGAAATTTGAAAGGCAAGATGGAATTTGGTGCGTGCCCCCTGCACGAATTGCTTAGCAAAAGAAATTCGAAAGGCAAGATGGAATCTGGTGCGTGCCTAGATGATACAAGCATTTTCATTTTTCTAACTCTTTTAAGAAACAAGCATTCATTATCAATCTAGGATATGGTAGAGAGGATAAAATAAAAGAATTCCGTTATTTCAATGGTTAATTCAATTTGATTACTCGACCGAGTATAATGCCATGCACAACAAAAATAGATAGTTGGAAAAACAACTATTCTCTCTATAATCCACATTCAACACCCATCCTAGAAGGTAACTTTCCACAAACACAAGCTTATCTAGCTTTGTTCACATAAATCTACAATTAAAATATACAGAAGACAATCTTTCACCTTTTCAATTCTAGCTTCCTATATCTCATAAGATATTAATATAATGTTTAAGGAAGACAATCTTTCGTTGAATAGAAATAGAGAGAACCAATCTTTTGTTCAAAACCAATCCTATTTGACAGGAAGCAATCATTCATAGATAAACAAATATACATCTGAAAGAAAACAATCTTTTGCTTCTATCTTTCAAGCAATTTAAAAACAAGATTAAAATATTAAGAAGGTGTAACACATGTATGTATCTTACATATAAATTGGATAAAATGAGTACACGTTCTTTTATTCAATTATCCAAACATTTAAATAGCGTAATCATTAACATGCATTCCATTCCTTATGGTTTAGAAATCTAAGTTTTATATTGTCTAAACTCTCTCTATCTTTCCAAATGTCGTGGTTCATTTACCTCTTTTCTCAAAACATCATATTTAGTTTAATACTAATATGTGACTTTTCATGATTTAAAACTTAACACACCGACTTCACTAATTTACCATAACGACAATCTAATATGATACAAGTTCGTAAAACACCTATCTATAAGGCTTTTCAAATGAGACACTTGATAACCATCTTTATTTTTCATGCAAAGTTCGAAAGTGTAAGTCTTTCCTTGTGATATAAAAATAACTTCATTATTTATAAGTTGTTATCCTCTTATTTCATCTTCTTCGTGGTTCAATCTCAAATTTTCTCTCTCTATCTTCTTACTTAATTTCTAGAGGATTGGGTGATTTTATGAGAGTTTTTACTAAGTTTATCAACAAACTTTAAGTAAATGATTCACTATTGTATCTTTATTTACATGAACGTAATTTTTGAACAATTAACAATGATTCCTTTTTTGACTCTAACTCTTCCATTAGTATATTGCATAAGTCTAAAACTAGATCATCCTTTAGAGAATATGTAAAGCAACCTATAATGCAATTCCTACCACTCTTTAGCATCTTTCATGCATTTTCATAGTTATTTTATCAAATGTACCTCATGATACATTTCTCTATAAGACTATTCAAAAGAGAGTTCACACAATTTTGTTCTAATAATAGCTTGTCTCAATCAAACTTTATTCTAATAAACATTATATAACTTCACGACTCACTCACTATCCTTGCATAATGATCAAAGAATTAAGGTAGATCCTACCTCCTTATGCTCTTGTTACTGGCTTGAGGTGATGGATTTGCTTCCCTCCTCACATTTGTCTTCTCTCTTTCAAGATGTACACAACCTCTTTGTTGCTCTCCATCTGTCAATTCTTCTATTAACTCTATCCTTCCTTTCTATCTTTTATTTCTAAACTTTACTCTGAAATTCGACTCTAAATATGAGATGATCATGATCGATCTTTTACGATTCGATTGTAAACAAATCTAAATCTCACTACTTTTCTCTTCTTCATTCCATTCTCTAATCCTTGGTTGCATCTCCCCCCCTCTTCTCTTCCAACTCAATGGTCTATATATAGTGTAGTCGTCTACCCTCTTTCCTACTTTTTGGCTATTTCTACTAGAGGTGGATTGATTCTAAGTGACACCACTCATGATCATAACAGTCCTAATCATATTTGAGCACCTATGTGTTCACCATATAAATTTATCCAGTATCCACTTCATGACACCACACCACTAAAGTTGTTAAGTCCATAATTATAGATTATCCATGTGGCTTTTAACTCCAAGACTAAGTCGACTTTACTATAAATGACTTCCCTAAAATATGCAAAGTTTAACTCAATTTAACTTCTTTCTAGGTGTCAATCAAGGTGGATATTGGTGGGTTTACGTGGTTTGGTAAACCATGCATGCCACATGTTTGGTAGCTTGCAACGTGGATGTCCTTTCATTTAATTTAATGAGTGATTGGTGTTAACATTGCAACATGGTCAGTGGTTTTATGTTAGTTATTGCATGCAATGTGGTGCAGCTTTATTATATGGGAGGAGAGGTGGTCAGTGGTATTACCGACCCCTCCCTTTATTTAAGGGGGTTGGTCGATGTTACCATCGACCGCCTTCTTTAATATATATTTTTCTTTAAACTAACCCCGCCATAATCACTATTATAATTTGTTTTATTTTTTTTATTTTAATTTCATTTTTATTATATTTTAATATATATATATATATATATATATATTTAAACATTAATCTTTGTTTAACAAATTAAATATATATGTAAATATATATTTTGGTTTTTCATTAAAACAATATTCATAATTTTAAAAATATATTTTTATATATCTTAATTACATATGTATATACTTGTATATGGTCGATTCATACAAGTCTATGGTCGATTCATATAAGTATATGGTCAATCCATATACATATATAATACGTATATATATTTATTTTAATCTTAAATGGTTACACATATATAACAAAATTCATGAAGTAATCATATTTCATGATAATTGGATATTTATAACTATATAGATATACATGTATATGATTAAATCGATTTCTCATATACATATACATTTTATACTATTGACCAATTGACAAAAGTAAACTCATAAGTACGATTTTTCATACATTTATACCTATCTGATCAAAAAGAACATATAACCTAAAGTCAATATTCATTTTCGAATCATTTACACATTTGATCTCTTTTAACTATAAAGCATAATATTTCACAATCACTCATGTAACTTATATATAATTCAATCACTACTCAAATCATGCAATCAATGCATATGTATAAATATTTAAATCAGTCTACTACTCATTCCAAATTCATCATTTCAATTTGAACAAACACTCAAATAAGGTCATTTAAATCATCCATCTTTCAAGATGCAAATATAAATCCTAATGTGGTGTTTGAGAGATTCCATCTATCCTAACGAAATACAAGAGCTAAGACAACTCTACCTGAACCATGTTCTTGCCTTCATCATTGTTCACCTGTTCCTGCATTCACTTTGCACTCAATCGCTCATTAGCAATGACGATCCCAATTTACAATAAAAATTATTACTGATCATTCAATTGTATTTAAATCATATTAGTACATTCGATATCCTTTCTTATTTGATTAACAGTTCTATTTTCATTTCATTTCAATTTCCTTTGAAAAATAAACATTATTTTCCTAATTAAATAATTATGGAAAAATAGAGTTCATGACATAATGGATCTGTTGCTCCACTGATCTTTTTGCTTGAATATTTGTGTTGGTTAGCTCATTCCGGTGTGTTAACAAATTATCCAATCTAGGACCAAGTTTGTTCTTTAACTCCCGAGTTTTCATCTTTAACCTTGCTTTTTCTCTTTCCAACTTCTCAATCTTCTCTTCATAAATTACCATCTCTTGATCCAAAATTGATGTGAGTTCCGAAGAACCAATCATATTGTCAGCAATGTCATCAATTTCTTTCTGTATTTTTTTTATTTGATCATCAATGTCTTCTGTTAGATGGTGAGGTTTACATGCTTCCCTGTACAATTCCTTGTATTCCAGAATGGTAGAATTCAGTGCCGGTAATAAAGAATCAATCTATCTTGTACAGTCCTTTATTGTTTTATCAAAGAATTCATCCTTCTCCTTATTAACTCTTTCCTTAACGATCTCCTCATTTATCTTATCTACAATATGAATGTTAGAAGAAATGAATTTGGACAATGTGTCCAATTTACATATAGACCAAACAATATGATCAACCTTGCACGCTAGTGCAATCATCTGCAAAATTGGTAAAGAATCATCAATAGCCTTAAATGATAAGGCATTGCATTTTGTTATCTTATTGATTGAATCCAATAATATATTAGTTACATTTGTCGGTCTGTAGTCCATAGGAGAAGTACTGGGAGGAGTGCTAGGATCTGCAATAAATTTCTTCTCTTCTCTAGATACTTGCTTAGTTACCTTAACCTCTTCCTTATCCACTTTATCTTCCTTCTTATCTTCATTCTTATCCTCATTCTTATTTATTGCCGGTTCTGATTGTGTCTGTTCTTATTCCTTTTTTGTTCCTGCTGGTATCTCAATATTTTGCTGAGTGTCCATAGTCGAGACCGGTGATTCAGGTTTCTCAATATTTATATCTTCAAATTTCTTTTCTTCTGTAGTTTCCTTATCCAACACAATATTGATGTCCTGGGTGTCAACATTCATTCTGAATAGAATATCTGACTCAAAATCAACATTATTTTTTTCACTTCCTCTAATATCTTTTCTTCAAGCTCATTTTGCATTTTTGTCGGTGCCTCTGATACTACCGGTGGGGTGTCCTATGCTGGTGGCGGTAAGTTGTCCTTAACCATGATGTCATGTACACTGCCAACCTTACTCTTTCCCTTGTTTGTTTTCTTATACACTTTAGTAATTGATTTGTCAATTTTCTGTCTATCTTTCTCTTCTCTCTTCTCTTTCTCAACAAAGAATATATCCCATTTATCAGCTGTTTCATAATCTCTTTTACTTTGCCAACCATAAGACTAACTTGTCGGTGACCACTCACAAAAATAGTCCTGTTAGCTTCAGATATTAAGTCATCTATTTCTTGCTTTGATTAACAGGATGAATGACTAACAGTGCCTCAACCTTAAATTTCTTATCTAACTCCATAACAAACATTCTCTTTGCTTCAAGTCTTAAGTATAAATCATTAGGAAGAACATCTACAACCTCAATAAGGACCTTTTTATATATATCCAGATACAAAGTAATACTTTCCTCAATGGTATCCTTATCTGAATCCTTGAAAGAATGATAAAACTTATTAACATTACTAATATTTCCTTCTTGATTAATTTCATTTACCAATTCTTTCGGTGAAAGAGTGTCTGGTTCCTTGTGTTCTGGTTGTTTCTTTGGTGTGACTTTCTTCTTCTGACCACTGGGCTCTCTCACAACGTGTTGTTTCTTCCTGAGTGTTCTAGATTTCTTTGGAGATGGAGCAGGTGCCAATGAGGGTTTTCTTTTCTTTCTGTCCACCCTTTTGAATTCAATTGCCTTACCACTGTCAGAGTCAGATGAGGTAGCCATAGGAGAAATATGTGCTACTGGTTGTTGTTCTGATTTTCTTTCTTGTTCAGCAACACCTTTCATTGGATCTAGTTTCAATAATCCCTTCCTAACAATTTCTTCAAACTTAGAAGCATCTTTTATTTCTTTTTCTCCTTTATTCCTTTGCTTTTGCATAGCAACACCACTCTCTATAGTTTCAGCATTACCAAATATCTTCTCTGTCGATTCCGGTGGAGCATCAAGGAGTATTTTGGCATATGATTCCAAGATGTGTGAATCCACTTCATAACCCATTTCTGTTATCCAAATAGTTCTAGATCTAACTGCGTCCATCCATACTTCATCTCTTTTCACAACAAAGCATATTTGTTTGTCATATTTGTCTACAATGCTTTGGGGAATCCTTTCCCTTTACCTCATTTTTGCTTGAAAAACTTTAAAGTACTCTTTTACCAGTTTGTCACTATCTGATCCCATGCCAGTAATTGCCTCCTTTATTTGTTTTCCAACAGAAATATCATAGGAAAAGTCCTTGTGTCCAATACCGCGAATCTCCTTTGAGAAATATAACATTAAGCATACAATCAAACTCCCAAATTTGAAAGTCCCCTTCTTGTCACCTTTGATCTTGTTCAAATTTTCCAACAGTTCATCTTTCAACCATTCACAGATGTCAATTTTAGCATTATTAATAATCATCTCATAGGCACTGTGAATGCATAAACTTGAAACAAAATTCAGCCTATTAGTGTGAGCAACTTTGTATCCAATAACCATAATAGCATATTTAACATTGTTGTCATTTATATCACTAACCCTAAGTGATCTGTTATCAAATGTAGTGTCGGTTAACTTCATAACTTCTTTATTTGGAAATTTATTTTTCTTATCAGGCCTAGTGCCGGTAGAAGGTAAACTAGTAACTGCCTTAATTGCTTCCTTAGTGATCTTGAAAACTGAATCTAACCACAAAAATTCTCCGTGAACTCTGCTAAGAACATAATGGATAATCTCAATTAAGAATTTAGGCATGTGAAGGATGTTAGTGAACCCTAAATCTTCAACAATATTATGTTCCGATTTGACTACACCTTGGTTGTCAGTAATAACATTCATGAACATATTCTTTATATCCTCGAACCCTAAATCTTCGATGTTACAATGTATGTATGCCCTAGGGTCTTCAACAAATGCGACTCCCTTCAGAATTTTAAAAAATGCACCAATGGAGTCATCCAACTTAGCTATCTTAAGGATGATTTTGAAGACTAGTCTAGGTCATTTGACATTTTCTACAATAGTAGGGTTTGCAATGAATTCAAGAACGAAGGATGAAGAAGCCATGTCGTAAGATAAATACCTGGATTGTCGAATGCAAGTGAAAACCTTGGATGCTCTGGAAAACCTTTTCTACTTCGCTTCCTAAATGCTGATGCTCAACTTTCACGCTCTTCAAATGCTTGAATGCTTTGGTAAGTTGAAATGAGAAATTACCATGCTTAATAACAAAAAATTTAACTTACAACCACAATAAATGCTTCGTCAGTGAAGTCAATACTCAACATGCCTGTCGGTAAAGAATAATTATAAGTTCTTACCACCAACTTAGGGTAAATGCATGATCTTCAGTTAGTTTCCTTACTCCTAAGGATTAATCCTTAGTTAGATGAAGAATCTTCTGTCGGTGTAGGATTACTCTGCTCTACCGAAGCAGAGATAGATTCATCATTGCTCTAATCTCTATTCCCGATCCATTCTTTAGTGAATTCTTGCTTGATTTCATTTACCTTTTATTTGCCTTTGTTATTAGATCCTCTATTGTTCGCCGGTACAGTCTTACTTCTACAAAATTTTGCAATATGCCCTATCTTGTTGCATGCATAACAGGTTACATTGTTTCTCTGAATAGCTTTTCCGTAACCTTTTCTGGTTTGATTTTTGCATTGATTAGATAGATGTCCAAATCTACCACAAATATAGCATTTCACATTCCTTCTATAATTGTTTGAGTTATGACCATTTTTTATTGCATTTGGAACATTGACCGGTGGATGAGTTTGTATTATGATTATTCCTAAATCTGCACTGATTTTATCTATGACCAAATTTTTTGCAATTAAAACATTTCCCATTGAATTTATAAGCATTAGGTTGCCTTATCGGTTTGCTGTGATCATGATTCTTTGCAGTTCCAGAACTTTCTCCATGTTCAAATCCAAGTCCAACTGTTTCTCCATCAGGTTTCTAACTTTTCAGCATATCATCAAGCTTGTCTGAACTCTTCTTGAATTTGTCTTTGTATTCATTTGCAGTGACCAACTCATCTTCCAAAGTGCTAACTTGTCTCATAAGTTCCTCTTTGTCATGTTGCATGTGAATCAAATCTATTTTAAGCAATATAATTTTCATAACTAAGCCTTACAGATTCATCTGATCTTTCATTAAGTCTTCTGGCCAAATCTTCTTCATTCCTCTTTCTATCTTCAATATCCTTACATAGTCTCATGGTTAAATCTTGCATCTCATTCTTCATGTTACTATTCTCTTGTCTCAGCTTCTCTACAATATCTCTGAGAGTTTCCTTTTCTTCATCATCTTGGTTTTGTAATTGCACATGCAATTCTTTTCTCTTATTCTTTGTTATAACCAGATTATCTTGAAGTGCTTTGATAAATTCCCAAGCAGTTCTGAGTTCATCTTCTAGTTTGCTATTCTTCAATTTTTTTGCATCAAAATCTTCAAGATCTCCTTCCAACTGTTGTCTCAAACTTTCCATCGGTACCAGTTTCAGAAACTTCCTCAAGTTGTTAGGCTTCTGCAAATAGAGGACTAGGCTCTGATACCAATTGTTAGATACTTGATTAGTCTTAAAGACACTGAGAGGGGGGGTGAATCAGTGTCTAATCGGTAGATGAAATATTTAAACTTATTTGCAACTCTACAACCCAAATTAATATACCGGTAAACAAATAATAATGCAGTAAAGAGAAACAAAAGAATAAGCATCAATGCACACCATAACACATATATTTTTGGCAAGGAAAACCGGTAGGGGAAAAACCTCGATGGGATTTGTGACCCACAACATTTACTCACTGGCCAATATAAATAAATATTACTCAGTATAATAGGGGCCTGCACATGCAGGAAGGCCAACTGCCTAGAGCTCACTGCTCAACAACAAAATGGAGTCCCACTGACTACACAATTGGATGGTTAAATCCAATAACAATGTACTACTTCAAAATAGCATCTGTAATGCTGGATTCAGTACCGGTTTAAGCTTTGTCTGATACATCTGGCATATACCTTGTGTCGCTATGCTCTGCTTCTTATTTGCTCTCAAAATAAATACATAAAAGTGCATATACAATTATTCACTAACATATACCACTTACATACATACCTAATTGTATTTCTAAATGACCTACAAGATCTCATACATATATGAGTCTTTACAATACATCATTTCGGCTATACAAATATAATTACAATATAAAACATTTCGCATAAACAATATTAATTCCAAGTCACCTTGGATTGCTGATATGATCTATGGTCAGTGTAATTGGATGCCCGTGTGAATAACCCATGTAGTGACTGTCGATACCAGTAGGTGAAGTCTGTTGCCGGTATAGCCTTTGAACCCTATTACCAGTTGGTTGCCATCAATGACAACATCAACCATTCTCATCTGAGTGTATAATGTCAATAAGATTTGGGGGAAGTAGGAAACTTCCCAATATGAAATGATCGTGTCATAGTGTATTCTCCATATCCTTGGTCCTCAATTTTAATATTACCTTTGGATAATTTTGCAAAGTTAGATAGTCAAAATATGAGAGAAATTGGAGGATGATACTTCTTTGTTAACTGGGACATGTTGTTTAGGAGTTCCTTTTAGATTAGCACAAAACTAAAAAGGATTAGGATCTCTAGGAATGGTGATTTCCATCACATTCTATGGGAATTTTAGAACTGGTGATAAGTTGATGGTACTGCTTTCATTACATGGATCTAGGGATGACCAAGAATCATGTTATAGGGAAGACCCAAGTCCAAGACTTGCAATAGTGTATTTTCTATAGCCAGACCAAGTTGGATGAGTAGTATGATGACTCCTTTGAAAGGACATTCTGCATCATCATAAGACTTTATTTTTATTTTCGTGGAAGCATCTAGGTTATCTTTATAATATCCTAAAGTGATTATAACTCAATGTGTAGAAATTAAGTCCTACTCTAGCATCTATCAAGACTCATTTGATTTTGTAGTTATGGAAAATATAATGGATCATTATGGATATGTTTATCATGTGGAAGGTCATTTTCTATGAAGGCGACATGTTTAGTAGCAGCAAGGTGGCTTAGCATGGCCTGAAATTGATCAACATTTATATTTGTGGGAATCATAGAATCTTGCAAAGATTTTCCCAAGACAACCCTATGTGTGGGAGATATGAAAACCAATTCATGAATGTTAATTTACACAAGTGTTTTATCTAGATGGTCAAGGAGATTGTACTGACTAGTTGCTTGCGTCTTAGGAGGAGTTCTTTGTAGAGTAATTTTGGACTATTGGGTGGCTACTATGAGCTAAGGACTTTTCTCCTTGATGGTTATTGTGGACACATGACTATACGCTACTTGGATAAAATTTATTGTGTAGCCACAAGGGATTCAGTATAGTTTACACTGCCTTTGGGGTTCGAACTTGAACTACAGGCTTTTCCTTTCCCATGATCAAGTAGCAGAGTCTTGAAAATAGTGTTATCAATATTGGATAATCTTGGAGGAGGTTCCACTTTAATTAAACATTGATCAATCAGATCTTGTATGAGGTTCTTTAATTGAAAACACAAAGCAGTTTTATATCCTCTTATATGATGATATGCACAATATTCATTGTTATTACATCATCCAAGTTTGAAATCTGGCTCATTTCTTATTTCTGGCAATCATACAAAATTTGATTGGAGTTTAGATTTTATTCAATGGGCTCTCCCAGGGGTGTGAATAGCCTAGGAGGTGCACCCCTAGGTCTAGGAGGTCTATGTTGCTGATTTTATTGAATTCCATTCATTAATTGATCTTATTGTTGAGTTTGATTAGGTGTTTGTTTTTGGCACTATTGGTCCTTTGAAACTGATTTTGGGTTGCACATTGCTGACTATTCTTGTGTTAACTACACTACATTTATAAAATTCTTGTTTCTTGACCAAAACTTATTTTTATCATTTGAACCACTCGCAATATCTTTGAAAATATTAATAGTTCCTCTTTGAATGAGACCCTTTTCAATGTTTGTCCACTTTTGATGAGTTTTTTAATTGTGTTGGGAATTTTGAACTTTAGTTCATACATCACTTCTGGTATTAAATTCTCAATGAATAAGTTCACTTGTTGGTCTTCGACAATATCACATGGGCATCGAATGACAAGGTTGCACCATCTTTGCAAGAATGTTATGAAAGGTTTCCTAGTCTTCTATTTTGTGTTGCACGAATCTGTCATGGTGACCTCATTGTCAATGTTAAAGGCAAAATGAGCCAGGAACTTTTCTGCTAATTGATTCCATGATTTTATGTTTCTGGGTGATGAAGAAATCCAATCCATTTGTTGACCTGAGAGACTTTGAGGGAAGAAGCTCATAAGGTAAGTGTCATTGTATGCAGCCTCTATGCAAGCTGAATAGAATTCTTTAACATGATCTATAGGGTTCCCTTTTCCTTTGTATTTGTCAAATTTTGGTACCTCAAAATTATTAGGAAAGGGAGGCATATATAAAACTTTTTCAAATGAATTAGGATAGATATCCTACTATGTGCAACCCTTTTTCGTCCCTTTAGTTTGCATGTATTCTAGTTGACGTGTCAATTTTTTAATTTGTTGAGTTATTAAATCAAAAGATAATGGCCTTATAGGGTCTTTATTCATGTTTCAATTTTCTCTTTGTCGATACATTGTACCTCTAAATGATTTTTTATCTTGATATTTAGAATGTTGAATTATTGGGGTACTTGTGCTTAACGTGTTCTGAGATTGATCCTTGAGTTGTGTTGTTGACATGTTTTGGTATTGATTTACTAGTTGCAGTTGTTGATATTGAATTGTGGCTTGAATTGTTGTTGGCACTGCATAGGTTGTTGCACTTGTGGCTGATATTGTATGGTTGGTTTCACTTGTTGAAACTGTATCATCAGTTGCTTATATTATTGAAATTATGTAGTTGGTTGAACATATTGTTGTGTACCTGATTGAATGTGTCGGTGGAATTGTGTCACTAGTTGAATAAGTTATTGTACAATTTGTTTTGGTTGTTAGACATATTGGATTGTTGGTTGTTGTATGTATTATTGAACATGTTGTTGAAATTTTCCAGTTGATTAGATGGGTTGTTTCATCGTTTGTTATGTTTGTTAGACATGTTGGACTGTTGGTTGTTGTTTTGCCATTTGTTGTGGTTTTTGGACACATTAGACCATGGGTTATTGTTGTGGTTTTTGGACACATTAGACCATGGGTTATTGTTGTGGTTGATACTAAATGGTTTATTGATGATGTTGTATTATTGGTTACATTTATTGTTGGTACTGAGTGGTAATCTGTGGATTTTGCATTGTTGGTTGTGGGTAGCCTAGTCTTCCTAGAAAATTACTAAGGATTATGGGTTGGCATTTTTTCTAATTCAGAGGCTTGTTTTTTATAGCATGTGTATGCTATCATGTTGTAAAACATGTATTGATTGATTTGGTTTCACATTGACTGCATTTGTTGATTTCCAATGAAGGGCATACTTGTTACTATATTCATGTTGGTTTATGACACAATTGGTGCATTCAAAGACATAAGAGGAGGAACACTAACTTGTGACACTACCAGAGGTAAAAAAAAATTGATTTAGGTATGTGTAACCTTGGTAGGGTTTGACTTGTTTGAATGTATTTGTTTGTTCCCTTGGGTGGAAAATTTGTTGAAGAAGTCATCTATGACGTAGGGTAAGTTATCAAGAATGGAACTCTTTTTGTGTATTCGTGTTTGGTTCTACATGAGGTAAAAGTGGCATACCTATAGTAAATGTAAATGTTTCCTATCCGACTAGTTTTGATTCACTTGAGGAACACTTGATGTATTGGGTTGAAATGTACTTGCTACTATTCCTATTGTCACTATTGGTATCACTCTCAAGCATACAAGTTTGTATATGTGTTCATTTGAGGTGTTAATGACACCATGCCAAACAAAAGATTGATAAATCATTCAAATGTTGGTTTTGGGCAAGGTTTTCTTTAGTGGCAAATATTTGCCAATGGTGAATATTTCATGTCGGCGACCTGAAAAATGGCGAATATATTGTACCGATCGAGGGTTGCCATGTTGCCCAGACTTTATAAATATTCATCAAATGCACGATCCAATTTCTCATTGTTTTATGTAATCAATTGTATCTCTATCAATATTTCGCCAATAGAATCTACGTTTTCCACACAGTAAATTCAATATTTTTGCCTATACTTTTCGAGGTTTTCTTAATAGACGGTCAAAATTCTCCAATAGAAATATAAAGATTTATTGGCTAGGAGGACCCAATTCACCTAGCATTTTGCGGAAGCATGTCTCAATTCACCCCAATTTTTTCCATCTCTATTATAATTGCCAATTAATTGGACGGTCCAGAATCGCCTCAAAAATTACATAAGATGTGTTATAGTTAAGCGTTATTCATCAAATATTTGTATACCATATAAAATTCCCACCAAATTCGCCAAATAAGGATTGGTATAAATACAGTCAAAGATCAGATTTATCTCTACACAATTTGGTTGATTTTGAGCTCTCAATTCGGATCACTAGCGAAGTTTCAGGCCAGGAACAACCATTGTTGTTGACTGCATTGGCGACTACTAGTGACCTAAGCCTAAGTGATCATTTTTTTGAAGTGTTATAATATTATTGTAAATTCATCTCTATCTGTTTGCATTATTGAGTTCATTCTTATTTAGTGGGGACCCGTCAGTGGTCACTCAGGAGACCTCAGACATCTAGATTGTAGGACGTAGGGCCAATGAATCATATAGTCTATTATTACTTCTTCAACAAGTTGATATTTTTTTGCAGCCTTTATTTCATTGGAGATGTCAAACAGGAAGAAGGGTAGGAATCCTAAATGTGGGGAAGGCCAAGAGAGGCTAGCAAAATGCAGAACATTGTATTCATACTTTGGCATTGGCAAAGATTGTGGTTAAGATCTTAAGGCACGGGGTTAAGATTTGATACGTGTCTCCATTCCAGAGACTTTCTGGAGAACTACATTTCCTTCATAAATTTGGGCCGAAATAAACTTCAGCTATTGATCTACAATCATTGAACGGTCTTAAATAATATATTTAAAATTATAAATTGATGGATGTCAAGTTTGTGTCGATGTGGTCACGCTTATTGATACTATCATGCAATTCCTTTGTCCTTTAAATATTTTACAATCTTTTGTATCTCTCTGTAAAGATTTCCCATAAATGTATGAGTGTATGAAATTGGTAATATCATATGTGCCACTACCGAATTGGAAGTCGTGTGTGCTGAGTGGATCGCAATTAGAGAATGTCAGTGACAAGACATTAATAAATATTGATTAGGACCATGCAACATTATCGACCATCCACATAACCTACTAACTAGTTGTAATCGATGATCGAGGTTAAGGCGCAGGCTTAAGATTTGATACGTGTCTCTATTCCAGAGACTTTCTGCAGAACTAAAGTTTCCTTCAGAATTTTGGGCCAAAATAAAACTTTAGCCATTGATCTACGATCATCGAACGATCTTAAATAATATATTTAAAATTATAAATTGATGGATGTTGCATAAATTTGGCATTGGCCCACATGATGAGTCACAACTCTTGAAAAGTGGCTATTAGTAGATTAAAAAAATGACAATGAAATCGCTAATAAAATATTTATTTTTTCATAAATAACGAAAGATTAGCCAATAAAATTAAACAATTTTCAAATGCTAGATAAATTTCGCCAATACAATTAAATATTTTTTCCTTCACAGTAAAACTTTTCGCCCATACACATATTTTTTCCTTTAAACGCAAAACATTTGACTCATACATCATATATTTTCCCCCACAATAATGAATTATTCGCTAGGACTTTATGGAATTTTCATATGTTAAAAAAAATCGCTAATACAAATTAATTTTTTTTCCTAATTTGAAAAAAAATTCACCATCAATATGAAATTTTCCCCCAAAAAATAATGTTGGATTCGCCAAGATTTAACACTTTTGCCTAGGGGAAGGGGGGGAGGGGGGGTTTCTTAAAGTTATCCCTAGTTTTGGGGGAATTTGTATATTTAAACACTTACTTGCTCTCTTTAAAGGTTGTCTATTCTTCTGAAACAAGATTTGTGTTTGCCTATTCTGAGACTTAATTTTTTTGAGTTTGTTCATGTTCTAAAACCAATTATAGTTCTAAGTAAGTCATTTGTGGTTGATACTTAGAACTCAATGCAAGTTTCTTTTTAAGGCGTCTGAATTACCCTAGAGGATCCTTAAATATTAGTTTGTTTCCAAAGTTTTCTTAACTCGAGGATCATTCATTGTCTCACTAATTTCATCTTGAGAAATGTTTGATGAAAGATGGCAGCTTGTTGTAGCTCATTTGAAAGCTTATCAAAATCCTCTCCGTCGAAGCTATAACAAGAAGGTCAAAGGCCGACATTTTGACATTGGTGACTTAGTCCTTAGAGAAAATCCAAAGAATCAACAAGCCAAAGAAAAACCAGGCAAGTTTGAGCCCAATTTGCTAGGACCATATGTAGTCATTGCAGCTTATGGGTCAGGTGCATACCAGCTTGTAACACTAGAAGGAGAGCCACTTTTAGATTAAATTAACAAAATGCATCCCACAAGTATTTTACATGATATTTGAAAAAATATCAAAAATTTGAAAATAATCCTAAAAAAATATCAAAAAAATTGAAAAATGATCGTGAAAAAAATTGTTGTCTTGATTAACACATGGAAACCAGGGGTCTTGTGTGAAATAAAATTAAAGAGAAATCATTCACCCTATTGTGAAAACCTTGCAAATAGACGCTTTGGGTAAGTACCATGGTGAAAACTTGGCAAAAAAGCACTCCGTCTAGCAAGTCATGGCTCCACCATCTATCATTGCTCTTCTGTAACATGTACCCCTCTATAAACACACTTCAATCCATTTCCAATTAAACTTCATTGTCCTCTTATGGCTTGAGACTGATCAATGTTTAGCATCATTTCCTTACACATCTAGTTTGTACATATGTCGGTTTTCTTTCGCATGACTATTGTAAATAGTCTTGAACCAAATTGGGGGCAATTTCTCAAACATGTTTTGTAGATGGATTCCTTCTTGCCAATGGATCGAAGGATGTAACATGGACATAGCTTAAAAGTCTAGAAAAAATTTCAAAAATATTCATAAAATATCCTTAAAAAAAAGAAAAAAAAATAGAGAGAGAACAAAAAAAATTGAAATGTCTTGAAAAAAGTACAAAAACATTCAAATGTCCTTAAAAAATCCCTAAAAACTAGAAAATGTCCTAAAAAAATTAAAAAACATCATAAAAACGTCTTGAAGAAATTGAAAAAAATAAATAAAAATCAAATAACATTAAAAAAACCTAAATAATTGAAAAACAATCAGAAACCAAAAATAATCATTTCATTTTATTAATAAATTATTCCTTGCAAAGACAAACATTTGAGCAAACAATAGATGGAAAACATGTAAAACACTGCGCTTAACAAATTATGTAACAACAAACAAGCTATCACCGTAGTCAACAATCAGAAATATCAAACTTGTCCTATCAATCAAACATAAACAATCCCTATCATTATCATCTATCTTATATAGGGTGCAATATACTCGAAACCAGACTAAATTTGTCTTAAATGAGGTACTTCATTTCTGAAACTAGACATTATGATTCTCCTGTCACAAACAATTAACTTCGACAACAAGATCTGAATGTTTGTTGACTCGCTTGGTCTAGTGTGACTTATATTTTACTGATTTATCTTCAGTAATGTTCCTATGTTGCTCAAGGATATCCACAAGTGAATAGAGTGGGCGATATGGTTCACGGTCTTTTGTTTGTCTTCTATTTGTGAGGTGTTTTTTTATAAATTTTTGGGGCAAGTGTGTCTTGGGTGTTTGTGTTGGCAAATTCAATTACACTTGTGATTGTTGTGCATATGTTGACCCTTAACATACAAATGTTTTAGGATATATGGTAACATTCCTTGTTTGCAATGTATTTTATTTTTGCAAAGGGATAGCATTATTGCCCTGGTTTTCTATACCATGGTGCAATGTCTCCATAATAAAGCTCTATGATGATAAAGTTCACTCATGAATCTCATTTCATCACACTAACTTTTCTTCTCTTCTTACTAATCTTTCTTATGGCTAACATTTCTTCTATCAATCATTCTATCTATCAATCTCATGCAATCTATTATTTTTGATCGATCAATATTTTCTTAATTTTATATTGATCAATCCTTATCTTAAATCAACTAATATTCTTCACTTCTTATTAACCATTCCTCCCTTTCATCTCATTTCCTTTTTCTAACATTCTTCTTTCTCTTCGAAGAGATCATTCATGCCTTTCATACATAAACAATCTCTTGAGGGGGCATCCTACCTCCATCCCTCAATCTATTGGGGCATGATCTTTCAATTTTTCTTTGAAACAACACTCAAATTCACATTGTCTCAAAAAGGGGCAAAATGTAGACATTGAAAATTCTCCTAGGGCTCCAACATCACTTTTCACCAATTTCTCATCTAAAACTAATTAAATAATTTTTCTATTTAATTAGTACTAATATTCTTCTTCTAATAATTACATAATTTTTAATTATTTAGTTTTTATTATTCTAAACCATTAATTAAATAATCTTCATTTCATTATGTAATTAATGTTCATCATTATCTATTTCTAATCAATCAGTCTTCATCTTAATCGCCTTATCCTAACTATTCCTCTTTGATTAAATAATTCATTTAATTATTTAATCCCTTTATTCTAAACTAATTATTCTTCCAAGATTAAATAATTATTAAATTCGTTTCTCTAAATTCTCTAATTAAATAAATTTTTTAATTAATTTAATTACCATGTGTGGGTGAGATAAAAAATAAATATTTATTTATTTATGACCTCACATAACTCACTAACTTTCTAATATTTCTCTCCACTCACCTCTTCCATCTCCTTTTACTTAACTCTTCCACTTTCTAATTTCCCTCCCACTTATCTCTTCCACTTGCTAATTTCTCCTCTTACTTTAATCTTCCTTTTTCTATTTTCTTTTCCACTTAACTCTTTATTTCCTCCACTTGTAAATAGTAGTTTTGTGTTGAAAATAAATAGAAACTATTTATTTTTAATTAACTCATCCTTTCCTCCACTTCCAAATGGAAAATTTGAGTGTCATTTGATCATGATCCTTAATTTATCGAAATTATAATCAACCTTAGCCATTGGGCAAAATCTAAATCTTCTATTTAAACCATTCAAATCCTCATTTTCGATAAGCACGCTTTTGAATTTGCTTTGTGCATACATAATTTCTAAGAGCCATCATACAAAAAGATTAAAAAGAACAATGGAGAGTTTTGAATTCAATGTTTGTTATAATTTATTTTGATATTCTTATTTATGCATTATGAATTTGTTGTTCATTGGTTGAGTAGGCTTTAGCATTGGATTTGGAGTTTTGTGGTTGCTCTAGCAGGTATTTCCCACTTTTCCCCTCAACACTATGATTATATTATATAAATCAACTAATCATTTCCAATCTTTTGACTGTAGCAAAATTGGGTAGCTTTAAATAGTCACAACTTTTATGTAATCAGAGCAAATTTAAAACTTCAATATGTTCTAGAAAGGTGGAAGAGAAAAGAACAAAACTTAGAAAGCAATTTTAAATAATCCTAAACATTTCTACAACTCATCCCACCATTTTTCTACCTATAACAATAGCTGGGCAAACGAACAATATGAAACTATGTTTATATATATAAATATAATTTGACAATATTCCTAAAAGGTAATTTCCCCTATCCATAAAAATATGTTTAGAATTACATGCTAAACATGCATCTCCTATATTTTTATATGAAATTAATGGCTCTTCATACATGTAATCTAATCATTGTTAATGGATGGAAGTTATGAAATTTTATTGTGAACATGTGGTAATATTAAATATGTTGTCGTTCTAGAGATCTTCACTTTGTGGTAAATATCATGTATATGCAAGTATGGGTTGAATGTATTTACATCATAGTTTTGGCCATCACATATACCAAAACAAATCAATGAGTTAATAATGAAATGGCATAACTTTCTAAAGAAATGATGTACTCAAGTAAGATTATGTAGATTATGAGTTATGATGTTGGTCAATGCCTTGATCAATGTAGCTAGCTATTGCACCTACCTAGTTTTGTTCTTTTTCTATTTGAGTTGTTAAAATCTCTTTGCCTTTGTGTCTACTATTTGAAGCGGAAAGTGTTGGCAGCAACAATGAAGGAAAACTGAGAGGGGGGAGGAGGTGAATCAGTTTTCACAGAATTAAACCAATTAAGCACAATCTCAAATTTCAATCAATTGCAGCAAGAATAAAGATAAAGATAATAACAACAATACACATAACACCAATATTTTGACGTGGAAAACCCGGTTAAGGGAAAAACCATGGTGGGAACCTACCCACAATAAGATGATACTCTGCAATAGTATGTGTAAATATTACAATGGGGAATGCATATGCATTCAGGAACACTGCCTAGAGCTCACTTCTCAAGATTTAATGACCCAAAAGGCTCCAACCCTCAAGGGAGGTTGACTACCTTACAATAATGATTGGACTACAATCCGGATTACATGAATGCAAAAATGGCATCTGTTAATGCTTGATGACAATCCTGGTTAAGCTCATTTGTCTACTCTGCAACAATCTCTTCTCAATACTCCATACCAAAAGATAAATTTGCTTATGCACACATATACCACTCTTTGATAATGTAGACACAACAACCACACCCAAATTACATGAATCTAACACCTATTTATACAATTCATCAACCTTGACTACAAGGTCGGCTAAACCCTCAAACCTCAATTGCAAAATTGCATCGCACGATACATAAATCAATCACTGGACCAACATAAGGTCATAGATGACATAGCATGTACCTAAACCAAATCTCCAAACATACATCACCACCAGAAATCCCACCAAGATTAACTGCAACATGTTACACAACCACAAATATCGCATAACACGAAGAATATCACCGGATCAACAAAATCACCAATACCGTGCACAAGGATCAATGCGGACCACCAAAACAAATAGGACATGATTAGGAAACACCAACAAGCACATTAGAACCATCTGATGAGTTGAGATATTAGTTCCTTTTATTCTTAAAACTCATAAGTTTTTACCATGTTTTAATTCGTATAATGTGATAGTAATGATGTATTAGAGTTTGACTATATGCATTCCAGATGTTAACTAGACCCATTAAATCCTATTTTGTCTTGACCAATTATTCTTGTTGCCATGTGAATTATTCTTGTTGCCATGCAGATTATCATAGACGATATCATGTGTAAAATGTATAAGTGTTTTGATTAATTAAAATAGACATATGTCTATGCTTGTATGTTCTATCTTTTAAATTGCAGGAGTAAATAAGATGTTGCAAAGGTAGTTATTGTGTCACGTCATGAAGGCAGTTAGAGATATTCAAGGGGTGGTTAAAAGTTCAAAACAACAAAGAGAATAATGGGTGTAAGGAGCGACAAAGGAATAGCAGGGCACACAAGACTCATTTATGTATGTCTTCAGTAAACATCAAATCTTGTAATACTACCATGCTATATTATTGGTTGCGGTTTAGTAGAGAACTACGTTTTCAATGGCTTAACTCCATTTGTTCTCTGTCATAAATATTCTCCGCCTTATTTCATCAATGTGACCTAGATTGTAGGGAGTTGTTGTAGTTTTCTTTTAAATAAGAGTCTGCGCCTCTTCTCAGAGGTTAGAGAGGGAAGGAGAAGAGAGACATAAGATTTAGAAATAAAGTTGCAGAGTATTTTTAGCTTTCTTTCATTCCGTATGTTGTATCGACCTTTGAAAGATAATGAATAAAGTGATGCTATTCTAAGTATTTAGAGTTATCTTTGGAAGCTTGGATACACTCATCCAAGGGGGCCCACTTGGTGACTATTCCTGTGCATTTGTTAACTTAGTTTCCCTTTCTGTTGTAGTAGTCATTCTGGCATTTGATTGTTCCTGCATCCACTGGAAACAGATCCCGTGACTGTTCTTGCAGCCAAAGCAAACAGAGTAATTCTTGTTTGTTAGCTTTGGACTTAGTTAACAGTTCTTTAATTGGGTTTTATGTTAATGCAATGTTTTCCTGTAGCCATTCAGTTGTTATAATTCTTGCTTGCTTATTTCAAATAGGTTTAGTTGTTGCAGTAATATAGAATAGCTATCGCAGGAACTTAGTGCATATATAGTTTAGACCCATTTCAAGTAATGCGTCCCTGGGTTGATAAACAAATGAACTTTAGTTATGGAGATAATAACTTCATAGAGTGAATGTCCAAACTTTGGGTTGAGACTTTAGCTATAGTTATTGTTCCTATTGGTGAAGCAAACACCATCTGCAATAGTTGCACCAACACCAATTATTCAAATATTCATCAATCAACACGCTAACTCACAAGAACACCAAATAACAACAATTCAGACTAGAAAGATGACCTGCAAAGAACCAAATCATGAACCATCTGAAATGAAGATACACATGAACATCCAAAACATTCTCCCAAATCCGCAACCAAAGATATGATCGTATCGGAGCACAATGGATCAAATACAAAAATCTGCCAACCATTAAACAAAAAGACTAAACTTCAAACTGGATCAAATGATATGATCAAGTACACTTCCAGATCACTGAAACCAATAAGGAATGAAGTATTCTAGCATCCCAAATAGTTAAACCAACCATATCAACTCAATGCAATCAACAGAACACCAAACAGCTCTCTGCAACACTAGAACACATGAATATGTTGACATCAATGACAACAACATATCCTAGTAGCAACAATATCCAACATAAAGAACTTATGTAAATCAAGCCTACACTTAGAAAATATATTTATTATGACTAATCAATCGTATGAGAAGTAAATTATGAAGTTAGGGCTCTCTTAAGCGTTAAAATATTATTGAATTTAGAGAATTGAATGATTTATTTAGGAAAGAAAATATTCTCTTCAAAATAGAAATACAAAATATCTTAAAAGTAAAATCCAGCCAAGACCAACATGTTTGTACAATTTATTTCCTAACCCCCAATGAAAGAAATATAATGTATGTTTAAAACTTCTATGGTAAATGTAAGTTTTATTATTTTCTTGTAATCGTTGTGTGATAGTTTGTTTCTATAATATACATATTTTATAGTTTTCTTATGATATCCCATATAAAAGGAAGAAAATATATTTTTTGTAATTTCTTATAAAAAATTTATATGAAAAAATAATAATATTGATATCACTTTATCAAGAATAATCAATAGAAACATGCTAATGTAAATTGTTAAAACAAGAGCAATTTGATGCAAGCACATTATTATCCTCGTTTTTAGTGTTAACAAAAAAATGAGGGTACCCCACAAATTTTGGTTCATTTGTGGTTTTTCATGCTCTATGGTTCGCTTTACGAGATATTTTATCGTCATAAGCATGTTTTTCCCTAGTTTTACACTTATTCAATTTTATGTGAAGTCTAGGTGTAAATTGGGTTTACAAACTTGATTTACACTAAGTTGGGAATTTTTGGTGTAATTCGGGTTCATAGACCCGATTTACACCTCTTTTTTGCTATTTTCACCTTTAAGGTACAAATTGGGTTTAAAGACCCGATTTACACCTCATAGGTGCAAATTAGGTTTATAAACCTGAATTGCATTCATTTATTGCACTGAGATATTTGTGTCTCATTGGAAGAATTGGTTTAGGAGTCTTTTACCTTGGTTTTTAAGACTTATTTATCTCTTTTTACCCTCATTTTAATATTTCCCAAGTTGATTTCATGGCTCAAGGGAGAATAATTTGATCTTGCATTTCGAGTATGTATCTATTTTTCCCTTTTGCTAGGGTTTTAAAAACCCTTTACTTTTATTTTTGTGTGCTCTTCACTGGTTTTTTACCAGACTTTTTGTTTGGATCATATGATCCTACACGATTTTAATTATTTCCTTTTGATCTTCCTTTTGGTGTCATGATGGGGCCGTAGGCCCGACACACACCACTGAGTGCTCTGTGGTGGGTCTGCAACCTTGCCATGACCTCACCTTTCTTTCATGTTATACCAAATGTTATTGACTGAATTTTGGTGTAGGAGGGGTCATCGGCCCATCACACACCACAGTGTGGTGTGTGGTGGGTTGGCGACCCCAACCATGCATTGTTTACTTGCATTTAATTGAGGTGTTGGCAGGGCCACATACCCACCATACACCAAGATGTGGTGTTGCTAGGTCTGCAACCCCGCCCAACACATGATTTACCCCCAGTTTTTGCAGTGATCCATAAATGGTGTTTGGCAGGGTCGTAGGCCCGCCATACACCATAAATAGTGTATGGCGGGTTTGCGACCTTGCCCAACACAGTGTTCTTATATATTATGGTGTATGGAAGGTTTCTAAACCCAAAAACCCGCCCTCCACCATTTCTTTTGTTCTTCCTTTTTGGTGTTTGGTGGGTTTACGAACCCGACCAACACCTCTTTGACATGATATTTTTAAATATGTAATTCGGGTTTTTAAACCCAAATTACACCTTGTTATGGTTTTTCCAAATGTAATTAGAACTTTGAAAACCCTAATTATGTATTTTCACCCATTCTTTTGTAAATGAATTTTTGAATTTATTTATTCAAAATTCATTTATTGCACACACATAAATGGTGATTTTTCATCCAATTTACCATGGAGATATTAATTTATCGAAAAAGGGATTTTTTTGAATACCTAATTGTTTCAAATGCAGTATTTTCAGAATTTGTTCAAGTCATATGAACAAAAGTGAATTGATCCAATATATTATTATAATGTTGATGAATGTATTTTTCTCACAGTATTATTATGATATCAATGACATAGGTTTCTCCAAACAGAAAAGGAATAAATTGAAGAAACATGATCCACATCCGGTTTTCCACCTTTTTCAATTACTTCTAATATTGATCACATCACAGACACAAAGATAGGTCATGTTGATCTGAAAGAATTTCAGAAAAGAATCGAGAAACCACCTTCATATCGTGACATGGAAGCTATTATCAATAGTGGCATCCACTTAGTAGCATATTTTCCCATGCCGACTCAAGATCTTGAATTTGTAATGGCAGTAGTAGATCATTTTGATCCAGACAATAGAAGTGTGAAGGATGAATCTGAGAAGAAATTGATCAAGCTTGATGAAGAATTATTTGATTTAGTCTTCAGGTGTCCCAGTATTGAGAAGTATATTAATATTACAATGCAGTCAGCTATATCCTACTTTGATAGAAATTCATATACGTGTAGGTTTAATATGAATGAGAATTTTCTTAAAACCCCAAGACCTACTATTGCAAGATGGCCGAAGACTCTTCCCAGAAGTGACCTCATTGAAGAGGTCAATGATTTGATAACTCTTTAAGGAGAGTTAAAGGACTTCCTACTTCTAATACTTTCTATAAATGGATGTATCAGTATATTCATGTGATCAGACAAAACAAGGAGAATATATTTTGGGGAAAAAAGATCAATGATGTCATATGTGAACAGCTCACCAAGGTTCCTACTAGACAAGTTCTATATGATTGTTGGTATTATGGATATGTTGCATTGGTTTTTTCATTGATGTAACCACTTGTCATTGAGATCTTTGGTTATGTCGAACCGACACATTATGTTCACCGGCAAGATGAGTGACTTATGCACAGTCATCGGTATTTGGTTCACCAGTAGGTTATATTGTTCACCGACACCGAGGATGACTTGTTATCATCTGGAGATCACTTGGTTATGTCAAAGACATGGTTTAGACACTTGGTTTTGGTATTCTGGTTATTGGTCTAATCGGGTAAACATATTTGCTGTTACTGACAAATTGATCTAGGTTATGGACCGACATGCATTATCTATTCCAGATCAACATGACACATTATGGAGATGATTTAATCAATTGGTATTGTTGTAATTACATTGAGCTGACATAATGCATCGCATCTTGACTTACTTGTAATTGATTTTATTGTAATATTCCTAGTGAGTCGACCTACACATTTGGTCCTAGGTTTTGGTATATATGTAAGATCTCAATTGTGAGATGTAAGCATATGGTATGTAAGGTTATGGTATTGCAACCTGGTATGTGCGAATATTGAAGATCATATGAGAATAAAGAAGGTTCAAGGAAGGTTTGAAGGTGATTATCAAAGCTTAACCGGTACTGAATCCAGCATTGGAGATGCTACTTTGAGCAGTACATTATCATTGGATTTAATCATCCAATTGTAGTAAGTGTGACTCCCATCTTGTGATTGAGTAGTGAGCTCTAGATAGTTGGCCTTTCTGCATGTGCAGACCTCATTTGTATACACATACTATCTGTAGTAGTATCATCTTATTGTGGGTAAGGTTTCCCACCGTGGTTTTTCCCCTTACAGGGTTTCCACGTACAAATCTTTGTGTTATGTGTTGTGGATGTTGTTTCTCTTTCACCGGTATTAATATTAATTGTTAATCTGTTAACCGGCATTAAGTTTGGTTTACCGGTATTATGTATCAAGTTTGATTAAGTTATATTTGGGTTGAAATTAATAGACAACTAATTCACCCCCCCCTCCTCTTAGTTGCCTCTAGGTCCTAACAATGACTTCTTACTTGGTGTACGTTGTGGCTTCAATGAGACATTTTCCTGGATTGTCTACTACTGGTGATAGGAGGAAAATTGAGGTACACAAATATTATTCCCAGTCAGTTCTTCAAGAAAGTCATAATCATTTCCAAAGAGTGAATGATGCTTTCTTTGGATATTATATGGTTATGGTGAATAAGAATTTGTATAACAAGAGAGTGTTTGATCATGTGTGGGAAGAAGTGAATCAATATGGATGCATGTTCCTTCATTTTACAACCTTTACATATATCAGGATTTGATGTTTTAATGGTGAGCCCTTCATGCTTCCTAGATACCCTTTTGACAAGATTGTACTAATGGAGCTAGCTCGTTAGATGAATGTTGTGCATGAGGCTCAATCAGGTTCTGATAAGATAGGCTTGGAATTTTCTCTTTCAATTGGAAGGTATTCTGTCAATTCCATCTTTAAGGCTAGGGCAATGGAGGAGGAGATGAGAAGAGATACCATGAGGTTGTTTAAAGCTAGAAAGGAATTTGATTATAGAGGAATGAGAAACAAACTGAAGAAGTTGTATGTGCACGTGCATCAGATTGAATATGTTTGGGCTAATTGTAGGTCCGAACATGATGTAATAAAACTTGATTATTGTTGGTTGATAGTTGAACAGATTGAGGACTTTGTTCTTGTTGATTATTTTGAAGATTTGGAAGAAGATGGTGATATCTTGGACCCAATGTATGAGAAGAAAATGGTTTCTTCTACTCCTATGTCTCTCATTCAGTGGTTGCAAAAGGAGTGCACTTCCATTAGGACACGTTTTCAAAGTATTACTAATGTTTGGTTATCTTTACATGGTGTTCCATTAAAACCCTTCTCTTCTAGTTTTGATGATGACACTATTGGCCCAATGGGAAGGAGATCAAAAATTTGAACAAAGAACAAACAGGATCTTGCTACTCTGGCAAAGGCTCCTAAGTTGAAATTTACAGTTGGGTCTAAGAAAGGTAAAACTCAAGGAGAACATTCAAGTTATAATATTAAGGAAATATCTAAGTTAGAAGTATCGAATGAATAAGAGGAGGATGATCCTCTTGATGAAGAGTTAATTCATGGACATGAGGATGAGAAAGAAAAGAGCATAATAATCCTTAATTAGGGTATCTTTTCCTTCATCTATGTTACAAATTCTTGTTTCTACTTCTAAGCCTCAGCCTCCAGTGGTCACATGTATTTCCCCTTCAAGTATTGTTCATGTATCTTCTACTAGTACTAGTGAGTCTTATCTAGATACACCCCATGACAATATTGATGCAGGAGCATCCTCGGTTCTTGGCTATCTTGCATCAACCAAAAACATTTCTTTTTTAGTTTAATTTATGTTTTGCAGTTTTAGCATTTCTTCCTGCATTTTCTCACCCGATCTTGCAGAGCTAGATTTTTCTTGTAAACATGATTATCTTCCTTATTCATGAACCATGAGATGTTTGGATAATTTTCCAGCAATTTATCACTTCCGGATTTTGAGACAGTTTCTGGCTTAGAACCCGAAACCGCTCAAGACTATTTGCTATTGGCAAATCTTGCGAATCCTTTCCATTGCTTGTGGAGCTTTAGTTTGTCGATTTTGATGTTCCTTGGTGTGTGGCTGACCTTCCCTCTGATCTACACTTCTTTCTTTTGATTTTTTAGAGGATTTTTATTAGCGGAGGCCGACATGGTGGTTTTACACGTTTGATGTTGTTCTTCAACATTTGAGTCCTCTTGGGCCAACGTGGATCTCTCTTGAGCATATAAATCAATGTAGTTAAGAATCATAATGAGAGGCTAGAGAATATAGGAGATACATCCTAATATTTGGAGGTCCAAAGTTGACCGATTCTATAATTGAGCATGTATGTAGTAAGCAAATGAGTCGAATCTTGAATTCCAGATGTTATCGACCATTTGTAATCAGTTTTCATAATTTAGTTCATTTAATTCTAAATTTCCTCCATCATCTTGCCTTTCTTTCATTGTGTTTACTCTTGCTGCATAGTTTGGATAGATCTCATTGAGGTCCCTCCTAACCGTGACTCCACTAAGTGGTATTAGAGCAAGATTTCATTTCGTAGATTGCATTTTCCTGAAGATTTTGTTGTGTGGTGGCAGATTGTGGATCCGACCTGCAACTGTAGAGGATTTGCATGAAGATGAAACAAAGAGGAAATAGGAATGGTGGAGTGCATGGGAATGCAGACCCTACTGTGATAAAATGTTGAGAGGAATTGCAACCCGGTTAGAATTTGTTGAGACAACCCAAAGAAGAGGTCAACATATTGAAGATGTGAGTGAAGATGGAGAAGAAGAAGCACCAGTATAACAAATAGAAAACCCACCGATGATTGATCCAGATGAATAGAGGTTCTTGAGGGTTTTGAGTAGGGAGAATACTAGGCCACATTTTACACCACCAAAATATGATGAAAAGTTGGATTTGTATGAATTAATGGATTGGATCTCGAAGATGGAGAAGTATTTCGATTTTGAGGACATTGCGAAAGAAAGGAAGGTGAAATATGCCTGTACCCGATTGAAAGGTCATGCATCTCTTTGGTGGGAACATTTGTAGGTTGATAAACAAAGAAGAGGCAAAGAGAAGATCAAATCATGGGAGTGGATGGTTGCCAAGTTGAAATCGAAGTTTATGCTTATTGATTACCAAGAAAATTTGTTCTGGAAGTTGCAGAACTTGAAGCAAAAAGATTCTAGTATGAAGAAGTATACATAATCATTCTACAAGTTGAATATCAGATCCGGACATGTCGATGATGATCTGAAAATGTTGCAAGATATTTGAATGAATTGTGGATTTCTATACAAGATGAACTTAGTTTGACCAAATTGCAAAGTGTTGAGGAACATTACCAATATGCCTTGAAAGAGAAGAGAAGTTGAACAAAAGACATGAGAAGAGACAGAGAGGTAGAGGAGGAAGGTTTTTTGGAGAAACATTTCAAGGAGGAAGAGGATATTCTGGAGGAAGAGGAACCTGTACAAATCATAAAAAGGACAAGGAGGTAAGCAAATATGATAGTTCATACCGAAAGGATGAAAAAAATTTCTACCGGAGAAGAGAACTTGATGGTTACCTGAATGAAGGTTTTGGAAAAGATGATAGAAGAAAAGACAAGAGAGTGTTTAGAGGAACTTGATTTAAATGTGGAGGAGAAGGACATCATGCTTTCAAATGTAGGAAGACAAAGAACACTAGGAGAACAAAATTGGTAGAAGAAAACCCTACTGGATCAACTAACAAATCAGAAGATGGAGAACTGTTGATGATGGGGAGAGCCTTGTGTCATACCAGAGAGGATGAAGAGCCCTTGTAGAGGATAAATTTGTTCAAGACCAGATGTAAGGTATCTGGTAAGTGTTTCAAAGTAGTTATTAATAGTGGTAGTTTGGATAGTCTTGTTTAAGAAGAAATAGTGATTAAATTGAAGTTGGAAAGATTGAAACACCTTAAACCTTACCAAATAGCATGGATTCAGGATGATCATAAGTTGTTAATAGCAATTCTTGGTGAAATTGAAAATTGGAAATTATCATGATGAAGTTTTGTGTGAGATTATGCCTATGGATATTTATCACCTTTTGTTGGCTAGACCTTGGCAGTTTGATAGACAGGCAATACATGATGGAAGGAAGAACATATACACTATTGTAGCAAATGGGATGAAACAAACCTTGTTACCCTTGGAGGAGCCCTTGAAGAGTGAAGTTTGTACAAATTCTAGAATCTATTTGGTGGATGGAAGGAAATTGCCAGATGGAATGAGACATGAGAATGTGTGTTTTGACTTAGTTCCTAAGAAGACTGGGAACCCAGAGCATGAAGAAGAACAACTGGAGGAGATAAAGGAGTTGTTGATAGAGTATGAAGACATCATTTTAGATAATGTGCATGATGGATTACCACCTATGAGTAGCATAAGTCATTGCATGGACTTGATTCCTAGAGCCAATTTGCCTAAGAAAGCTGCACACCGGATGACACCGTCAGAGAATAAGGAGTTGAATAGACAAGTGCATGAATAGTTGAAGAAAGGTTTGATCAGAGAAAGTTTGAGTCCCTGTCCAGTACCAACCATGTTAGCACCTAAGAAGAATGGATAATGGAGGATGTGTACCAATTTTAGAGAAATAAACAAGATCACAGTGAAGTATCAGTTTCCTTTGCCTAGGATGGATGACATAATGGATTGTTTGAGTGGATCCAAATACTACACAAAGATATTCTTGAAGAGTGGATATCATCAGATCAGAATCAGAGAAGGAGATGAGTGGAAGACAAAATTCAAGACAAATGAAAGATTGTATGAATGGTTGGTGATGCCTTTTGGGTTGACTAATGCACCAAGTACTTTCATGAGGTTGATGAATGACGTACTGAAGAAATTATTTAGTAACTTTGTTATTGTATATTTGGATGACATTATGATTTTTAATAAGACAAAAGAGGAACATTTGTTGTATTTAAGACAAGTTTTGTAGAGGTTGAGAGAAGAGAAGTTGCTGATAAATATAAAGAAGTGTAGTTCATGAAAGAAGAGTTAGTCTATTTGGGATTTGTGATATCTGTGTATGGATTGAAGATGGACCCTAAGAAGGTAAGAGAAATTGTTAAATGGCCTACAACGGAAAGCATTGGAGAGGTTAGATCATTTCATGGATTGGCTAGTTTCTACTGGAAACTTTAGTTCAGTTTGTAGCCCTATGATTGAGACAATGAGAGGGGATAGGAAAGAATTAAAATGGACAAACGGAGCAAATAAAAGCTTTGTATTGCTGAAGTAGAAGGTGACTGAGCAACCTGTGTTAGCTTTACTAGATTTCAACAAAGTATTTCAAGTGGATTGTGATGCAAGTAGGAATGTAATTGGAGTAGTATTAAGTTAGGAAGGAAGAGAAGTAGCTTATTTCAGTGAAAATTTGAATGATGCCAGGAGGAGATATTTGGTGTATGATCAGGAATTTTATGTTATAGTTCAAGCCTTGAAGAAGTGAAGACATTACATGTTGCATAAGGAGTTTGTGTTGTATACTGATCATCAAGCCTTGCAGTATTTGAACAATTAGAGTAAGTTGAATAAGAGACATATGAGATGGGTAGAGTTCTTACAGAGCTACACCTTTGTGTTGAAGCATAGGAGTGCAAAGTCAAATAAAGTTTCTAATGCATTGAGTAGAAGAAGAAGTTTGCTGATAGAGATGAGAGTGACAGTGTTAGGATTTGAGGAATTGAAGACCTTGTATGATGATGACCCAGATTTTGCAAAACCTTGGAGAGCATGTAGAGAACTGGTTATGGTAGATAGAAGTAAGTGATTGGATTATTTCATCTAGGAGGAGATGTTATTTAGAAGAGTTCAGTTGTGTATACCTAAGAGTTCTATGAGGGAGAATCTGATAAAGAAGAAGCATTATGGAGGATTAGTCAGACACTTTGGTGTTGACAAAATAGTAGCATTGGTGAGTGAACATTACTTTGGCCTCAAATTCATAAGGATGTTAGGAAATTTGAGTAGAGTTGTAGAGTTTGTCATGTTGCAAAAGGTAGTAGTCAGGAATGTGGGATTATATAAACCTTTGGCAGTTCTGGAGAGACCTTGGGAGGACATAAGCATGGATTTCATAGTTCAATTACCAAAGACACAGAGAGGAAATGATTATATGCTTGTGGTGGTGGATAGATTATCAAAGATGACTCATTTCATACCTTGTAGGAAGACATCAGATGCAGTGCGTGTAGCTGACTTATTTTTCAAGGAGCTAGTGAGATTGAAAGGATTGCCTAAGAGCACAGTTTCAGACAAAGACACTAAGTTTGTTGGTTATTTTTGGAGAAAAATTTGGAAGAAGATGAAGACAAATTTGAAATTCAGTTCTACTTTTCACTCATAGCCTGATGGACAGAAAGAGGTAGTAAACAAGAGTTTGGGAAATTTTTTGAGATGCTTAGTTGGAGAGAAGACCAGAAGTTGGGATTTGATTCTTGCACAAGCAGAGTTTGCCTACAATAATTCAATAAACAAGAGTATCAGAAAAACAACTTTTGAAATTGTTACCAGAGCACACCCTACAGGTATATCAGAATTAAGGGATATCAATAATGAAGACAAGTGAAGTGTAGAAGTAGAAGAATTTGTAGATCACATGACGACCTTACATATTCAGGCTAAACAATAATTGGAGGATATGAACCACAAATATAAGAAGAAAGTAGATGAGAAGAGAAGACATAAGGAATTTGAAGTTGGTGATGAAGTGATGGTGTATCTGAGAAAACAAAGATTTCTAGTTGGAACCTATAACAAGTTGAAGATGAGGAAGTTCAATTCCGGGAATGCATATGAAGTGGAGTTATCGAATACTTCGAATATTTCAAGTCTATTTTTAACATTGCAGATCTACATCAGTATCATGAATCAAAATTCAGTGAAGACAATATTACAGACTTGGAGAAGTAGTTACCTCGAAAGGAACCAGATCAGATTGATGATATTTTGGATAGTAGGATTGGGTGTAGCACCCAAAGCAAATAGTATAAGGAGTATCTTGTGAAATGGGAGGATAGAACCGTCGAAGATTCATCTTGGATTTCTGAGGTAAAGGTGGACCACCTTGGTTTTCCTTTGACCCTAGCAAAGTGAGGGAGTCACTTTTTCAACAACCTCAGATGTTTGATGCAGGAGCATCCCCGATTCTTGGCAATCTTGCATCAACCAAAAACATTTATTTTCAGTTTGTTTTTTGTTTTGTAGTTTTAGCATTTCTTTCTGCATTTTCTTGCATTTTATCACCAGATCTTGCGGAGCTAGATTTTGCTTTTAAACATGATTATCTTCCTTATTTCTAAACCGTGTGATGTTTGGATCATTTTCCACCAAATTATCACTTCCGGATTCTGAAACAGTTTCTGGCTTAGAACCCGAAACCACTTGGACCTATTTGTTATTGGTGAATCTTGTGGATCCTTTCCATAGCTTGTGGAGCTCCATTTTATTGATTCCAATTTTCCTTGGCATGTGACCAACCTTCCCTCTGATATGCACTTCTTTCTTTGGATTTTCTAGAGGATTTTCATTGGCGGAGGCCGACCTAGTGGTTTTACATGTTTGATCTTGTTCTTCGGCATTTGATCCCTCTTGGGCCGGCGTGGATCTCTTATGAGCATATAAATCAATGTAATTAAGAATCATAATGAGAGGCTAGAGAATATAGGAGATACATCCTAAGATTTGGAGGTCCAAAGTTGACCGATTTTGTAATTGAGCATGTATGTCGCAAGCTAGTGAGACGAATCTTGAAGTCCAGATGTTACCGACTATTTGTAATTAATTCTCATATTCTAATTCATTCAGTTCTGCATTGCCTCCATCATCTTTTCTTTCTTTCATTGTGTTTACTCTTGTTGCATGGTCCAGATAGATCTCATTGAGGTCCCTCCTAACCTTGACTGCACCAAATATTGAGAATGTATTTTCTGATTTTCCTTCATTGAATGAAGTATCTGCAACCATGATGGATGATTTTGATAAATTCATGAATGAAGCAATCCCTAGATCCAATGAATCATACCTTGATAATCCTCCCCATGTTATTACCATGACCTCCTAGATCCAATGAATCATCCCTTGATAATCCTCCCCATGTTATTAACATGACTTCTCCTATAGTAACCACCACCATTCAGGATTCTATTCATCCCTCTTAGGAGACGGTAGCTAGTGAGGATGATGAAGCGGCTTTACCTCCTTGGTTAATATTAAATGCACCTAAAAGCACTCTAAAAGAAAGAAAGAGGTTGTTTCTCCTAAAGATTTTGATGTCATCCAACTTGTTCTTGTGAATTCCAAGATGATCAAGAAAGCCAAAACTTTGTCTAGGACTTGGATTATATCATTCAAAGGATTGATTTGGGTAAGAAAACTCCTGATTTTGTGGCACAGGATGCTCAATCCGCTTTGGAGGCTTTAGTTTCTAGATATGATGAGGATAAGGTCAAGAAATATCAGTTCAAGGCATGAATTATGTAACTCACCTCAATTCTTATCAAAGTGACCTAGTCTTTGAAAGTTGTTGAACTAGTGGTGACTTCTTTGGATGATCAAGTTGTTAAGAGATTTGAGAAAAATACATCAAGGATAAAAGTAATAGGAGAATGGATGGATCGAATTCTAAGTCAAGGTACATGACTACTGAGTTCAGCTTGCACCATTATCAACAACCTTGACATTGTGAGGAAAGAGGTGGACATTACTATAGGAATTTTCTCCCAGGAACTTGAAACATAAGAAAAGGAATTTGAAGCCTGGTTGAAGTTTGAAGATTATGATCATGATGATCTCATCCAAAATGGTGTCATTCCTTCACATTGCATGTACATCGAGCAGCGAGAAGCTTTGGAGCATCAAATGAATGTTCTTGAGCGTTTAGTTAAGGATATGAGGAAAGCACAAAAAGAATGTGGTAATAAGAAAATAAAGATTGTAGCCAAAATCTCTAAAATCCCATGGGCTTTCCTTGACAGAAATGAAAAGGTGCTCAATATAGATGAAATCATCAAAGAGTTTATCTTACTCTTGACTACTTAGGTTGATAGGGGAGACTTCTCTTTGTCCTCCATTGATAAATTACTTGATCTTCAATTAATTCTGGATTTTCTTGATTCACTTCTAAAGAAACATAAGAAGTGTTGTCCAGGATTTGAAGATTGATGTAGATAGCTAAAAATGTCTCATTAATCACATACTAATTATTCATCTAATTGATTAAATAATTATTTATTTATTTAATTAAATTAATTAATCTTATTCATTTAAATTCATATTTCATCATCATCTTATTAATTATTCCATTTTTATTATATCCTAATCAATTAATCATTTAACCCTTTTCTAAATATTAATTAAATTCTAAATATTAATTATGTTTTTAATCCTTTAATTGAATAATCTTTATTATTTAATTAAATTCAATTTCTAAATAATTAAATAGTTTCTTTAAATTATATAATTAGCTAATTCATTCCTCTAATTCAAAATCCAAATCCCCAAATTCTAATTTCGTCTAATTTCATTAATTCTTCTAATTCAAATTCAAATTCTAATTCTAATTTCGTCTAATTTCATTAATTATTCTAATTCAAATTCAAATTCACATTCTTCCAATTTCATTTAATTTCGTTACATGTGCATTTCAATTTCATGATTTCAAAAATCAAATTGAATTCCTAAATCAGGTTTACATGAATTCAAAGATCAAGTCGAATTTAAATAAAATCAAAATTCAATTAACATTCAAAAATCAAATTGAGTTTCTAAGTCAAGTTCTAAATATATTTGAAAAGATTAAATTGAATTATGAGAATTTATTATCATGCAAAAATTAAATTGAAAATCTAAATCAAGTTCAAAAGCATGCAAACGAGGAATTGAATTTCAATAAAAATCCTACAACACATGCTAAATTAATCAATTCAATTAATTGATTAATTAAATCAATTATCTTTCCAATCTCTATTTCTATCTTCCACTTTGCTTTTTTCCAAAAAGATTTTAAATAGTCATCAATTAGTTAACAATTCAATCTATTTTAATTGATCAATTCAATTAATTGATTAATTGCATCATTCTTTAATTCTCCTCCGATCATTCTTTTTCATCTTTCAATCAACTTTTTTCTCAATCAGTTAACTCATTTATCTATTCAATTAATTGAGTTTCACCTCCAAATCAAAAGTTAAACTATCAATCAACATGTGAGCTCACTTGAGTTCCACCTCTCATTTAATCTCACCCAAAATTCTATGAATTAAGCATCAATTCTCCATTTTCAACAATCACGAACTTTGAAATCCTTGTACAAATCCCATTTTCCCTAATCCAACCTATTCATTCTTCTAATCCCTCTCCTAATGAGTTGCTAGTGGCTAATCCTCATGATTAGACACAAATTCAACTCCTTGTCTCTTTCATCCAACCACCTTCCTTAAATTCTCCTTTCCTAGGTGAATGTGAAAAATCTCACATTCCTCAAGACATCTCTTCCTCCAAGGAATTTTTAATTCCTCTTTATTCCTCAAATCCCTATGATTATCCTTTTTGAGGAATTTTTAATTCCTCATCCCCATCTCTCAAGGAAAATTTTATTCCTTTCTCCTCCCTTAGTACATTAGGAAGTCTTCCCAATGAACCTTGAGGAGTGTGGAGACAAGAAAAGCCTTTATGGCATATCTCTTGGTCTCCACATTTGTCTTGTCATCTCCTCTTGGGCCATGTGTGGGCTCACATGCAATCTCAACCCTTCATCTTGGATCAATCCCAACCCTCCATTTCTTCTCCTGTTCTCCTATAAATTGAGGAATCCATCCCCTTATTTCACATCTCCAAGTGATCTAAGTTTATGTTGTCCAATTGAGCCTAAGAAATCATCCATAGCATCCAAACTCTACTCAAATTTCCATTTATCCATCACTTAGCCAAATCCCTCATCCATTCCATCTCATCATCTTGTGCACAATCTTGGAGAGCCATCCACATTCAACAAGGGAGCCAATCCAATCAAGTCAAGGAGGGGTGCATCCTTGGCTTCGTCAAAGGCTCAATCCAAAGGAGAAGGTAAAGATTGACAAGGTACAAATAGTCTTTTTGTGTTTTATGTGTTTTATTTGGATTCTAACCATCTAATCTTAGCTTGCTACATTTTTCCCTCTTCATTTTGGCACGCATTGAAAGACCTCCACATGGGACCCCTTGACCGAAATAGCATGAGCACACGCGTCATGCTACCCTCTTCTCCCTCCCCGACCTAATCCTAATCTCCACTAGCACGAGCGCCCGTGCTGCGATACCCCTTCTCCCAACCCTAAACCTAACCTTAACTATCCCTAGCGCGAGTGCCCATGCCAAACATGAGTGCTCGTGCCAAACCCCCCTAGTTATCCCCTTCAACTAGCAAGCTCTCATGCTACCCTAGAGGTGTGCACTCTGAAATGGTGATCAGCATGTCTGCCTCGCTAGAATTTTTACCCTAATCTAACCCTTTATTCTAGCCTATATCTACAAAATCATAGAGGAGGATAGTCGTACATACTAGTGGTCCATAGCCCTTAGGTCTCTTATACCGTCGGATCCTCTTGGTGTGGTGCTCATGTGTGAGAATGCGATCCATCTCTTCTTCTCTTCTTCTAGGCTCTAGGATGTTGTAATGCTTATGTGTAACAATGACCCTTCATTGGGCCCTATGTGGCTTATATTGTTGGAAATTGACACTTAATTGGTTGGTTTCACTATGTTGTCATTGATGGAAACATGGTATTTTGTTCTGGCTTCATTTTTTGGTTCACTTGTGTACCGACAGGCACTTCACAAACACTACACTAGCACCGATACCGGCAAGACAAAAGGATTTCTTTGGTTACCGACAATGCAGGCCGAGATGGTTTAGAATATGGTTATCGGTATTGGAGGCCGACATCTCTTGGATCCATCATTGGGAATTGTTTTTGATATTCATGCATTTATGTTATCTAACCATCATGTAATTATCTTTGTAAGAAGACATAAGGCATGATAAGTTGTATAGGATATATAGGTTAGTTGGATTAGATCATTTTGATATAGATATGGTGATGGATATGTGAATGTGATATAATGCAAAATATATCAAAGAGATTATGTATGTGAGGATATTTATGTAAGGGTTATTCCAATAAATGGTTTAGGGTTTCAAATCGGAACAGATAGAGCTTAAATTAGAACTGTATTCTGGCATAGAAGATGCTATCTTAGCAATCCAACACTTCTCCAAATTGTAGTTTGGATTTATATGTAGTCAGTGAGGCTCCATTTGTGATTCAATAGTGTGGTCTAGGCTGTAAACCTTCCTCCAAGTGCAGACCCCCTATATTTTGTAATATCTCTTCATATGGCCAGTGGATTGATATTGTGGGTCACAAATCCCACCATTTTTTTTTCCTCTTTGAGGTTTTCCATGTATAATTATGTGTGTTATGATTCTTATTTATGTGATTGGCTTATTGGTTGCTTTACTTCTTTCAATTTTGTATGTACTGGTATATTGGTTGGTGTATTCATGTTTTAATAAGGTTAAAATTAATTCATCTAGTGTGAGGCCCTACCCCGATTCAGTTTGACATTTTCAGTTATTTGCATATTGAGACTATTATGGATGCTTTATTTTATGCATTATGGACTTAGAACACATATGATACCATGATTTGGACGCACTGACATTTGTTGATGTTTTATTTCATGCATGATGATTATGGAACCTTAGATATGTTACTAGAATAGAATTACATTATGATGGTGAATGTCATTTGCAGGATTTTATTTTGATGAAAGAAAAATGATGCATATTTATGAATGGTTCATTTTTGGGAAATTATGTTGGTTGCTTATGTGAAATTGAATGTGAAAACAAATGAGGAATTGAATTATTGTTGCTTAATGTATGAGTGTTTGATTTGCAATAGAATCCATGTATTTGATTATGAATAATTGTGATTATTTGGAGTTACTAATGTGTTAATTGAGATGCGCAGGAAATTATCCATGTGACCATGGAATTTATGGAGAATCAAGCCTAGACCAATGTGCGTTTGTTGAGCCGGGAGTTGTCTATTTGGAGAGACAACACCCCTCCCCTTGTAACGTATTTTATTTGTGATGTGTATAATGCTTGAGTGTAAAATTTAATTTATGTGTAATTATGTAACCCTTCAAGAGACATATTCCATGTGTAATTTTTATATTTTATTTTTGTTGTGTCACTTGACACATGTGCTGATTAAGTGTCATTGAGTTGAGTTGTCTCTTGGAGGGAGTTTTGTTTCTACCCAAGCCATTCAAAAACATGAGTGTGGTCCCAAATTTGTCTTGGATAGGGAGTCATGGGAGTGGTCAACTCATGCTTGACCCGTAGGTAAACTTCAGTGGGGTTTCCAAAGGGTTTAATGGACTCCTAGGGTAAGTTTCTAGGCTTTTCCAAAGGTCCTAAGGGTATACCTATGGGTTAGGGGTGTTTTGCAACATGTGGCTTCTCCCATGTGACTATGAAGTCACTTCAAAAAGTGATAATTCCAAGATGCACGAAAATTGAACTTAGAAAGTTCTCCCTAGGATAGAGAACCTTCCCTTTAGGAGTCAAACTCTCTTCCCCATCTTCTTCCACCTTTTCCCTTTCCAATTTTAGTAAAGTGCAAGAGTTTGGGAAGGGCAACCAATGGGAACTCACACCTCACCCAAGGGGTTGGGAAGTGTGTGAGAGGCCTTCTTAGGCAAGATTTTGCAAACTTAGTGAGTAATCACCCACTCTCCTTTCTTGGAGATTTTGCTTGTTTTGAAAAAGTTAGTAGGACTTGGCATCTTGAGTGGAATTTTGGGAGAAAAGATAGTGGAAATTGGGCAGCTCATCCCCAACTAAAGTTAGCAAACCTTTTGGCAGAATAAGGTTGGTTACTCCCTTCTTTCTCTTGTTATGTTGTAAATGATAATTTGTGTTGTTTTGTGAAATGAAAGAGTTGTGTAAGATTGTGCTTATGTAGTTTTTGGTTGAAGTTAATATGTGTAGTTTTCCTTTCTATGTATTTATTTGTGTTTTCTTGTGGTTTTTGGGAGTGTCCAAGATCTCCTATCCTTGGGAGGGTAGGAAGATCTTGGGGTGGAAGGAGTTTGACAGCCATGGGTGAGAGGCTCTCCTTATGGAGAGTGTTCTCAAGGGAGTCCTTGGTGACCCTTGATGCATAGCCTTGTGTATGCATTTGGGGGTCATAAGGGGAGCATATATGGCCTTGAGCCTTTTGGGGGGCATAAGGTTTGTGAAATGTTTGGGTTGCATTTGTGTTGCCATGAGGTGGCTAATGTAGTGTTGTTCTTTTGGCATGCATTCTCCCCATTGGTACATGGTCCACTTCCACCCATGGAAGAGTCACCATGAAAGTGGTGAATGTGAAGCTTGGGAAGGGGAATTTTGATTGTAAATGTGTTCCTATGTTCTTAGTGGTTTTGTGTGTGTGTAACCCGTCTAGTGCTTGGTTCTCCAAGCTCGGGGGTGGCTTCTAGTAAGCCTAGGCTGGGAGGTGAGCTTCCCATGGTCAAAATATGTTTTAATGCAGGTTGCATGAGAATGGGAAGAGATGGTTTAAGGAGCTATGTGGCTGATTTTTGTTGCAGAAAAATGTTTAAAAAGATAGGGAAGAAATGGAAGCATCCAATGTTGTAGTATTTGCCTTCAAAAAATAAAAGTTGTATTATTTTTAAGTAACTATGTAGAGAAATACATTGTAGGGTGTTCAACCCATTTGTATTCAAGATTATTTTTGTGTACATGAAATTACTTGATATCTACTTGATAATGAAATATTTGTTACTTTCTATCCCTATTTCTAGTAGTTGCAAATGAAAAAGTAATGTATTAGATTTTATGAAAATTTTTATGTTGCAAAGGAATAGTAGATGCATTTTATTTTACATGTATTCTGCAAATAGATGAAAATCAGGTTGCTGTAAATTTAAACAGTCCATGAATTATCTATTAAATACTGCAAGGAAATTTATTAAAAAGTCTTTCATTTTGATGTTTATTGCAGAAATTAAAACTGATTAAAATAGTTCCTTTCTTTCAAAAGAATATTTAGCTTTTATCATTTATTACCTTTAGATGTTGTTTGGACAAATTGGTTTTATATACAGTTCTGAAAATATTTTAAAACAGCATGATAACCTTGTTTTACCAGTCCTAAAAAAAAAAAAAAAATTAAAAAAAAAAAAAAAACATTTATATAAATTTAAGTATATAGATATGTATATATATATATAAATATATATATACATATATATATAAATGTCTTTACATAGTGAATACATCCTGTTTATTCCTCAAAAAAAATCAGGTTTGATAGATTTATTAATCAAGTTATTCAAAACTTACTCACACACACACACACACATATATATATATATATATATATATATATATATATATATATAAAATTTTAAAAATGAGAAATCTGCCATACCTGAAAACAACAGTGCTATATATATATATATATATATATATATATATATATATATATAAAATTTAAAAAAAGAAAACAAGCAAACTACACCTATCTTATCTTATATATATATATATATATATATATATATATATATATATATATATATATATATATATATATATATATATATATATATATATATATACTTGCTTGAAAAAAAGAAAAAAACCAAAACAAAAAAAACATTTTTTTTTTAACTTCGCATTAATGTTTTTTTGAAAGCAACTGAATGTATATCGGGCAAGCTGCACCACTGTGTATACAGTGGTCGGCGTGGCGCGGGAGGCGCCCGACCGCCACTGTGGTTACCCACAGTGGGCGGCGCCCGACCGCGCTGTGGGTAGCCACAGTGGCGCCCGGGGGGAAACACCCCCGCCCACTGTGTCCTCCTCCGCCCGCATTTCCAACCTCGCACCGCTACCGGTGGCACCGTCTGCGGTTAACCTAGATCGCTGCCGTAAATCCTTGAGCCGCCCGCGCTACAAGTCCACTCCGCCCTCCCTCCAACTCCTTCGCTGTGTAACATGGAAACAGTTCGGACTTCTCCGCCCGAAACTTGTGGATCATGCAACAAAAAAAAGAAGGGGCGGCTCGGGTCTAGCCCTGCGCGCCCTTCCCACGGCCGCCGCCTCACATGCACTCACATGTGTTTGGGAGTAAGAAAAAAAAAGGGGGGGGCTAGAAGGGTGTTATCCATTTCGCCCTAACCCTAGTCCGGGTTAGGGCAACACCACAAGTTTTTTTTTAATTGGAAATGTGTGTGTGGTGTGGGGAGAAAGGAATTATAAATTAAAAAGAAAAAGGGATTTAAACCCCTACTCCTCCCTTGGGATAACAAACTTGGTAAATGAGTATAGTTAGCTTTTATATATATATATATATATATATAAATATATATATATATATATATATATAAATATATATATATATATATATATATATAAATATATATATATATATATATGTAATTAGGTGATTAAATATTTTTGTAAGACATATTATTATATAAATATCTATATATATATATATATACTTAGATATATATATATAGATATATATATATATATATTCATATATATAAAAGTGGGATCGTAATGGTATTTAATTTGAGATAAATAGTTAGATGTAAAGATGTGATTGAATACTTTTGTTTAATACTGGGCTTATGTAGAAGAAATATTAAGGGAGGGTTTTAATACTTAGATGGATTAGTTATAAAATAAAAAAAATTAAGGGGGGGGGGGGTAGAGGGGTGTAAACACTGAGTTTTCTAGTAGGGCCAAAAAGGGTCAAATAATGTATATGATTATAACGTAATTTTAAATTATGGAGGACCGAATTAAATAAGGTGTTTAAAGGCACGATGAATTTTAAATTAAAATTTCTAGTGGGCTAAGGAGGATAAGATAAATTTTAAGACGCTTATATTAGTCGTTGTATTTAAGATTTATTTTATTTATTAATAGAGCTTAGTGATTACCCCTTTTTGGGGAAATATTAGCTCATTGGTGACTGAGTAAACCTAGTATCTAAATTGAATTTAATTACCCGATTGACACAAAGGTAATTAAGACCTAATCCAAAATGCATTTTTATATTCAAATTAATCTCACTAAGTTGCATTATTTTAATTTAGTTAGTCGATAATTAGTTAAGTATTTAAAAAAAAAAAAAATTCCGTTCGTGCCCAAAAGTTGGGCATGACATCTAGTATAACATTGATTCACCCCCCCCTCTCAGTGTTATTGGATTCCACAATTGGTATCAGAGCCTTGTGCCTCGGAGGAAGTTTAACAGCTTGAGGAAGATCCTGAATCCAGAATCCATGGACATGGGTTTGGAGAAACAACTTTAGATGACACTTGAAGATTATGATGTTGAAAGGTTGAAGAACTTAAAGCTACAAGATGAATTGAATTCTACTAAGGAATTCATTCTTGTCCTACAAGAGAGGCTATCATCTATTCAAGCTAGGAGGAAGGAACTTTTGCAAAGTCAGGATGATGAAGAGAAAGATGCACTTAAGGAACAATGTCAGAAATTGAGTCAAGAGAACATGGTTATGAGAAATCAAATGCAAGATATAACTATGAGAATGTCTAAGGAGATTGAGGACCGAAAGAAAAAGGAAGAAAATCTTGATGTATCCTTCAAGAACAAATTTGAAGAATGTGGTAGGTTGGTTCATGAGAATGATATGTTGAGAACTGATTTAGTACAATCCCTGAGTAATGAACAAGAGCTTGAGAGAAAAATAATAATTTAGAGAGAAGATCTAACTATTGCAAGTGAGTATAAAGAAAAATTCAAGATGATCTCAGCACAACTAGATGAGTTGTTGAAGAGACAAAGGCAGATTGGAGATTCTTGTGGACTTGGATTTGAGAAAGGACAGAGTTTCAGTACTGCTAATGAAGATAAAAACCATAAGGCACCGGTAAGGAAATTTAATGCTTATAAATTTAATTTGTTTGCAATAGATTTGGTCACATGGCTAGACAATGTAGAAACAAAGCAAATCAGAACCTTGATTCTGCTCCTAGTAAATGTTCTAAATGCAATAAGTATGGTCATAAGACAAAATATTGCAGAATGAACGTTAAATTTTATGCATGTGGAAAGTTTGGACATATGGCTAATCAGTACAGGTCAAGAAATTTCACCGGTTTTAGCAAAGCAATTCAAAGGAACAATGTTACATGTTATGCATGTAATGAGGTTGGATATATTGCTAAATTCTATAGAAGCAGAAATCCACCAGTTGGTAACATAGATCAAATGATAAAGAGAAATAGAAGGTTAGTGAAATATGGCAAGATCATAGTTAGAGATGGATTAGGAAGACTGAAGAACAATCATCAGATGGAAATGCACTGGTTACTTATCCGACAGAGGAAGTTGCTCCTACACCAACAGGTAGCTCATCCAGTAACAGAGGCAGATGTCTTAGGGGTAGACAAAATTCATGATGATGCTACATATGCCCTGGGAAGAGGTTTTGGAAGATGTTCCAGACATTGGAGATTCTTATCCGGCATGGATATGTTCTATTCGAGATCCTATATCTTTCACTGGTAGTCATTAATTTCAATGGAAGATTAGGGTTTTTCTCAAAGGTTAAAAGGTAGAATTTACTTCATTATTGATCACCTTGCATTCAGAGTGATTTCAGAGTGATTAAGAGCAACTAAGAGCGATCAAAGGCATTTCAGAGCAATCAGATTTCTTCTTGAGAGATTTCACCGGCGGCTGGAAGAATTTGTTAAGGGTTTTCACCCGAAGTAATCAATAGGTATTTATCTTTAAAAATGGAAGCGGGATCATCATCTATTCCTATCTTTGTTGCAAATCCGATTGTAGTAGAGGTCAAGGACCACCCCAGGCCAATTTTCAAGCGGTATCCGCATGTGGCTACCCTGGAAGATTCGGTTGAAGCATTTTCCCATGTTTCGGGGGGAGTTGTCTATGTTGAATATGTTAGGGAATACATACATTTTCATATTGAGGAGTTGGGAACATATGAAATAAAGGGCATGTACATGAGTGAGCTGATGGGAGAATCTAGAAAGATCAAATTGGCATACAAGCACATTGAAGACTTAGGGTTTACCAGCATTCTAGACATCTCAAAATTTGAAGATGAGATAATTAGGTATGTTTTGAGAAGAGTACATGGGGAGTTTATTTGGTTGGATAGACCTTACAAGATCACCAAGGAATCCATCAGGGCAATCACTGGTTTGCCATAGGTTGGGCAACATCCAGACAAGAAGGTTTTGAATGACTATGTGAATAAAATCATCAGAGTGACATCTAATAGGAGATCTATAAGAATAAGCACTATTATCAACACAGACATTAGATTCAGTAGCATGATCATCGGATATAAGGTAACTCAGTGAAATCGACTGAACCCTATTTCCAATTCCTACATTTTCGCAGCATAAAAAATGATGAGAGAAAATGAGAAATGGGATCTATGTGGTTGGATGTTAGATGAATTATTAATAAACCTAGGAAAGATTAAGGGAGAAAAGAAAGAACCTTCCGATATGGCAACTTAAATGTCTGCTTAATGTTATTTTTCATGAATGACACTCCCGGTTTTGGGAAGAGGCAATGGGAATTTGACATCCCGGTAGGGAGACAATTGAAACAGTCAATTGCTACTTTAGACAGTCAGAGAGATGATAAAGTATGGGGATATTTTAAGGGGTTCTAGAAATCTATGAAGTCTATGAAAAGGGTTCCTAAGAATATTGTTGAAAAATATTCAACTGATATATGCTTCATGGTGAAGAAGGATCAAACTTATGGAAGCGGTTAAGCCCTGGAAGATTTGGATTGAGGAAATGGGCTATGAAGTGGATGCACATATCCTTGAGGCTTATGCAAAAATGTTGATTGATGCACCTATTGATGAGGCATAGAAGACCTGTGGTATTGCAAAACAAAAATCACAAGAGGTTGAAACAAAGCTCAACCGAAAGAAGAGAGATAAGAAGGAAGGAAAGGATAGTAAATTTGTTGAGAAGGTCTCATAGGACATTAAAGCATTAATTGATGTTGTCTTGAAGAAAGGTAGGAAGAGGAAGAATCCAAAAGTATACATTGAGACTATTATAGCAGAGTGTGAATCTGAGGATGACACACCCTTGGCATTCAAGAGGGTTGTAAGGAAGAAAACAGAGGAAACAAAGGTAGAGGCTAAAAAGCAACTGGTTAGGAAGGTTACATTCAAAATACCAGCATAGAAGCAAGCACCAAAACTAACCACTTCAACTCCATCTGATACTGCAAGAAGGAAGAAGAAGAATGACATCGATCTCGCAATTCAATCCGGTAATGTGACTATCATTCCACCAAAAACTTGTGCAAAGTTAGTAGATGAAATCACTAAGGATGGCATGTTAAAGAATGTATAGTTTTATTATGAACACTTAGAGGATGATGAACAAAGAGAGGTAGAGGAAGCAATATTATTATATTTGGATATTTATAAGAAATCCTTAATAGAAGATGAAAACCATATATCGACAGAATTATATAATATGTTAGATGCTAGAATACTATCAACTATGGAAGAAGACAAGCATATTAAAATTCAAGAGTTGTTATATGTTTGTGTTACTATTGTTCCAGAGGAAATGGATAGGACACTTGAGGTGGCAGATAGAAAAGTCTTTAATACCAAACAAACGAATAACCAGTCTGATGCTAGGAAGGGTAAATGAGATAATAAAGGAGACTCAAAAGGCATGGGATAAGTTCTTTGGAGAGAACAAAGGTTTCTTTACTTCACTGAAATCAAAGACAGACACTGCAGACACCTCGATTGAAGGAAAAGGAAAGGAAAGGGGATTATGGGTACTTCACCCTCAGTTTTAAAAAACATTAAGATAGTGGAAATCAAGCCCTAGGTAGATACAAATGTACAGACAAATGTTGAGATACTGGCTAATAGAGAGAGTGAAAAGGTTGATGATGTACTGGATACTAATATTGAGGATAATAGTCCTTTAGATACAAATGTACAGGTTGAGGTTACAGTTCCTACAGAGGAACCGACAGTTACAAAGACTACACCAAGTGGCAAAGCCACCGGTGCAAGTGAGGAAGTTGTAAAGGACAAATAATCAAAGGAGAAGAAAGGGGAAACCGACAGAGAACTGATAGTTGGTCCATCATTGTTGTCAATTGACACCTTGCATGTTGTAAGGAAAAACATAACCAAGATGAGTCCTACTGAACTCATGATGATGGCAACACAAAAATTAATGAAGGAGGGATCTACAAATAAAGGGATTATTGATTAGTCAATCACTATTTTACACAAAATATTCCCAGAGTACAATATTGGCAATGAAGCGAGCCCATCTAGAAAGCTTAAGACAATTGTTGAGCACATTTCAAAGGATTTTCAATCCTTACAGCAGATTTAAAACTGACAAGCACTGGAGAGGTTCACTCAGGCTAAAAGAGCTGCATTTGATCAGGTGATTGAATCTGAGAAGAAGAAAATTGATGAAAAGCTGAAACTGATAGATGATTCTTTGAATCAGTGTACAAATATTTATAGGGTATGTTATAATAGAGATATACTTACAGTTAATGTGGATAAGAAGATAAAAGAATTTCAGGAGAAAATTGCAAATATAGTTAATTCTTTTGATGGATTGACATCTTTGAGTACATCCATTGATGGTCAAATTTTGATTTTGGAAGCCCAAATTTATGTTCTTAAGAAGGAAAGAGACAAAATCATAAGAAGAGCCAGAAGTCTGAGAGGCTTGGTAAGTCCCCGGTTGGATTCACTCAGTGTACATAAGAAAGAATGTATGGATATGGTTGGAAATCCCACACTGGCAGATGTAAGTGATAAAGAGTCATTTGCACATATATTAAATGGACTTGTATCTATTTTAGACACTTTCAAAACTGGTTGGGATACTTATCTTGAGCTATTGGAGAAGGCTTATCCAGAAATTTTGAAATTTGTTAAGCTCCGGTAAGATATTTTTGGGATATTTATTGTACAGTTTTTTTGGATCTTTGACATTCTTTTTAGAATTTTTGATGGAATTGATGTCAAAGGGGGAGTAATATAGATGTGAAAAAGAGTAGAATGATTTTTATATATTAGGGGGAGATATGGAGATATGGGAATATGGAGTATTTTGCAATAATGAATATTCAGCTTAGGGGGAGCAGGCAAGATGGAACCGGTAGATGAAACCTTGACCATGTTTCACATGAGTGTTTCCATCAATGACAAAGGGAGAGATTGTTGGAAATTGACACTCAATTGGTTGGTTTCACTATGTTGTCATTGATGGCAACATGGTATTTTGTTCTGGCTTCATGTTTTGGTTCAGTTGTGAACCGGCAAGCATTTCACAGACACTACACCGACACCGACACCGCCATCGACAGGACAAAAGGATTTCTTTGGTTACCGAGAATCAGGCCGATATGGTTTAGAATATGGTTATTGGTATTGGAGGCCAACATCTCTTGGATCCGGCATCAGCAATTGTTTTTTATATTCATGCATTTATGTTATCTAGCCGACATGTAATTTGATATTATAATTATCTTTGTAAACTGACATAGGGCATGATAAGTTGTATAGGATATATAGGTCGGTTGGATTAGATCATTTTGATATAGATATGGTGATGGATATGTGAATGTGATATAATGTGAAATATATCAAAGAGATTATGTATGGGAGGATATTTATGTAAGGTTATTCCAGTAAAGGGTTTAGGGTTTCATACCCGAACAGACAAAGCTTAAACCGGAACTATATTCTGGTATAGAAGATGATATCTTAGTAGTTCAACACTTCTCTGGATTGTAGTATTGATTTATATGTAGTCAGTGAGGCTCCATTTGTTATTGAGCAGTGTGCTCTAGGCTGTAAGCCTTCCTGCAAGTGTAGACCCCTTATATTTTGTAATATCTCTTCGTATGGCCAGTGGATTGATATTGTCGGTCATAAATCCCACCGTGGTTTTTCCTCTTTGAGGTTCTCCACGTATAGGTCTCTATGTTATGATTCTCATTTATGTGATTGGCTTATTGGTTGCTTTACTTCTTTCAATTTTGTATGTACTGGTATACCAGTTGGTGTATGCATGTTTTAATAATGCTAAAATTAATTCATCCGGTATAACACTGATTCACCCCCCTCTTAGTGTTATTGGATTCCAACATATATGGACCCCCTTATGGGCCCATTCCCTTCATGTTCTCCCTCCTTTTATCTCCTCTTCTATTTTATCAATCCCCTCTATCTTTCTTTCTCGATCATTTGTCACCCCTTCTTCTTTTCGAGAATTTTCTGTCAATTTTCTAAAAATTTCCGAAAAAAATCTCGAGGGGGCATACACCACCCGCGTTTTATGCTGAGGCATCTTTTTTCTTCTATCTTTTACCCATCGCCAAACTTGTCGCTGCATAAAAGAGGGACCAAATGTTGACACTTAAATTAATTATTCTAAATAATTAATTTAATTCCCTTGCATAATTAATTTATTAATTATGCCAATCCCTATAGTTTCTCAATATTAATTAAACATAATTAATATTGTCACTATAGTCTTGTGTTAATAAATCAATCTACCTTTATTCTTCCAAAAATCCCTAAAATTAATTATCTCCAAATCTCCCCCTTTAATTAATTAATCTCAATTAATTAACTGATCCAGGTGATTCCTACAAATCACCTTTTCCTAATCCATCATTAACTTAATGAATTCTTCTTGAAGCCCCCCTAATCTCACTTATCATTATTCCTCTAATTTTTAATTCCCTCTACTCATTCTCTCTCCTATTCAAATCCTCCTACAAATCCCATTTTCCCTAATCCCACCTTCTAATCCCTGTCCTAATGAGTTGCTAGCGGCTAATCCTCATGATTAGCCACAAAGTTAACTCCTTGTCTCTTCCATCCAACCACCTTCCTTAAATGCTCCTTTCCTAGGTGAATGTGAGATTTTCAAAAATGAATTTTTAATTCCTCTTTATTCCTCAAATCCCTATGATTATCCTTTTTTAGAAATTTTTTAATTCCTCATCCCCATCTCTCAAGGAATATTTTATTCATTTCTCTTCCCTAGGTACATTGGGAAGTCTTCCCAATGAACGTTGAGGAGTGTGGAGACAAGAAAGGCCTTTATGGCATATCTCTTGGTCTCCACATGTGTCTTGTCATCTCCTCTTGGGTCATGTGTGGGCTCACATGAAATCCTAACCCTTCATCTTGGATCAATCCTAGCCCTCCATTTCTTCTCCTCTTCTCCTATAAATTGAGGACTCCATCCCCTTATTTCACATCTCCAAGTGATCTAAGTTTATGTTGTCCAATTGAGCCCATGAAATCATCTATAGTATCCAAACTCTACTCAAATTTCCATTTATCCATCACTTAGCCAAATCCCTCATCCATTCCATCTCATCATCTTGAGCATAATCTTGGAGAGCTATCCACATTCAACAAGGAAGCCAATCCAATCAAGTCAAGGAGGGGTGCATCCTTGGCTTCATCAAATGATCAATCCAAAGGAGAAGGTAAAGATTGGCAAGGTATAAATAGTCTTTTTGTGTTTTATGTGTTTTATTTGAATTCTAACCATCTAATCTTACCTTGCTATGTTTTTCCCTCTTCATTTTGGCACGTGTTGGCAGACCTCCACATGGAGCCCCTTGACCGAGCTAGAATGAGCGCACACATTGCGCTACCATCTTCTCCCTACCTAACCTAATCACCCATGCTATGATACCCTTTCTCCCAACCCTAAACCTAACCCTAACTATCCCCAGCGTGAGCGCCTATGCCAAATGCGAGTTCTTGTGCCAGACCCCCCAGTTATCCCCTTCGATTAGTGAGTGCTCGCGCTATTCGCTAGCACTTGCGCTACCCTAGAGGCATGCGCACTGAAATGGCGATCAACGTGTCCGCCTTGCTAGACTTTTTACCCTAATATAAGCCCTAATTCTAGCCTAAATTTGCAAAATCATAGAGGAGGATAGTCGTACATACTGGTGGTCCATAGCCCTCGGGTCTCTCATACCGTCAGATCCTCTCGGCGCGGTGCTCACGTGTGGGAATGTGATCCATCTCTTCTTCTCTTCTTCTAAGCTCTAGGTTGCTCCAATGCTTATGTGTAACAATGACCCTTCATTGGCCCTGTGTGGCTTATATGGACCCCCTTGTGGGCCCATTCCTTTCATGTTCTCCCTCCTTCTATCTCCTCTTCTATTTTCTCAATCCCATCTATCCTTCTTTCTCGTTCATTTGTCACTCCTTCTTCTTTCTTCTTCTTTTTCAAAAATTTTTTGTCAATTTTTTTAAAAAATCCAAAAAAAATCTCGAGGGGGCATACACCACCCATGTTTTACGTCGGGGCATCTTTTTTCTTCTATCTTTTACCCATCACCAAATTTTCCGCTACGTAAAAGAGGGGCAAAATGTAGACACTTAAATTAATTATTCCTAATAATTAATTTAATTCCCTTGCATAATTAATTTATTAATTATGCCAATCCCTATGGTTTCTTAATATTAATTAAATATAATTAATATTGTCACTATAGTCTAGTGATTGATTTATTTAATAAATCTATCTACCTTTATTCTTCCAAAAATTTATAAAATTCATTCTCTCCAAATCCCCCCCTTTAATTAATTAATCTCAATTAATTAATTGATATCTAGGTGATTCCTACAAATCACCTTTTCCTAATCCATCATTAACTTAATGAATCCTTCTAGAAGCCCCCTAATCTCACTTATCATTATTCCTCTAATTTTTAATTCCCTCCACTCATTCTCTCTCCTAGTCAAATTCTCCTACAAATCCCATTTTCCCTAATCCTACCTAATCATTCTTCTAATCCCTCTCCTAATGAGTTGTTAGTGGCTAATCTTCATGATTAGCCACAAAGTCAACCCCTTGTCTCTTCCATCTAACCACCTTCCTTAAATACTCCTTTCCTAGGTGAATGTGAGATTTTATTCCTTTCTCTTCCCTAGGTACATTAGGAAATCTTCCCAATGAACCTTGAGGAGTGTGGAGACAATAAAGGCCTTTATGGCATATCTCTTGGTCTCCACACTTGTCTTGTCATCTCCTCTTGGGCCATGTGTGTGCTCACATGCAATCCTAACCCTTCATCTTGGATCAATCCTAGCCCTCCATTTCTTATCCTCTTCTCCTATAAATTGAGGACTCCATCCCCTTATTTCACATCTCCAAGTGATCTAAGTTTATGCTATCCAATTAAGCCTAAGAAATCATACATAGCATCCAAACACTACTGAAATTTGCATTTATACATCACTGAGCCAAATCCCTCATCCATTCCATCTCATCATCTTGTGCATAATCTTGGAGATCCATCCACATTCAACAAGGGAGCCAATCCAGTCAATTCAAGGAGGGACGCATCCTTGGCTTCATCAAAGGCTCAATCTGAAGGAGAAGGTAAAGATTGGCAAGGTATAAATAGTCTTTTTGTGTTTTATGTGCTTTATTTGGATTCTAACCATCTAATCTTATCTTGCTATGTTTTTCACTCTTCACTCATTATCGTCCTCATTTTACATTTAGCTTAAATTCCAAGGTTTATCAAGGTTAAACATCAACTAGTGTCCTCATATCAGTTCTTGCATAGTCTGTTACATAGACCTCATATATCATTCTTAAATGCCCGTCACAATGCCATAGAAAGCAAAAGAATAAGATAGATCCATACAGTGACATGTTGTATAATCCCACATGGAACATGGACATCTCAAATATCCAAACCCAAAATTACAACCAAACCATGTATATCCCTCAAAACAATTCACATGTTCTTCCAAAGAATAATCACATAATAGACATTCTCACAAAGGCTTTCCAAAACATGCTTTCAAAGAAAGATCACAATCATATACTGGTATCTAGCAATAGCTTATCCTCTCATAAACTTGACTCTCAAGTATCCCTCATATCTCCCACCATTTTTCCATCTCATGATCAATCCCTATCATCTCTATCAAACAATGCATCCAATGATGAAACCTTTCAAGGGCTATCCAAAATAGAAATCCAAGTTGATCCATTTCATAATACAAATCCCTTACACAATTTAGAAATCCTGGATCCAATTCTACCATATGCTCCATTTCCAATCAAACATACTCCAAAAAATCCCATTCAAAATCCATTCTTACCATGCCAAAGTGTTGAAATCTTCCAAGAGTCTCCCATGCATATCCAAACTCCTACCCCGTGTCAAGAGGATAATCCAAAGTCAGAAGAAATGACTCCTAAAATAAATCAAGATCAAGAACAAACTCTTCCATCCTACCCAATTTTTTATCAATATCCCACCTATCAAGAATCTTATGATGATCTCGTCATCTTTTTCTATTCCATCCAAGAAGATCACCTTCTATCTCCTGAGCAGGGTGTTTTTCCCAATCCCATTCAACACCCACCTCCTAAGAAAGATCATAATATCCCTTCCATCTCCTCCAATGATCCAATTCAAAATCAAGATCAAAGAACCAACTCCAATGATCCTCTTCTAAGTCAAGATCAAAGTTTTCCTTCACTTCCATGTCATAATCCTCCATATCCACCTAAAGATCCAATCATCCCTTCTTATTCCCCTCATGATCCTAATATTCCACCAAATACCATTGCATCTACCCAAGTTGTTCATGAATCTTGTGCATATCAAATGGGTTCCTCCACTTTCATTTGGTCTGGTTCACTTCATGATCATGTCATTTCTTCCATATCATACCCTCCTCAAAATGGACTTGCATCTTCTTTTAAAAATAACATGTATCCCATTTCTAAAAAGATTTTTCAAAACATGAATTATCAAGGCAAAGGGTTAGTACTACATGAACAAGGTATATTAGAACCTCTTCATATCAAAGAAAATCTCAATTGTCATGGCCTTGGTTACACAACTCACTCACAAAACATTGGTGTCCCTACTAAATCCCACATTCCTCTATCTAAATCCAAATACACATAGTCTCTATCCTCCAAATCCATTTTGGGTCCTTTTATTCCAAAATCAAAGTCTTCCTCCCTTCCATCCATATTAGGACCTTACATCCCTCCATCCACTATTCATGTGACCCCTAGCTCACAATCCAATTTCCCTCTCATATATCAAGATCAGTAAGGGCACACATCTTTGAGCACCTTCCAACCATCTACCTAAATCAACCCATCCAAACTACCTCTGTAACATTCTTATTCATCCATGAATCCCATTCCCTTTAGAAGAAATTTGATTGCCAAGAATAAATTCCACAAGTCCAAAAATCCACATACATCCATACATCAACATGTCTCATCTAAAAGACCCTCAAATCAAAGAAAAATCTGATCCAAAAGAATAAAGCAATATCCAAAATAATACAAAGGCCCATTATGAGAAAAGAAAAATTGAAAACTATGTGGGTTCCTAAGTCTCTTATAGAAGCAATGCATTCCAATGAACTAGAAAGAAAAGAAAAATCAAAATCAATGTGGATTCGCATAAAAGAATTGCATCCTAAAGAAAAATCAAAAGTATCATCTAGACTTCTTGTTCCAAAATCTTCCTTCAATTGTCCATCTACACATCTTCTGCTTCCCAAATCTATTCTCCCATCACTTCCTTTATCAATTTTGGGTCCTTATGTCCCGAATTCCACATCCACTCCTCCATCAAAATCTCAAAATATAAAATCCACTTGTCCTCCATCACTCCACCACCTCTTAAGGTATGTGCTAACATTGACCTTGAAGACATTTCCATCCATTCTCTCTCAAATCTTCCAACATCCTATATATCATCCAACACCTCTTTTCCATCCTTGCATCCTTCCCATTCAATCCTTTGCATAGATTCTTCATTGATGAAATAGGCATTTTTGTTATTTTGTCAAACGCTCACCCATGCTCAACCTTGTGTCCAATCTATTTTCTAGATATCTATTCATGAAACACTTCAGAATTCAAGGTTGTTCCTCTTTAACACTATCTTTTGGTAGGGCTGCATACTCGATCCAGAAAGAGAATCACTTGTTGTATCTTGATACCGACATCTTCAGATTACTATATCTCACACACTTAATCAATCGCTCTATATCATTTTGATCTCTTAGGTGAAGACATGGCTAGTGAAAAATCTAAAATCCTACTTTAGTGCCACTATAATTCTCGAATCTATGTGAGCTACATTTCTTACAAGCCAATGCACAAAAGAATCAATAAGAGAAAAAAAAATGAGCAAGAAAAAAAATGCAATGAAATGCAATATCAAAATGCTTGTCTTTGGAAACATGTGAGTAACTCCATCGGGGATATGGATGCCTAGTTGGCAATAGAGAAATATTCATGAAATTACAGTGATAGTCTCATTGGAGCTATGAACGCTTGCTGGCAATGATCCTGTATCCACGATGCTTTTGAAGTCAGGATAACTCACATAGCTAGTCATGTCAGATTCCAACGATTACAATGATAATATGAGCCGGAATAAACCCACTTGCACACACATGGTTAATCAAAGACTAAGTACCTTGATCTAGTTTGGGATTCTTCTTCTCTTTTAAGTATGCTTCCTAGTCACTAGATATGTTTGGTTGAATTTTTTGAAGGTTCTAAGTGTGGGTTGGGTCTCTATCTTTGAAATGTTTAGGACCAATTATTCGAGTGGCACTAGATGTTGTGACAATTTTACACATCACCCTTTTTGTAAATGGAGACCTCTACACTTGGCGGAAAGTTTCATCCACTCTATCCTTTCTGTCAAATCTCCCATTATCCTTCCTCCAATGTTCATTACTCTATCCATATCCATCTTTTTTTCCCATCTTTGACCTTGACAAAGCTAAACATCTTCATAAACTTCATTTTGGCCCAGTTTGTCGTTGCGTAAAAAGATCGATCTATCAACACCTGATACAAACTATAGAGATATGGATCGCACGGGAGGTGGTTAGTCCATTGTCACGAATCCTGAGGGGAGCGTTGACCATTTTTCCAACAATCTCCCCTTACTCGAGGGGATTCAAATCTTACTTCACGTTGTCCATACCTTCTAGTCCATATCCCTTATCATATCTATTCCTTGCTTCCATCACCCATCACTATCTACAATCTTCCTTCTTCTGTCCATATCCTATCTTTATTTGTATCCCCTTTCTATCCCTTGATCTTGATCAAAACTAAAGAAAAAAAAATGTAAAAACATGGTTTCAAAAAATCTCTTGACATGTCCCTTCATGTAGACCACATGCCATTCAATGCACCATTCCATCACCTTACATTGTCAAATCTCGTAGCTTGGAAACATTTTGTCCATCGCATGATAGTCCTTAGAAACCAACTCATCTCTAATTCTATAATAAGTTACCTCCATCTTTCTCCTATACATCTTCACCTCAATAGTTCATTCATCCACTCATAATATTCCTTGCCTTGCTAGACACTGGGGGCATAGCTGAAAAAAGATAAAAAAGAAAAGAAAAGAAAAAGAAATCGTATAATGTCCTGAAATTTTTTTAAAAAATCATATAATTTCCTAAAAAATTCCAAAAACATCAAATACACTTTGAAAACCATAAAAATTAGGAGGAACAATCAAAAACACAAAAAACAATCCATTGATTATCCTTTACAAAGACAAGCATTTCAACAAATGCAAAATGAAAAACAAATCAAAACATTGAACTTAATAAATCAGATCAACAACAGACAAACTACCAAGCTAGCCTACAACCTAACCGATCAATTGCCTTTTAGTTTCAACATCCTTATTAGACAACATGCCTTTATGGATACATCATTCCTAGAATAGGCATCATATCAGATATCATTTCCTAATGGATACTTCTTTCCTACAATGGGCATCCTATCCAACAATCATCAAATCTATAAATACTTATCCTTGGCAAGAATATCAGTATGGTTGTTGACTCATTTGGTCAAGTTAGTCTTATCTTTTATTGATTTATCTTTATCAACTGATGACAGATCATGTTTCATCTCTCAAAATCCAAAAACATTCAAATACGATCCTAAAAACATCAAAATCCAAAAACATTCAAATACGATCCTGAAAAAATCTTTCAAATTCCAAAAACATCGAAAAAATAAAAAATCAACAAAAATATTCAAATATGATCCTGAAAAAAATCAATCAAAAACATTCAAATATGATCCTAAAAAATCCAAAAGCTCTTGGAAAAGAACTAAAAATAAAAAATCAATCAAAAAAAACTTGCAATAAAATGTCTCGCAAGAATCAAACACCCTAGCAAATATCCAGCAAATGCTTTGCACGAAGTTAACGAAGGATACAACTATCTAATCAACATCTGCAATCAATTGATCAAGTTTTCTTATCAATCATATACAATATCCATATCAAGTGATCATTATCTTGTCTTAAACAGAGATTGATACACTCAAAATCAGACAGGTCAGTCTTAAACGGGGTCCAAACTTTCTGAGATCAGACATTATCAACTATCACATCAAGCAATCAAAACGAAGACACAGATCAGTATGGTTGTTGGATTTTGTCCTAGTTAGTCTTTATCTTTTATCATTTGGCAATAGGTCATGTTTTTATGCTACTCAAGGATGTCCACAAGTGACTAGAGGAGTCTTGATGGGCATGATCCTTTTCTTTGTTTTCTATTTGTGGTGTGGACCAATGAAGTTTTGGGGCAATAGTTCCAGTGGGTGTCTGTGATCGGTACGTTCATTTGGTAAGTATCCCATGAAGGATAACTATTCTTGTGACTACCCCACATACCTCGACCCTTGGCATTATTCCCATAATGGAGAGTTCACTCCTTGTCTACTACGTGTTTGTTTCTGCAATGAGATATCTTTACATCTTTGTTCCTTATACCTTGGTGTGCAAAGATCCATTGTTACATAATAAGGCTCGATGTTGAATATATATTGCACTATGAATAAAGACACAAAAGTTCATGTAACCATCATCATCAATCATTTCCATTTTTTATTTTAGTTTTTCTTATTCATTCTACTAATCATTCTCTCGTCAATTCTCTCTTTTTCGAATCAATCCAATCTATCAATCACTCTGATCATTGCTTCTACTCAATCCAAACTCATTCATGACATCAAGTTAACCATTCTTCATCTTTCATCTAATGTTTTTCTTCTTTCGAGAAATCATTCATACCTTTAATGCAAAAAAAATCTCTCGAGGGGGCATTACACCCTAAGTATCGTCGAGGCATACTGGGCTTGAAAAAAAAAATCTTTGAAACAATATTGTTTTGACATTGTTTCAAAGAGGGGAAAATGTAGACACTTAAAAATGTCTCATTAATAGCATACTAATTGTGTATGCTAAAATTCATCATGTATTCAACTAGAAATAAAAGGGAAATCACAAATCCCTATTCAATTAAAGAATCCTAAACAAACTCAATGAACTGACACAATCAAGCAAATAGGAATGTAAAATAATCAATTAAAACTCCCTATTCCATGACTACATATTGCTTCCATTGTTCTTCTCCTCTTTTTGGTACGATGGCTCTAAGATATCGCGCTAGCAACCTACAAATGACACAAAGATTCAAAGTTTGTGATTGTTGAAAATGGAGATTGAGTGCTCAAATTATAGATTATTGGAGAGGATTGATTGAGAGGTGGAACAAATTGATTAAGAGGTGGAACTCAGGTGAGCTCACATGTTGATTGATAGTTGAACTGCTGATTTAAAACTACAATGAAAATTATATATGTGTGTGTGTGTGTGTGTGTGTGTTGACATTCTACACTCTTATGAGAATGGTATATGAAAATGGTTGTGTTGTCATTGATGGCAAACTGATTAACAAATTGATTGGCAAACTATTGGCATTCACCGGCATTAAGATTTCTACATACACCGGCAAGCACCGGCACCGGCAGACACTTACACCGGCATTCAGATTACATCAGCAATAGTATACCAGCACTCAAGCTGACATGAAAATATCTTTTATTGTAATATAATTATCCTTTTGTAAGTCGACTTAGTATATTATAAAAGACTCATATATGTATGAAGTCTTGTAGGTCATTTTGGGAAGTGATTTGTGTGATGAAAGAGGAATGATATAATGTGAAATTGATAAAAGAATTTTGTATAAGGGCATCAAGGTTTTGGTTATAGACTGAGCTTAAACCGGTATTGAACCTGGCATAGTTGATGCTGATTTGAGCAGTACATTGTATTGGATTTAATCATCCATTTTTGTAAGTCAGTGAGACTTCTATTTTGTAGTTGAGCAGTGAGCTCTAGGCTGTTGGCCTTCCTGCATGTGCAGGCCCCTCATGTAAGTAATATTTATTCATTGTCCAGTGAGTGAATATTGTGGGTCACAAATCCCACCGAGGTTTTTCCCACACCAGGTTTCCTCATTAAATATCTTGTGTTATGGTGTGTTCTCTATGTTGTCTTTGTTATTCTTATTTGTTGCATTACTTCTTATTTACCCGTACACTGTTTTGGGATGCAAATTTTTAAATAAGTATAAATATTTTGCACACCGATTAGACACTAATTCACCCCCCCCCCTCTTAGTGTCTTTGGGACTGTCATTGATTCTAACAATTGGTATCAGAGCCTGGTCCTCTATTTGAAAAATCCTAACAACTTGAGGAAGATTCTGACACTGGTACAAACGAAGAACTTAAGAAAACAATTGGAAGGAGCTCTTGAAGATTTTGATGCAGATAAATTGAAGAATATCAAACTTGAATATGATCTAAGGATTGCACAGGAATTCATTAAAGGACTTCGGGAGAACTTTTCTATAGCACAAAAGAAAAGAAAAGAACTTCATGAGAAAATGCAGAAAGATGATGATGAAAAAGAAACTCTTAGAGAACTTGCAAACAAGTTGAGACAAGAAAACAATAATATGAAGAATGAAATGCAAGATATGACCATGAGGTTATGTAAAGATATTGAAGATGGGAAGAAGAATGAAGAAGACTTGACTAGGAGACTTAATGATGCCAAAAATGAAAATCTGAGACTTAGTCATGAAAATGATATGCTGAAGAAAGATCTGATTCATATGCAACATGATAAAATTGAGCTTATGAGACAAAAGGGAATTTTGGAAAATGAGTTGGCTACTGCAAATAAACACAAAGACAAATTCAAGAAAAGTTTAGAGGAGCTTGATGACATGCTGAAGAGTCAGAATCCTAATGGAGATACTATTGGAGTTGGATTTGAGATTGGAGAAAGTCTCGGTACTGCAAACAATGAAGATCAAAACAAACTAGTAAGACAACCTAATGCTTATAAGTTTAATGGGAAATGCTTTAACTGTAACAAGTATGGTCATAGAGAAAATCAGTGTAGACTTAGAAATAATCAGAATATTAATGCACCCACCGGTCAATGTTCCAAATGCAACAAAATTGGTCATAATTCAGAAAATTGTAGAATGAATGTGAAATGCTATGTTTGTGGAAGATTTGGGCACTTATCTAATCAATGCAGAACACAAACTGGCGTAGGATATGGAAAGGCTATTCAGAGGAATAATGTAACTTGTTATTCTTGTAACAAGATTGGACATATTGGAAAATTTTGTAGAAGCAAGACTTCACCGGCTAACAATAAAGGATCCAATTTTTAAGGCAAAGAAAAGGTAGATGAAGTAAAGAAAGAATTTTCAAAACAATGGATTAAGAAGAGAGATCAAAAAGTTGATGAAACTATCTCTGCACCGGTAGAATAGAGTAATTCTCCACCGGTAGGAGATTCTTCATCCAACTGAGAAGTAACCCTTTGGGGTATTGCAGCAAATTTAAAATCATGCAGATTACCCTCAATTGATAATGAGAAGATAGATTTCTTCTTTACCGGTAGATGTGTTAAGTTTTCACTTAACCGGCGAGCATTTAATGCGGTTGGTGGAAGATATGTCATTATAAATCATCTAATTTCCCTCATTTTTGACTCACCAAACATTCAAACTATCAGAAAGTGTGAAAATTGAGCGAAGGCATTCAAGGTGAAGGTGCGAAGTGATTTCTCCAGATATTCAGAATATTTTCAAGCAGTAAAAGGTATTTTTTTTTGGCCTCTTCTTCTGTTCCTAAGTTTATTGCAAACCATACCATTATCAAGAACATTAAGAGACCTAGGCCCATGTTTAAGATAATTCCCAAAATTGCTAAACAAGATGACTCTGTCAGGGCATTTTCAATAATTCCTAAAGGTGTAGCTTTTGCTGAAGACCCTAGGATTTACATACATTGCAATATAGATGATCTAGGATATAAGGATTTGAAGAAAATGTATGATGAGATTATAACTGATGAGCAAGGAGTTATTAAAATAGATCACAAGATTGTGGAAACCTTAGGTTTTGTTGATATTTTGAACTTCCTTGTATTCCCTAAGGAGGTCGTTAGACTTGTGTTAAGTAGAGTTCAAGGAGAGTTCATATGGATGGAATCAATTTGCAAAATTTCCAAAGAAGCAATTAGGGCAGTTACAGGTTTACCCTCATCCGGTAGTAGACCTGATAAGACAAAGAAGATTCCCAACAAAATGGTGACAAGCCTAACCGGAGCAACATCTGACAGTAGATCACTTAGAGTAAATAATATTAAGGATGCAAATGTGAGATTTGTAAGTATGGTGCTAGGATACAAGACCACTCATGCAAATAGGCTAAAATTTGTTTCTAGTCTTTGTATACACAGTGCTTATGAGATGGTAAACAACAATGCAATGATTGATGTTTGTGAATGGTTGAAAGATGAGCTTATTGATAACTTGAAAAATATTAAAGGAGACAAGAAAGGCACATTCCATTTTGGAAATCTATTGGTATGTTTGATGTTGTACTTTGTTAAGGAAATACCCAGTATTGGTCACAAGGACTTTGCATATGACATCCCAGTAGGTAAGCAAATTCTGGAAGCTTTCACCGGTATGGGATCAGACTGTGAGAATAACATTTCTGAGTATTTGAAGACTTTCAAAGCTAAGATGAGAGCTAGAGAAAGGTTACCACAGAGTAAAGTAGATAAATATGACAAAGAAATTTGTTTTGTTATCAAAAGAGATGAGACATGGATGGAGGCAGTACTCCCTAGGACTATTTGGGTCACCGAGATGGGATACGAAGTAGATCTTACTATTCTGGAGACATATGCTAAAGCTTTACTGGATGCACCAAGAGAACCATCAGAAAAATTCTTTGGTAGTGTTGAGACCATTGAGAGTGATGTAAATCTGTTGAAGAAAAGAAAGAAGAGAGAAAAATACATAAGAGATGCTTCTAAGAAGGTAAGTGAGTTAAAAGAAAATGTCATGAACTTAAGTGGTATAACAGCCAGTGAGCTTGAAGGATTGCAACCAGAATCACATGTGTCACCGGTTAGGACATCTTCTAGAACTGACAGTGATAAGGCAACGGAATTTAAAAGAGTTGAAAGGAGGAAGAGAAAAACTTCACCAGTACCCTCTCCTTTACTTAAGAGAACAAGGACCTTGAGAAAGAAACAACGGGTAGTAAGGGGACCACCCAAGAAACTAACACCAAATAAGAAACAACTATCGGTTACCCCTTCTTTGAATGATTTGTTGAATGAAATAACTAAAGATGGCAATTTGACTAATGTGCATAAATTGTATAATACATTTAATGTTTCTGATAGGTAGAGTATTGAGGAAAGCATTATTTTACACTTGGACATATATAAGAAGGTTCTAATTGAAGTTGTGGATGATTTACCGAATGAACTTTATAGAAGATTGGAAGCAAAAAGGATAGCAGTAATGGAGCTAGATAAGAAACTGAAATTTGAAAAACTTCTAGCTATACATCCTGTTAATTCAAGAGAAGAAATTGATGAACTTATTTATGAGGCTAACCAATCAGTATTTGCTAGTGGACACCGGCAGATAAGCCTGATGGTTGGAAGAGTGAAAGAGATTGCAGATGAGATTGTAGATAATTGGGATATATTTTTTGTGGAGAAAGAAAAGCAAGAGGAAATGAACAGACCTAAAAAGACATTCAAAGTCTATTAGAAATACAAAGACAAGGGTAAAGGAAAAATTGGTGGAGTTCCAAACATTATGATTACTGACAATCTTCCACCACCACCTTTGGATACTGCATTGGTACACTCAGAAGATCCACTGGTTATTAACACTGAAGGTATTACACATGATGATACTAATCTTGAATCAGAGATACTCTTTACCATGAATGTGGATAAAGATAATTCAGAGGTTAAAGTAAACATTTTTGATAATGAAAAGATTTCAAAGGAATTGGCACAACCAGTTGACTCTCAGGAAGCTGAGATCCCAACCCAAACAAAGCAACCGTCAAAGACTGAAAAACCTACTGAAGGTAAAGGTACCTGCACAGGGCCACTGGAGACAGAGATATCGGTAGTTGAACTTTCAAAGAAATAAACTGAGGCAGAGGTACACACAGAAATAATGAAACCAACAATCATAGACATTAAAACAGTCTGCGAAACCTTTGCAGGTTGAGATGCAAACCCAAACTTATCCACCGGAGGAAAATGCAAGCAAAATGGATACACCTGATGGAAGCAAAGACATAATAAAGATAATTGGCCAGACATCTGGCACATCTACAGGTGAATTCAGACGTACCAATATTACAGAGGTACTTTTGGATTCAATCAAGAAGATAACAGATTGCAATGCATTAGCCTACAAGGAAACTGACAACACTTTACCTATTCTTAAGTTGATTGCAACAAATTGTAACATAGATCATATTAAGGATTCTTTAGGTAAATTGGACACATTGTCCAAATTTATTGCTGATAATGTAATAACTATTGACAAGGTGAATGAGGACACAGTTAAGGAGAGAGTTGAAAAAGAGAAAAACAAACTCTTTGAAGACACTATAAAGAAGTGTACAGAACACTTGAATACATTATTACCGGTACTTAACTCTACAATTTTGGAATACAAGGAGCTATATAGGGAAACATGCAAACCTCACCTTTTGATAGAGGACATAGATAAGGAGATCAATAAAACACAGAAAGAAATTGATGATATAGCTGATAATATAATTGGTTCATCTAGACATATATCAGTTATTGAGCAGGAAATGGCAGGTTTTGAGGAGAAATTAGAGAAACTTGAGAAAGAGAAGGCAAGGATAAGGTCAAATGCCCAGGAACTTAAAGATAAACTTGGTCCTAAGTTGGACAATCTTATCTCTCAGAGAATTGAAATCTTTAAGGCATTAGTTCAAGGAGAGCGGTCACCGGAAGAACACATGCACTATCTCACCGACATGATCCAATAGATCAAGGCAACTTTGAATGATAGCAAAAGGTTTATGCAGAGTATGAATTTAATTTTGGCAGATATTTTTCAGATGGTAACCAATCGGTTATAGACCTTGAGGTGAAATTCCTACACTCGTTTGACTATTTTTGACAATCTTTGTCATTGATGTCAAAGGGAGAGTAGTGGAAGGAGAAAAATGCTTTTACAGAGGAGATCACTTGCTCAAGGGGAGCACATCTTTTTGGATATCAAATTTTGGATAACAGTTTTTTATTTTTCTCATGAGTGTTACCATCAATGCCAAAGTGGGAGATTGTTGGAATTATACACTCTTATGAGAATGGTTGTGTTGTCATTGATGCCAAACTGATTGACAAGATGATAGGCAACTGAGTGGCATTCACCGACAATAAGATTTCTATATACACCAACAAGCACCGACATTCAAATTACATCGACAACAGTATATCGGCACTCAAGCCGACATGGAAATATCTTTTATTGTAATATAATTATCCTTTTGTAAACCGCCTTGGTATATTGTAAAAGACTCATATATGTATCAAGTCTTGTAGGTCATTTTGGGAAGTGATAAGTGTGATGAAAGAGGAATGATATGGTGTGAAATTGATAGGAATTTTGTATAAGGACAACAAGGTTTTGGTTATAGACTGATCTTAAACTGGTACTGAACCTGGCATAGTTGATGCTGATTTGAGCAGTACATTGTATTGGATTTAATCATCCATTTTTGTAAGTCAGTGAGACTTATATTTTGTAGTTGAGCAGTGAGCTCTAGGCTGTTGGCCTTCCTGCATGTGCAGGCCCCTCATGTAAGTAATATTTATTCATTGGCTAGTGAGTGAATATTGTGGGTCACAAATCCCACCGAGGTTTTTCCCACACCGGGTTTCCTTGTTAAATATCTTGTGTTATGGTGTGTTCTCTATGTTGTCTTTGTTATTCTTATTTGTTGCATTACTTCTTATTTACCGGTACATTGTTTTGGGATGCAAATTTTTAAATAAGTATAAATATTCTGCACACCGGTTAGACACTGATTCACCCCCCCCCTCTCAGTGTCTTTGGGACTGTCATTGATTCTAACAATATATATATATATATATATATAAATATATAAATTATAAATTAATTTTATAAATAATAAAAAAGTAAAACTTTTCAAAAAGCAACCCACGTGGGCCCCCCTTTAAAAGGGGAAGGTGCTTGAGCAACGCTCTTCATTTATGTGAGGTAGTGTTGCCCTCGCATGCGTGAGGAGCGTTGCTCATAGGGGAGCTTCTCACACAGGGCAACCCCCCCTCCTACACGTGAGGATGGGGTTGAGCCCTGGCTCCCCCATCCCATGCAAAATTTAAATATTTTAAAAAAAAAAAAATTATAAAAAAAAATCCCTACTCTAGAACACACAGACTCAAAAATTTTCTGAGAAACAATAAATTTTTTTTTATAAAACAATAAACCCCCAAACTAAGAAAACTCAAAAATTTTGTTTGGAAACAATAACAGAGAATGTAATCTTTTTTTGAAAATTTTGGCAGCATAACAGCATGCCCAAAAGAAATTAGAAATTAATTTTCTTCTACCAGACATTATAAATAAGAAATTTAACTTTAACAAACTAAAAAGAGAGATTCAAGAATGAAAATTTCTTTCTTTTCCAACACAGACAAACACAAAAATATGATTTTTAAATTAATTCTTTTCACAATCATAAAATAGATTGGAGAAAAACTAAAACTGATTTAAATTCATGTTAATGTCACATTTCAAACCAAATGAATTATTCAACAAATTTTGACATCAATTCATCTCACACAAAGATTTCTTCAATCAAATAGAAATTTTTAAAACAAAGCATAGATATATAAAACTAGAATCCAACCTTAATAGCAATCCAGGAAGAAAACTGAGAAGAGCCCAACCTGCAATCTGGAAACTTCCTTCAACAAAGATGCACAAAATTCTTCCAAAATTTCTTCCCTAAAATTTCTTCTCCAAAATTTTCCTCCTCCCATTCCCATGAAGAACAAGGTAGAAATAGAAAAAATTTAACCTAAAACTATTTTAGGTTGAAATTTTTCTCAACCAATCAAATTCATTCATCATAAAGTAAATTTTTAAAAAGTCTTTTTCTCTCCAAATTGATTTTCTTTCTTTGATTTAAAACTCCAATTTACCTTTTTTTTTAAAGTCAATGAGAAAGAAAGTATTTTGTCTATTTATTTTTACTTTCAAATAAACTTTTCTCAATAACACATTTAATTTAAAATTTGGAAATGATCATTTAATCCAACTTGCTAAGCTAATAAATTAAACAAATCGATTTAACGACTAATCACAAAAAGGGTACTATTTAATTTAATCTCTTTTATTTACCAATGCATAAAAGCACATTTAATCTAATTTAATCTATTTGATTGAGAGATGAAAAAGGGTGATTGGAGGATAATTAATTGATGACAAAGAAAACTTTATATAGAAAAAAACTAACTAGAAGATAGAAAAAGAATGATTGGAGAGAATTAAAGAAAAGATGCATTTAATCAATTAATTGAAAAGATCAATCAAAATAGATGGAATAGTTAATTGATTGAAAGCTTTTTGGACAAAAGCAAAGTGGAAGATAGAAATAGAGATTGAAAAGATAATTAATTTAATTAATTAATTTAGCATATTCTTGCACTTTGAATTTGATTTTCAATTTAATATTTGCATGAGATTTAATTCAAATATTGTATTTATTTTAAATTTAATTTGTTATCTGAATATATTTAGAACTTGACTTTGATTTTCAATTTGAATTTTGAAATCATGCACATGTATATGAAATTAGAAGAAATTGAATTTGAATTTGAATTTGGAATTTGAATGAAACTAGAAGAATAAATTAGAATTTGGGGATTTGGAATTGGAATTTGAAAAATTAATTAGCTAATTAAATAATTTAAAGAAACTATTTAATTATTTAGAAATTGAATTTAATTAAATAATAAAGCTTATTTAAATTAAAGGATTAAAATCATAATTAATTAAATAATAAATATTTAATTAATATTAAATAAGGGTTGAATGATTAATTGAATGGAAATAGAATAAATAGTAAGATGATGAAGAAATATGAATTCAGAAGAATAAGATTAATTAATTTAATTAAATAATTAAATAATTATTTAATCAATTTAGACGAATAATTAGTACATGATTAATTAGACATTTTTAGGTGTCTACACTAATTATTCATCTAATTGCAGTACCAAAATCAAAAGGAACATTAATTGGATTTATATTATTAAGGATAGGTTAGGCAACATCATTAACGACCCCAAACTAATAGCCCAAGAAGCAATAAATTACTTTACGAAAGTTTTGAATAATTGGGACACTTCTGATTTAGGGGCTCAAGCTAAGGTGTTGGAAAGCATCCCTAAGATTGTAACTAAAGTCCAAAATCAAATGCTAAACAACAAGTTTACAGAATCAAAAATTCACACGACATTGAACCAATTGCACCTGACAAATTTCCTGTGCCAGATGAGCTCCCAGCATACTTTTTTCAGAAATGATGGCACATTCTAGGGAAATATTTTGTAGAGGCACTAGAAGCCTCAAGAAACTCGGGGAAGCTTTTGAGAGAAATTAATTATACTCTAATCACTCTCCTTCCCAAAAAACAAACGCGAGGATTTTGATGATTATAGGCCCATATCGTTATGCAACACTATTTACAAAGTATTAACCAAAATATTGGCAAATAGACTTCAATCAATCTTGCCTTGCATCATTTCAGATGAACAAACTGGATTTGTTCTAGGTAGGTCAATATTTGATGGCATTATTATAGCTCAGGAAACCATCCACTCTATCCAACAAAATCATCATCCAAGAATGTTGATAAAATTAGATATCAATAAAGCCTATGATAAGGTACATTGAAGGTTTCTGTGCAAGTGCCTGGAAGCCTTTGGATTCTCAAAACGATGGGTCAACTTGATCTTTTCAAGAATGTCTTTCTGGTCCCAAAATATGTGTCCTTGTAGATAGCTCACCAAAGGGATTCTTTGATATTTCTAGGGGGCTCAGACAAGGAGACCCTATCTCCTTTCCTTTTCATCATTATGGTAGAATCTCTTAGAAGGTCTATATCTAAATCAAGACTGAATCACAAGTTAAGCGGGATCAAAGTCACAAGTGATATTAAACCCATTACTCATCAACAGTTTGCAGATGACATGATGTTAATGGGTGAAGCAAGTATGGCAGAAGCTTAGCAATTTAGAGACATTACTGAGGCTTATACCAAAGATTCTAGACAAAACATAAATAATAGCAAATCTGAAATTTTCTTCTTTAATACTTACCCAAGAATTGAACTTGCTATATGTAGAATCTTGGGGTATAACAAGGGTGCTCTTCCCTCCAAATATTTAGGAATGCCTTTAGATAAAGGCCATAGGAGCAAAAACCTTTGGGATAACATACTAAACAAAATTGATCAAAAGTTGGATGCTTGGAAAAATAAATGGTTGTCTTCGATAGGTAAGCTCACTATGATAAAATTGGTTTTATCAGCCATACCTATCTATCAGATGGCATGCTTACAACTCACCAAAGGCATCAAGAAAAAAGTAAACAAGAAACTGAGAAGTTAGTTTCTACTAGAATGGTGCTACTGACAAGCAGAAGTTGGCTATGATTGCATGGAATAAGATTTGTAGGCCTATGAACACGGGGGGTACGGGATTGAAAGATTTAAACATGCAAAACAAGGCTCTAGGTGTGAAATTGGTATGAAAAATTTACAAATAACCCAATCTCAAATGGGTTAAAATGTTGCAATCCAAATATCTGACTAGTAGGGAGCCTAGCTGCATTTTTAGGATGGCTTCCCCTCCGAAAGGTTCCGGGATATGGAACTTTTTATTAGATTGTAAAGACATCATCCAGGACAAGATTACTTGGGATATTGCAACTAGGGATGAAGCCTTGTTTGGGAAGACTCATGGGGTGGGTACCCGGCCTTTGATTCTTCAGGATTCAATGAGAAAGTAATAGCATGACTTAAGGAATATTGGGGATCACATCTTAAAAATTATGTAAATTTCCCCAAAGGGGACCCAGCCTTGGGGTGAGAGTGGAAATAAATGGTTGAATCCAATCTTCTTGCCCATGATGTTGAAGAGACTACTAGGCATTTGAGTTATAGAAAGCTTGCCTTTCATCAAGATAGGGATAAGCTTATTTGGGAAGGATCGAAAATAGGTTCCTATAAAGTTAAGGAGGGATACAAGTTGTTGCAAGAGAAATTATCCTTACTTAGAACTGATCTCCCGATTCGATTATGCTGGAGTAAAACTGGGCTTCCCAAAGCAGGCTCCTTTTCCTGGGAAGCTCTTCAAAATAAAATCCTTATAGCTGACTAGTTTACAAAGCTTGGATTTGAAGGCCCATCTAGAAATGGTTATGTGAGAGCCTAAGATGGTACTCTCCAAAGCACAATGATCTCCTTAAATGGTTTTAGGGTTGACCCTCTCAAAGTAACATAGGGATCTATAATATAATTTGGAATATTGCCCCTTCAATTGTAATCTAGGAAATTTTGAAGGAAAGGAATAGAAGAATATTCAAAAACAAATCAATGAATGAGAACCTTTTAATTAATAAAATAGAAGCTTCAATTGTGGAAGTGGTCAATAGTAGGCTCCTACTGATGCAAAAAACTGATGCCAAGCTCTCAAGGTGGGATGAAATTATCAGAGGAAAGTGGCATGGTCTTAAAATTCCCCCCTTTATTGGCAAAGGGGTTTTGGGTAGTAACAATATTAGAAGTCAAGTTAAATGGTAGACATTCCCAAGGTAGACATTCAATGCATTCGCTCCTCATGTGAAAGATCCTCAAAGAGATTCTTCACATGCACATAGCTGACATGGCATCTCGATCTCATCCTTATCTCTTAACTAACTCATCACAGAATGTCATCGGTTGCACCGCACAAGTCAGATCGCCAAACCGGAAACCCTCGAGCTGAACTGAGACTACAAATCGATAGTCAATTCACTCAATCCTGGTTGACCATAACCTCTTCCAATCTTCATACTGGTTCACCTGATTGAGAACCATATGCTGGTTCACTTATTGACATCAATGACAACATACATTATCACCACTTCATCATATGCCCACAATCTCCCCCTTTGGCATTGATGGCAATACTCAGTGAATCATTGCTCAGTAAAATATATACACCGGTTGACACTATACCTGTGCAACTTAAAAGATCACCATCACCTAGATTGATCAGTGTGTACATGCAAAACATCTTCTCCCCCTTTGATAGCAATGCCAAAGTGGAGGCATAAGCTTCCAAGCTCCACCATGTTGCTTCCCCTATGGAGTAGCATCCTTCAACACATCAATCCTGTAAAATTGGCCACTGCAGTACTTGACTGATGTGGAGCACACATATTTAATGTATTTCATGAAGGGGCAGAACCCCTAATTCACCTCTCAAATAGGTAAATGTAGTCTTTGGTAAGGGCTTAGTGAATATATCTGCTTGTTGCTCCTTACTGGAAATGTAATGCCCCGCCAAGAACCTTAAAGGAAAACAACACAACTAGGCAACTAAAGGGTGAAATTTTTTTTTTTTAAAGATTAAGTGCATTAATTATAACCATTGCACGTTTAATAACATAGCGAAAGTCTAACACATGATTTCCTAAGGGTTACCAATGAAGATTAATTCGTAGATTATATTAACACTATAGTTAATCCAATTGCCCATTTAATTAGATAAATTAAATGCTTAAGTTTAAAACTAAACATACATCTAAATTCCAAAATGAAAGAACCAAAGTATTCCAAAGCATTTATTTATCCATAAACCATTTTTACATAAGATCAAAGCAACTGAATTAACATACATTCAACTAACATAATATTACAATATCCATAAATACATGACTTCCAATAATACCACGGATTACAAAGTTACAATATCAAGGTTACATAAAAGTTTGATACAATGACCACAAGGTCTCAACTGAACAATGATCACGAACATGAACTGGTACATGAACCACAAACCAAGAAACACCAGGGAAGCCTTTCCTCTCCTGAAGATACAATCCAGAACATATGATGGGAAGTGGCACTACCACCCGACCATGTGATCCCAAAATGGAACCACCCCACCATGCTAGGAGATAGAAGAAAACCCTCAAGCAAGCAAAATAAGACAAGTACAAAAGAACTATATGACTTTGCATACATCCATGTGACTCAACTCACAAACACTAGTGACTCTAGGGAGAGAGTGTCATCGCATAGCTTAAAGTGGTTACCATGGTAGGCCTCCATAGGTCCCAGCCCCCATCCTGGGTTATCCTAGTAACCTCTCCCGAACCTCCGGCTCCATCTAAGTCTCATGCGGACCCTACCAATCCTTTCGTGAAGACAAGTTGGTAAGTTTGCCATTCCAGGCCTTCTCGCAACATTATGAGCCTTGTAATAACACTCACCTATGCACGAGGTATATTATCTTAATTAATATTTTTTCCACCCACCCCCAAATCAATTATTAGGTTATCACTTTTTAACTGACTTTCGAGGGGTTATCCTGGCATCCATTTCGGGCGCGGCCCCCACTTGAAAGCCACTCTTTCTCATAGGACACTAACAGGAAAAGTCTCACTATGAGAACTCTATGGCGAGACAGATAGCCATAACTAATCCTGACAAACCACAGGTGAAGGATACACAATCACTAACCTAGGATTGACCATTTGGACAAAACACACAATGGTTCACGTCAACGGGGTTATACAACAACACCTGGCCAAGGAGATATAATAACACATAACATAATGACAACTCAACCAGAATTGCAACAAAATTAAGCTTGACTACAAATACCATTTACACAAGATCCTAACACAGGCAATCTTTTCTTAAAACAACCAAAAGCATAAATAACTTGCAATTAAAGATTTTCCAGACAATAAGAAAATACAACTATATTAATACAAAGAATTCAATTTTGTCATTTGTCCAATAAGGTTTAAACAATCACATAAAATTAATCTCCTAATGTATATTCATGATTAATTAATAAAGAATTTAAACATATGCTTCCAAATAAAATAAATTAACTCCTATATATATATATATATATATATATATATATATATATATATATATATATATATATATATATATATATATATATATATATATATATATATATATATATATTTATATGAATATATTTAAATATCTTACAAACATACAAGCTTCCAAATAAATTTCTCTTCCCTAATTCCTATGTTTTTTTTTCTAAATAAAGACCTATTCCCCTTTTTAAACTAAAATTCTAGGTTGAATATATTTTTCCCAAAAACCTAAATTTAGTAATAAAAGCAATTTTCTTTTCTTTTATAAGTTTCTAACAAAGGGACAAGTTAACATGCAATAATTAAAAATCATTTTTCTTTCTTTTCTTTTCTCATGCAAATTAATTAATTTTCTAAATAAAGAAATTAAAGCAATACTTTAATTCTAATTAATTCTTTTATTCATTTATTTATTTATTCTTTTATTCTTTTATTTATTTAAAATTCTAGGAAACAATAAATGAAGTTAATCTAATTTATTTTTCACTAAAATTTAAATGAAATATATTTCCAATATCATGCAGCTTGCAACTTAATTTAATAATTTCTTTTAATTAACTAAATTTATAATCTCAATGCATAAAATGCATAATTCAAAAATACCAACTATGAGATAACTCCATAAATTTAATTAATTAATTAAATACACTAAAACACACAAATTGAACAAACCTCAAGCAAATACTCATAAAAAGATCAAACGACAAAATACGAAAGTCGAACAAACTGACAGGACGGCCAACTGACAACACTCACACAAGTGTAACTGAGTAAAATAGGGTCAACTACTACCTCCTCCACTTCCATCAGAAAATATAAGGCACGCTCAGACCTGTGAAGCTAGGTGGAGATGATACCCTGTACCTACCTAGTACTTGTACCTACAAAATCCTACATCACCAAACCACATGCATATATACAATATAGAAAACACGGCATACACACCGATGAAGGAGAATCGTGATGTTCCTTGTCTCACCGAAATGAGTGAAGGAAAATCATCTCCTTGCATCCAATACACTCACAGACACGCAACATATAATTTCACATTCCATAGATAAAGTAAAGTGTTAGTACATAGCAATAATCCATAAAATGCCATAAATCACAAGTACTGAAATACTGCAAATAAATTATGCATCTCATATCCAAATAAAGCATGAAATAATGTCATATAAGTCTGAATAACACATCATGGCAATGTATCCACTGAAACAATAATAAAATATGAGTCTAATGAGTTCAAATGAGGAAGGGTACTACAGGAAACATGTCTTAATACCACCTCTTTCTTTTTTTTTTGGCAAGGTGGCAATGCCACTTGATATATTTTATTAATAATAAATAATTTTTACAATATATTTAAAAACTGGTTCAAACTGAGCTCCCAGAGAAAAGAACCAATAAGAAAAACTCTGGTCATTGCTCATCAACATGATTATAGAAGAGAAGTAGTGAACAATCCTCTAGCCGAAGCTAGTTACAAAATAGAGATCAACAAAGGAGCATGCAGGCTCTTTTACACATAGGAGCATGCAAGCTCATTTTATAGAATAGGAACATACAAGCTTATTTACCAAATAAGTTCCTGGGATATCTTGAATGCCCTGCAACAAAGAACTCCTGCAATCAAAATTGACATGCCCCTGCACCAAAAAACAACTGCAACCAAAAAATATATATACTACAGAATGTAGAGAATTTACAAGAAACGCAAGGTTCCAAAACATGACTGACACCAACAACATGAGATCTACGGTCCGCCATTATAGACAAATGCCAAAGGAGAAGAGGTGAATGTAGAAATGCTAGAGAGAAATGAAGCCCAAAATTTTTATGTCATAAATGAAAAGAAAGAGGAGATATATCATACAAAACTGACAAACCAAAAGAAACGGCGTACAAAGATAATCATGAAAACAATGCTACATCAAACTTTAAATGACATATGAAGGATGGATTCCCAATGTGAAAATAAATATCTCCATATTTCGCACCAGAAGAGAGTACCAAACACACAAACAACATCAATAACAACCAACTCATCATTAATGAATGCCAAGTGATGATCAAGTAAAGAAAAGTACCTCAAATCAAAACCAAATGGAATTATGAAAAGAAATACCTCACCAAGAGAAGAGAATATCAGCTCGTATAAACAAGCAATCATATAATAAGAAAGATTAAATCCTCAACTCTCTACGGGCTATAATTAATAGGTTTGTGAAGCTCATCAAATCACCCCCCAATCGAGAGGAATCAATAATAGTTTTGTCACAACCCATATTAGCAAGGCATTCAGCCAATGCATTACCTTCATGATAAACATGCGAGATGATGAGGTGCTCAAACTTATCAAGAAGAGTCCATATTTGTTCAAGAATATACCGAAAATGCCAATTATGAGCTTTTCTTGCCTTGCAAGCATTAATGACAATAGCTGAATCACCTTCAATATGAAGGTATTTGAAATTCAAATCCTTAGCCATAGCAAGACCTTCTAAAAGAGCACAAGCCTCAGCCATATTAATTGTGCCAGGAGAAATTGGCATAGCTTTTAATGCTAATAAAGAACCCAAATGATCATGAAAAACTATCCCTATTCCCGAATCACCAGGGTTTCCACGGGAGGATCCAAATTCAATTTACAAAAAGGGGCATTAGAAGGATGCCATTTTATGGAATTTCTATCTTCAGGTGTTTTCCAAATCCTTGGAAAGGCGGGTGATACAGGAATAATGATACTTTCCCAAGAAGAGATCATAAAATTGTCCCAAGAAGAGAACTCTGAATTCATGTTAAAATATCTCTGGACATGAGCATTAACTTGCTCTAATACTTCTTTCCAAAATCCCAAGAACAACTGATAAATCTGATGAGTCACATCTAAAAATGCGCTTGTTTCTTTCCCACCAAATGGCCCATATGACTGAAGAGGGAATTATAAACCACAAACAAGCAAATAGAGAAGATGAATACAAAACTGGCCAAGACTGAAACATGTCCCATAAAGATAAAGGTAAAAGGAATGAAAGAGATAACATTTGTAGGACAAAATGCCAACAACTACTCGCAAACTCACAATGAAGAAAAAGATGATTGACATCTTCAAGAGCTTTACCACATAAAACACAAGAAAAGGAGGCTGCAATATTAAATTTGACTAAACGATCACTAGTCAAAATTCTATTTTGCAGCGCGAGCCAGGAAAAAACACCACCTTTAGGTAATACCGAGTTATTCCAACAGAACAAGAAGGCACAATGAGGAGCATTTTGATTGGCTATTTGTTGAACAACAAAATATCCTTCTTTAACAGAGTAGTTTCTCGATTTAGAAGGGCACCAAATAAGTTGATCTTTGATGTTAGAAAGGAAAGCCACTCGGTCTTGCAAAACAGATTTAAAATTTTGAATTTCTTGCAAGGACAATGGCAGAGTAGAGGGATCCTTCCATGAGACCTTGTGAGAAAACAGATCAACACTATCTACATAATCAACCAATCTAACTCCTCATGATTGAGAAAGAACAACTGAAACAGAAGCAAGAGAATCATGCTGCGAAAGAGGGGGAAAGCCATTCCAGGAGTCTTTCCAAAAAAGAATATTCTCCCCTGAATGGACATGCCAGGAGAGAAAATTAGAGACCACTTCCCTACATGAGATCATAAAGTTCTAAATAGCAGACCCCTGTGGAGGATTAGAAATTGTGAAGATCCTAGCAGGGTTCTGGGAATCCAAATACTTAGCCTGCATAATTTGGCACCATAAAGGTTGGGGCTTAGTATACATAGACCAAACTAGTTTGCCCCCAAAAGCCCTATTTCTTTTAGATAAGTCATGAATCCCAGCACCACCAACTTGCTTGGAAAGAGACATCTTGGTCAAAGAAATCAGTGGAATTTTTTTATCTTCTGTCATGTGGTTTTTCAAAAGAAAAGATTGAATAATCTTTTCAATTTGGGAGATGACTGATCTGGGAGCTTGAAGAACTAAGATATAGTAATTGGGAATGGCAGATAGGACTATTTTAATGAGAAGTATCCTACCTGAAAGAGACAACCACCTAGCCTTCCAAGCAGAAATACGAGATTTAAGTCTCTCAATAACCGAATTCCAAATAGAAGACTTAGCAGATCCCATAAAGAAAGGAATCCCCAAATAGGTAGAAGGAAGAGAGTTTACTGGGAAACCTAAGATATTCACAAGTCTATCGGCCACCAACTGAGGAGTATTAAAAATGAAGATCTTGGATTTATGGGGGCTAATTTGTTGGCCAGATCCAGCAGTATAAGTATCCAAAATAAATTTAATATGAGTAGCCTCTTGGATAGAAGAAGACCCAAATAAAAGTGTATCATCGGCAAAAAGGTTATGAGTGATTGACATATCAGAGTTAGGAATTAATACCCCTTTCCAAAAGCCCAGATCCCTTTGCTTAATAACCAATCGACTAAAAGCTTCTGCCATAATGTTAAATAAGAAAGGAGATAAAGGATCTCCTTGTCTAACATCCTGGGTTGAAGAAAAGTATCCAGAGGGACCTCCATTAATGATAACAGAAAATGAAGCAGTAGAAATACAACTCTTGATCCATTTACACCAGCTTTCAGAGAAACCAAATTTTCTCAAAACTTTGAGCAAAAAAGCCCAGCAAACTTTATCATAAGCCTTCATCATATCAAGTTTGACCACAAAAGCTGGGATATTGGATGTATTTATGCAATGTAAAGTTTCATGAGCAACAATTTCTCCCTCATGAGTTTCTCGACCCGGAACAAAACCTCCTTGTTGAGAAGAGATGATATGAAGAAGGAGAATTTTAAGTCTTAAATAAATAGCCTTGGTGAAGATTTTGTAAATAGAATTGCACAAAGAAATGGGTCTAAATTCAGCAAAAGTTTGGGGATTCTTAGATTTCGGGATAAGGGCAATATAAGTGATGTTAAAATTTTTTAGGATATACCCACCCCTCCTAGACTCTTCCAAAGCCATTAATAAGTCAAAACCATTAAAATCCCAACATTTCTGAAAGAACAAGATAGTAAACCCATCCAGACCTGGAGCTTTGTCAGGGGCCATGGAAAAAACAACAGAATGAAGCTCATCTAAATAAAAAGGCCTCATAAGAAAGTCATTATCCTCATGGGAAACAAGGGAGGGGATAGAATCTAAAAGTAAATCCACATGATGATCCATGGAGGAAGAAGAAAAAGAAGGAGATAACAATTCCTTAAAAAAAGACACCCCCTCCTCTCTAATCTGTTGATCTGAATTAAGGACATAACAGACTTAGAATCCTTAATACTAAAAATTGTAGAAGCAACTCTTTTAAGCTTGGCTTCAGCTTGAAAGAAGGCAATATTCTTGTCACCTACTTTAAGCCAAACCTCACGAGATTTTTGTTGCCAATAGATTTCAACCCGGGAGCAAAGGATCTCCCAGTAAGCTTGCAATTTCTTTTGAGAATCATTAGTGGAGGAATTAGTGCCATGTCTAATAATCTCCTCATTAACAACCTTCAAATGATTGGCAACTGCCTCTTTTTCATGAAAAATATTCTTAAAGACCAATTTATTCCAAGCCATAATTTGAGATTTCACGAATTTCAGTTTGGAATAAAACTGGAACATCTTAGTCCCTTTGCAAAATGGAGCACTTATCCACCATTGCTTTAATAAAGAAAGAAAATGAGGATGAGTGAACCACATTTTCTCAAACTTAAAAGAAGGTCTAACAGAGGGAACATGATCCAATTTATCAAAATTGAGCAAAATTGGGAAATGGTCAGAATCTGAGGAGGTAAGAATCTCAAAAGAAAAGGAAAAGTTGCTCAAACGTAGGTTTAGGGAAATAAGAAATCTATCAAGGCGAGAGGAAATCTGGCATTTAGATCTCCTATTAGTCCAAGTGAAAGAACCATTAGAAGGGAAAATATCGAATAATGCACTATTTTGTACAAAGGAAGAAAAGTCATTAATAACCTTCTGAGCTGTAGGATTACCCCCTCTTTTTTCATTCGAGGAAAGGAGAGCATTAAAATCACACCCAAGCACAATAAAAAAATCATCATATTGTAAAAACAATTCAGATAGGGAATCCCATAAGTCGGTTTTATCTGAAGGAGAAGTCGGACCATAAATATTAAACAAAACAAAAGAGACTTCAAACCAGTCAACCTTTAACAACTACCAATGAGAAGCAAAAGATAACATCTCAACTTTGACTGATTTGGGATTCCATAAAGTTATAAGACCACCAGAAGCACCCAAATAAGGAACATGAATAGCTTTCCAAAGTGACCATTTGGAAATTATGTTATCAAAAGAATCCTGACAAAGTTTATTTTGAACCCTCTCTCTCAAGAAATGATACTTGAGCTCAAAATTCTTGGTCCTAGCATGAAATACCAAATTTTTGGAAATATTGATTGCACTAGTATTATCATAGAAAATACTCACTGGTTAAGATACAATCACTTTGAAGCCATTCAGTAAATGCTTCATCCAAATTGTTTGAGTGTAGTTCATAAATGCTGCCACATACTCTGCTTCAGCTGTAGACTGGGAGATACAGTTCTGCTTCTTACTCATCCATGAGACTAGTCTTCCACCGAGGAAGAATGCTCCAACGGTTGTGCTCTTTCGATTGTCCACATTACCTACCCAATCTGCATTGGTAAACACTTTGAGATCAAAGTTTCCATTATATGGATACCAAAATCCATAATCAACTATTCCCTTCAGATATCTAAGAATCCTCTTTAGCACTACCAAGTGGGATCCTCTTGGATTCTTCTAAAAATGAGCAACTATGCCTACTGCATGAGCAATATCTAGTCTAATGTGCACCACATAGTGCAGCTTATCGATCATTGACCGGTACTCCTTCTCATTCACCAATGTTGAATCATCCTCCTTAGTCAGTTTGCAGCTAGTCACCATCAGTGTTCCACCCGGTTTTCTCTCCTCCATGCCAAAGGTCTTCAATACCTCTTTGATATACTTGGACTAGGTAATGAAGATACCCTCCTTCATCTATTGAATCTATAGACTAATATAGAACTTTAACTCTCCAATCAGAGACATCTCAAACTCTTTCTTCATTTCATCTGCAAATGCATGACTCATTTCATCATCTCCTCTGAAGATTATGTCATCTACAAATACTTCACAGATCAGTATCTGATCACCTTCAGATTTCAGGTAGATGTTGTTGTCCTCACTTGTTCTCTGAAATCCTATCTTCACAAGATGAGAGTGTAACCATTCATACCATGCCCTTGGTTCTTGTTTCAATCCATACAGGGCCTTGTGTAATCTACACACCATGTCACTATCCTCTGACAAAGCAAACCCATCCAGTTGCTCAATATACACTTCTTCTTCTAGGATTTCATTCAAGAATGCAGACTTCACATCCATCTAGTATACCTTGAATCCCTTGAATGCTGCAAAATCAAGTAGCATTCGGACACCTTCCAGTCTAGCCACTGGGGCAAAGGTTTCCCCATAGTCTTCTCCTTCTTCCTGAGCATATCCTTTACATACAAGTCTTGCCTTGTTTCTTACCATTGTGCCTTCTTCATTCAGCTTATTCCTGAAGACCCATTTGGTACCTATAATATTCTTGTGTTCCGGTCTGGGTACCAAGGACCATATTGCATTATTCTCTATCTAGTCCAACTCCTCTTCCATTGCCTTTATCTAGTCTTCATCGATAAGCACCTCTCTAGTGGTCTTAGGCTCAAATTTTGAAATCATGCAAGAGTTTTCTTTCACCTTTCTCCTTGTGATTATCCCTGCATCTTTGTCTCCAATGATCTGCTTCAGATCATGATGCAGTTTTACATACCTAGGAATGACCCTAGATGGTTTCGCTTGCTTTTCCTCTTCTTCTTCCACTTCATCATCTTCTTCTCCTACTGCAGCATCTACCGGTATAGAAACATTGAGGTCTTTCTGATGTTTGAAACTTATTTCCTTCTCAACTGGTTCCCAGAAGACTACACTCGGTTCATCTTTCGCTTGCTTGTTGTTGGTTTCCTCGGGTTCCTCAGGGGATTCATCAACCCTGACATTGATACTCTCAACATTTTTTTGAGTCCTGTTGTTGTAGAACTTGAGAGCTTTGCTTTTAGTGGAATATCCCAGAAATATTCCTTCATCACACTTAGCATAAAACTTTCTCAGATGCTCACCTCTCCTGATATAGCACTTGCTGCCAAATACTTTGAAATAACTTACATTAGGAGTTCTCCCGTTCTAGTACTCATAGGGAGTTTTGTCTTTACCTTTCTTAATGAGTACCTAGTTCTTAGTATAGACTACAGTGCTTACCACTTCTCTCCAAAATATGTGGGCTACCTTTCCTTGGATCGGCATAGTGTTGGCCGCTTCCACTACAGTCTTGTTATTCTTCTCTGCTATGTTGTTCTGTTGTGGTGTCCTTGGGGCAGACAATTGCCTCTTAATACCATTCTCCTCGAAGTAATTATTGAATTCATCAAAAGTGAATTCACCTCCTTGATCGGTTCTTAGGCATTTTATCCTTATGTCGCTCTCCTTCTCCACCAATGCTCTAAAGGCTTTGAACTTTCCAAATGCCTCAAATTTGTATTTCAAGAATGTGACCCACATCATTCTTGAGAAATTATCGGTAATAATCATGAAGTACCGATCTCCCTGAATACTTATAGTTTTCATCGGACCACATAGATCGGTGTGCACTAGATCAAGTAAGTTCTCTATTGAAAAGGACTTACCTTTGAATGTTGAGGAAGACATCTTCCCAAGTTGACATTCTCTGCACAAAGCATTCTCTAGTTTGTTTAGCAAAGGCAATCCTCTTACTGTCTTGATCTTAGTAGCCTTTACAATATTATCAAAATTCATATGACAAAGTCTCCTATGCCATATCCAACTGTCATCAAATTTTTCCATCAGGCACTGACTAATCTTGGCATTCAGCTGAAATAGGTTTCCTCTGGTCTGCTTACCAGTGACAATAAGTTCACCACTCTTTCCAATTATTTTGTAGACCCCACCTTTGAACTCCATAATAAGTCCTTTATCATTCAGCTGAGCAACACTCAAAATGTTGTTCTTAAGTCCTTCCACCCAGCAGACATCATCTACACTGCTCTTTCCATTCAGTGAGATGGATCCTTTTACCATGCAAGGTGCATTGTTTCCAAACCGAACAACACCTCCATCATATTCTTCTAGAGTTGGAAACTTTCTCTGGTCACCAGGCATGTGGTGAGAACACCCGCTATCAATGATCCACTCATTAGAGTTGTCAATGAGAGAGATAAGGGCTTTTTGGTTAGAAACCTCTTCCTTGATAGCCACAAACACTATGTCCTCACTCTCTTCATCCTCTGATTCCTCATCGGTAACCCCTTCATCCACTGCAACAAGACAATTTCTCCTACCTACTCCTTTATACTTCCTAAACCTCATCGGTTTATCCTTATTGTCATTGTTGGGATAGTTAACAGCTATATGTCCTATCTTATTACAGGAAAAACATTTCAAAGGAAGCTTACCTCTGTATTTTTCGATGCCTTTTGGAAGTCTCTTAGCAAGAAGAGCTTAAAACTCCATCAGAATCTCCTCATCATCCATATCTCTGCTTGGCCTGGATTCATAACTAGTGCTAACCTCTTTTCCTTTCCTGGTAGGTGCGAAGGAAGTAGATGCTCTGAAGGATGACTCAGTCTTCTGAATGCTACCATCATAACCATTCAATTCATATGCAGTCAATTTAGCAATAATAGAGTCTAAGGATACCTTTGTTTTGTCGATAGACCTTAGCTCTTGGATAGCGGAAACCCTGATTGCATAGACCAGTAACAATGATCTCATAACTTTACTGATAATAGTGGCATCGTCAATTTTTCCACCAGTTCTCTTGATATCTCCAACCACAGTCTTGATCCTTATTCCATATTGCTGAATGGTCTCACCTTCAACCATCCTCATGTCTTCAAATTTTCCTCTGAGGCTTTCTTCCTTAGCCTGACATGCTCATCACCGCCATAAATGGTTTCCCATGTGTCCCATACATCCTTAGGATTGTCCTTATCTTGTACATCAATAAACTCAATATCGGACAGGCTACTAATAAGGGCTTCCATGACTTGCCCATTTTCTTGAATCTCTCTTTTCCGATCATCAATCAGAGTGCCAGAAGGGATTAAATAGACATTCTCAACATAGCTCCAGTGTTGAGCATCCAAACTCTTGATATAAATATTCATTATGTCCTTCCATATTTTTAAGTTGTCCCTATTGAACTTAGGACCTTCCCTCTTCATCATTAAAGTAGGATCTTTTGCCTCAAGCGGTTAAGCTTATATCACTGAGGACCTGGAGGTGCTCTGATACCAATTGATGAATAATGATGAACAAATAATACCCTAACCGGTACTAAGAGGGGGGGTGAATCAGTACACACAGAAACTTGCTTCAATATTTTGACACTCTCTAAACACAGATAATCGGTTGTTTGTACCATTGTACTTAACCATAGCAATACCGGTTGACAGAAATACTTCAGACAGATAAACCGGTAAAACAAAAGTACTTAAAATAGCATCCAACAATTCTCAAATCTAGATAGCTATTTTACCAATTTGATCATGCATGAGTTGCATTAGTAATATCACAACCATTTAGCACTGCATGCATATTCAACTGAACAAAAACTACTCAATCATCACATGAAAAATACACAGCCCATGACACAGATTTTTCACGTGGAAACCCAAATGGGAAAAACCACGGTGGGTA